>NC_134116.1:20022732-20325762 GCF_040939455.1 Microcebus murinus | reverse complement strand
ATGTTATTTAGGCCTAGACTTTCCCTTCTAAATTTTGCAAGGTATACATTTGTCTAATCTACTAAAAACTATATTAAGCATTCAAAATACATGTAATGTGAATTTATTTTAAAAATAATTTCCTATCTAAGATTTTCAGTCTTTCAACTTCATGTAACTTTAGAAGACGGAAGATATGTATTTTAACATTGGGGCGGGCTTTCTGGCTTTCTGGTTATAATTTTTCAGGGGATTTAGCAAGCTGTTATAACTTAACTGGGGACTTACTATACAAAATTTGTTTAGAGTGTTGAAACTAGCCTTTGTCTTCTCTTCATGAGAAATCTGAAGAAAACTTTATCTATATCAATAGCTCTAGTGATTTCCAAATTTCACTTTGCATCTGAATCAGTTAATGATGTTCTGATTTTGATTTCTTAGTCTATAATCTCATAAATCTCTCGATTTTTGTCTATACCTGTATCTCAAATTGTAGACACAATGTTTGACCTTAGTTCTATCATTTCATATATGTCATTAAATAATTGCTGTTGCCTTCACAAATAAAATCAATTGACCAGCTCTTGCCCTAGGAGCTTTTGATATCTTACTTTGCTGTTCTTAACGATAGCATGCGTTCCTTGAATTGTGTTAGTGCTGGTATTAGCTTTTTCCTTTTTCTGTCTTCTAGTCTGCTTTATAAATCAGAAAAGAAAAAATCAACCAAATATTCAAATACACAGATGCTACTGTACAATGGTAGTGCCATCAGACCACAGTGTTTCCTCAGATGATACATGCACGCTGCAGTTAGTACTGGAAGGAAAATGGAGTTTCACTATATAATAAATGAAAGTAAAGGTTGTATGAAACTTGAAGACTCTGCCATGTGTTTATCCAAACATTCTGTCATCTCAAACGTGTGGTAGGGATGGGGAAAAAATTTTTTTATCTTACTTCAGCAGTGTTCAATTTATTAATTCACTTGATCAATTCAACAGTGACCTCCAAGCCTTAGTTCTTCTCTTTTTCCTATAGAGGGTTGTGATTCCTATCTCACAGGGTTGCTGTGAGGCTTAAGTAATGTGATTATGGGGTGAGTATGGTTCTGACTGTGTGGTAAAAGCCAGCAATACAGCTTCAGCTGCTTCTGAACCAGCTGATGGTTCCCACCTGGCAGCAGGGCCCACTCTGCTTTCATGCCTGTATAGGGCTTAACATAGGTTGTTACATAGTTACTAAGTTTTTTTTTTTTTTTTTTGCTAATTTTCTCTGGTTAGGATGTTTGAGGTGATTTAGTAATAGAACTCAATTTCAGATGAAGAGTCGTTAAAACAGATATGGTCAGTTTAGAGATTTTCAGAGAGCTGTGCATGATCATCTGCAGAGATAATTCCTCCCTGTATTAAGAGTTACAAGCATCCCTTGGTTATCCATGGTGAGTGTTAAAACATATTTTATCACCCAAACCAGTATGCTTTTGAGAGCAAACATGTGTGCTATATTTACACTGTAAATATTCATGACAGGCGAAATCTGGAATGGTCCTGGGAAACGGGAATATATAGTCACCCTATTCGTGATTGACATGCTTCATTTGGGATCTGGTTTAATTTGAGGTGGAGCATTTCTCAAAAGGGCTTCTTGTTTCTAGTGAATTATTGTCATAACTGCAGTCGAAGTATGAGTGAACTTATTCCTGAGGATGACATTGCTCAGAAGTTTTAGGGATCCTTCTGAAGGCTTCACTTTACAGTAGCCCCTTCACTGTACTTAACTGAGTAGTGTTACCAGGACCTTGAATTTAATGAATTTACCAGGAGATTAGAGAATTCCCCTTTCCTAATTCTACTACCTCTGGCCCCAGAAGAGTCTTTACCATCTGACTACTGTGTATCCACAGAAGTTTAATTAGCAGTAGCATCTGAATGCAAAAGCTCTATGATTCAAAGGCAAAGATTATTCATAGATTATTTGAAGTTTTCTTATGATCCATGCTAATATTCCTATCCATGGCTGTTATTATATGTGGATTGTCATATTTATCTGAGAGGCAGCCTACCTGGTGGTTAGAGGAAAGACTCCAGTGACAGACTACCTGGGTTTGAAACCTTGCTTTATCCACTTATCAATATTGTGACCCTTGGCAAGTTATTTAATTTTTTCCTTTCAATTTCTTCATGAATAATATGGGGATAATAACAGAACCTACTTAATAGCATTGTTGTGAGGACTAAATGAATTAATACTTGTACACTGGTTGCAACAGTGCATGATACTTAGTAAGAACTATACAAATGTTTGTAATCAGGTACTGGTGATATTAGGTTTGAAATGCTCACAGGCATAAAAATGGGAGTAAAGGAAAGAGCAAAGTAAAAGTGAGTGCTATAGACATCACCGGGGTAATAGAGCAGTAGGAAATACATTACACAGGAGATTTTAAGATAGAAATCTCTGTGTTATGAGAGCCAGTAGTTTATTGGATATAATGAACCCAAAAGACAAATGTAATTTTTCCTTTGCTTTATTTGAGTGCACTTGAATTTTGCAGGAGTGACTCTGCAATCATTTTCACTGTTGTTACTGTTGTCACTACTATCATCAATATTTTAATCATTGTCATAAAATATTAAATTCCATTTGACTTTCTCAGTTCACTATATCAGTTAAATGCAGTGGTCCAGCCTCAGGACTTAGAGGTTTTGAAATAATAGTTTTTCACTGAAGTCCGGATGAGACCATACTAGATTTAGTATGTCTATTGTTGAGTTCTTTGAATGAAACAGGAAAATGGAAACATCCATAGAACTGACAGAACAGTATCTGGCAATGACAGTTTCTAAATCCTGTGTAGGAAGGTCTCAGGATCACTGCTACAGAGTGATCTGAGCAAGGTCATCTTATTATCTGGTTCTGGTTCTCATGTCGGATGTCAAAAAAAAACAAAAAACAGTTTAAACATTAGAAAAACACAAAGAAACAGAAGAAAGGGCTATGGGGTTGGTAGAACTGTATTCAAATTCTGGCTCTGGGACTACTTGTATAAGCCTCAATAATTTGTTAAAGTCTCTGTGCCTGTGAAATGGGACTGACAACCCCTCATACAGAGTAAGAATTACAGACAATCACGTGTGCCAGAGCAGTGGGCACTTGGTATAGGCTCTTTCCCTTACCTGTCATTCACTAGATTGTTACTTGATTATAGAGAGCTAGCCTTTTATTGGTATATCCCTGGGACTCCCCACAGTAACTGACCTACAGTAGATATTAAATGGATATTTATTCAAATATTGAATGAATAATGATCTAACTAAATCCATTTACTCATCAACCATTAATCAGCTATTATATGTCAGTTACTATGCTCTGAACTTGAGAAATAGAGATGAACATAGCATGGTCCCTTCCCTGTAGGTGGTTATAAACTAAAAAGAGAGGACATATGTTATAATGAGTGCATTTTAGAGTCTGTACAAATGAGGAAGTGCTTCACTCTAACTGGGGAAAGCTTCACAGAAGAAGAGATATTTGACTTAATACTACCAAGCAGATAGAGTGAGGGGAAGGGCATTTTACATAGAGGGAATTGCATGTGTAAGAACGCAGGAGGGGGAGAAAGCATGTGTCCTGTAAACTTATCTGGAAAGCTGTGTGTATATATATGTGTGTGTATGTGTGTGTGTGTGTGTGTGTGTGTGTGTGTGTTTCCTTGCATGTATGCCCAGGGAGTAGGACCCAGGGTGAAAGGCTTTGTGGGGACAAATCATGAACCATTTTAAAGGTGATGGAATCTTTGAAGGGTTTTATACAAGGACTGACAGGCCCAGAGTTAGAAAGGCACCTTTGGCTGCATAGGTGACAATGGTGGTGAGAACAGAGAATAGAGGAGGATGTGGAAGTACACAGTGGCTCTGTGAAGAGCAATGGGATAGATTCCAAAGATCTTAAGATACAAGAATGACTGGACTATGGCAGTGATCCCCAACCTTTTTGGTACAAGGAACCAGTTTCATGGAAGACCATTTTTCCATGGACTTGGGGGGGGGGATGGTATGGGATGGTTTCAGATGATTCAGGCACATTTCATGTATTGTATACTTCATTTCTATTATTATTGCATTGTGATATATAATGAAATAATTATACGACTCACTATAATGCACAAGCAGTGGGAGCCCTGAGCTTGTTTTCTTGCAGCTACTGCCACCAATGATCTGACAGGAGGTGGAGCTGAGGCGGTGATGGGAGCGATGGGACGTGGCTGTAAATACAGATGAAGCTGCCACTCACCTGCCACTCACCTCCTGCTGTGTGGCCTGGTTACTAACAGGCCATGGACCAGTATCAGTCTGCAGCCTGGGGGTTAGGGACTGCAGGACTATGGGACTAATTGCACATAAAATCTAGAGAAATCCAATCCTAGTTTTAGTTGTATCAGTGATTCTTCTATATTTGAAGAGACATGGAAAATATTTTGTATCTTCTTATAATTTCCTAAGTTAACTTTAAAGATAATGTTTTACCATGTGAAAGCCACAACTCTAACTTATCATCTTTAAAATTTTCTTTAGCTCTTCCTAACTCGTGTCCTTACAAATACTTTGATCATTAAGTTTTAAATTTTCCATCTATTTTACATTTCCTTTTTCTACTGGCAGGCATTTAAGTTGGAAAAAATAAAGCAAACATTGATTGGCATTTCTGACAGAGAGTAGTCATACATGAAGAGGAGAGGTGAAATTTTTGTTTCTTGTTTGTTAGTTCCAATTAAATTTATATTACAATATACAGTTTAAACCATTGGCTATATTAAACCATGATTTGGGTATGTAGCAATACTTTCCATAAAATATTATTTTTTTGGTGGTACCCTCTTTTGGGTGATGACTACATTGTTTCCTTATGGGTTCTATAGATACACGAAATAAGTCAAAAATTTGAACATTTTATTTATTGTATCTTCTCTTGTTGCTGCCACCCAAAACAATGCAAAGCATTCAGTTCACTAAATGTAAATATCCTTTGATGTCCTTGCTTGAATCATTTGGTGACTACTTTGCAAGGATCTCAGCTTGAATGATCTTTTAAATATTTTCTTTTCATTGAGTGAATTCTCTTATGGTTTAGTCTGTTTCCTTTAATCTTCTTTACAATTGGTGACTTTTTCCAGTAAAAGCCAAATGGGATTTGTAAGAACAGAAATTCATATGTTTGGGTATATTATGTTTTTTGGGGAAGACTATTCAATTTTAAAAATTCATTATTTAAAAAATATCTTTGAATAGTATCCTAAAAATTTTGTATTTAGTTTCACAGAAATTAATAAATACCAATAAGTTTTAAGAACAAATAACAGTAATTGATTTTTTGTTTGGTGCTTGGAAAGCTAATATAAACACTTTAAAGTAGTAAAATTTTTAGGTATATATTTGTAAGTAATGGTAGGCTTGAAATTTGGGGGACTAAAATAAGATATAGGAGAGTACCAATAGAAAAAGAGCATATGGAGCTATGAATAAAAAAAGAAAATTTGTTGTACACTGCTGTTTATAAAATGTTGGTAAATATCCTTGATAATAGATTTTTTTCAGTATTAAATGTGCACGAGTATAAAAATGTAGTTGTTCTATAGTTGAGGGCCAGGATATGGCATGGTGAAGTGAAAAAAGCACAGAAAACTTGTTTTCTTCAGCTGAATGATTTTGCATGAGTCACTCAGCCTGTTTAGGTCAACCTTTCTCATTTAGAGTCAGGAGATTGAAACAGTTGAACTTTATTTAGAGTCTTTACAATGCTGTTTTCTTTTACTTTTATATACTACCTTCAGTCCTTAGTAAATATCCTCTCCATTTGGGGTACATATTCTATTTTGTTTTCAACTACTTTTTCTGTGACTTAATTTCTATGTGTTTAATTTTTTTTTTTTTATTCCATATGGATAGCTGTTGCCTCCACAGTAGTTATTACAGAATGCTTCCTTTTCCTGCTGCTTGTTGATACCTATTTTCTCATACTTCGGAAAAAAAATTTGTATTTTTTTTTTTGAGACAGAGTCTCGCTTTGTTGCCCAGGCTAGAGTGAGTGCCGTGGCGTCAGCCTAGCTCACAGCAACTTCAAACTCCTGGACTCAGGCAATCCTTCTGCCTCAGCCTTCCGAGTAGCTGGGACTACAGGCATGTGCCACCATGCCTGGCTAATTTTTTTTCCCTATATATTAGTTGGCCAATTATTTTCTCTCTATTTATAGTAGAGACAGGGTCTTGCTCTTGCTCAGGCTGGTTTCGAACTCCTGACCTCGAGCAATCAGCCCACCTCGGGCTCCCAGAGTGCTAGGATTACAGGTGTGAGCCACCGTGCCTGGCCTATTTCTGAGAAAAAAATTTGAATGTTCTCTAATGCTTGGTAAGTGGTATAAAGATAGCAATATATAGAGGCTGCGGCCCTGTTGGGAATATGGTTCCTGGTTTTGTTTGTTTTTGTGTTTGACATTGACTATGAAGAGAAGGGTGTTTTATGGTTATAGACTAATCCACCGTAGCCTGGTCTGGTCAGTGCATCAGGGATTTACAGCAAGTGCAGAGGTCACCTGAACCAAAGCTCTTATAGAAGAAACTAAGAAGAGGATCAACTGCCTTTAGAAAGATACAGTGAGAGCTCTAGAAGAATCTTCTTAGAAAGTGAATGTACATTACCATGACAGTGAGAATGTTTATCCCTGTTGTGTTTATCTGGGATGAATGAAGGTTAACAGACTAGTGAATCACAACTGTCACTCAAGAATATTTCAAAAGTAAAATATCCACGACATCACAACTAGGTATCTTTATCCCGAGGAAATTGAGAAGGGCCATTTAACTATTTGGCTCTAATTAAGTGAGAGTGAAAAAAGATTCACATTAGCAGATTAAAATTACAAAGAAAAATAGGACTAGAAGGCAAATGTTTTCTATTTTTTAAAGACTGTTAGGGCTGAGGAATCTTTTGTCTTAGTCTGCTGGACTTTTTGGCTGAATTGTCAGACAGAAGGTTTAAGTGGGTAAGTCTGAAGCCCATGTGGAGTCTAGGAGGATATTTCTGCTTTCTGTGACTTATGTGTCTGAGGATACCATGTGCTTTGTTTGGGAAAAAATCGAGAAAATTATGATCAAACCTAGATCACAATCATTCCTTCACACAATACATTGTTTAGTTTTTAACCAAACTTAATGAAATAAAATACCAGGCAGCAAAGACGACAAAAATGAGATTGATTCTCTGTGAACAGTCTTCATGAGCAACAGGATCGGTTATATATCCATCTACCCATCCTGGGTTTACTGAGAGTAGAAATTAGTTCTTACCCAACTCACTTGACTATTGCACTATACATCTACCAGATAGCTGGAAAGGTTTCTTTCTCTTCAGCTTTCAAGAAAGAATTCCTGGGCTGGGTGTGGTGGCTCACACCTGTAATCCTAGCACTCTGAGAGGCCAAGGCAGTTGGCTCCTTTGAGCTAAGGAGTTCAAGATCAGCCTGAGCAAGAGCGAGACCACCCCCCCTCAACCCAGTCTCTACTAAAAAAAAAGGAAGAAATTAGCTGGACAACTTAAAATATACATGTGGTGGCACATGCCTGTAGTCCCAGCTACTTGAGAGGCTGAGGCAGTAGGATTGCTTGAGACCAGGAGTTTGAGGTTGCTGTGAGCTAGGTTGACATCACAGCACTCTAGCTAAGGCAACAGAGTGAGACTCTGTCTTAAAAAAAAAAAAAAATTCCTGGATGTGGAGAGACAGGAACACTAATACACTGCTGGTGGGACTGCAAACTAGTACAGCCTCTATGTAAAATAGTATGGAGATATTACTGGATATTTACCTAACGGGGGGAAAAAGACATTTTATAGGAAAGACACTTTTACTCAAATGTTTATAGCTGCATAATTCACATTTGCAAAGCTATGGAAACAACCCAAGTTCCCATCAATACATGAGTGGATTAATAAAATGTGGTATATGTGTACTATGGAGTACTCCTCATCCATAAAAAATGGTGAACTAATACCTCTTGTATTAACCTGGATGGTTCACTTTGACACTTTTTGTTTTATTTTTTATTGTGAAGGTACATCCTCAGTCTTGCAAACACATGTTTTGGTTTGTGATTATCTTTCAAAATTCTTTTGAGCAATTTTTGTGAAACCATGGATAAGTCAAAAATTCGTGCTATTTTCAAATATGAGTTCCATCATGGAACCAATGCAGCGCAGACAGCTTGAAATATCAACGAAGTGTTTGGGAAGGATGTGGCTAATGAACTCACAGTATGTCAGTGGTTTGAGGAGTTCCATTTTGGTGATTTTCATCTTGAAAAAGAGCCACGTGGGTGAACTGAGACCAAGGTAGATGGATAATGATGAGCTGAAAGCTGTGATGGAAGCGAATCCATCTCAACCTGTGTGTGAATTAGCAGCAAAGTTTGATGTTACTATTTCAACAATATTGGACCATTGGAAACAAATGGGCAAGGTAAAGAAGCTGGGTAGATGGGTTCCACAAGAATTAAACAAATGTCAGAAGAGAAATCATCTGGAAGCTTGCCTTTCTTTGCTGTCACGACATAAAGGCAAAACATTTCTACACCATATTGTTATGTGTGATGAAAAATGGATTCATTTTGACAATTGCAAGCATTTGGCACAATGATAGGATAAAGATGGAAGTGCTGAAACACAGTTCAAAACCGAATATTCATCAAAAAAGCTAATGGTGTCTGTTTGGTGGTCCAGCACTGGTATTATCTACTGCAGCTTCATGAAACCTGGTCATTTGATTACAGCCAATGTCTACTGCAACCAATTGGATGAAATGATGAGGATGCTTGCAATTAAGCAGTGGACACTGGTCAATAGAGACAGGCCAATCCTCTTGCAAGACAATGCTCTACCACATGTCACACAAACAACACTGCTCACACTATAAGGCTGGACTTGGAAACTCTCTCTCATCCACTGTATTCAACAGACCTTGCACCAGCTGATTACCACTTCTTCCAGGCTTTGGACCACTTCTTCCAAGGAAAAATATTTAATTCTCAACAAGCTATGGAAAATGCCTTTTGTGATTTCATTACCACTGGCTCTCCAGGCTTCTTCACTGCTGGGATAAACAAGCTACAATTAAGATAGCAAAGCTGTGTCGATAGTTTAGGTGCATACTTTGATTAACTATACTCTTTCTTGTTTGAAATATAATAAACCACACTTTTGATTAGAAATCGGTAATTTCATATTTAATGACCTAAATGGAACTAGTCAGAATTGAAATCTGTAATGAACTCAAAATAGGACACATGATATTATCAAATATAAGTATAGAAAGTTTTTTATTTTGTGTGACTTCCCTGAATTTATTCATATTATTAAATATGAGTGCCTAACAGTGAATCTTAATAACTTCTTTGTACCTTGGACCTCTTTGTTGGTCTGTAGAAGTTTCTGGATGACTTCTCAGAATAATGTTTTAAGTGCATAACATAAAATACACAGGATTGCAAAAGAAACCATTTATATTAAAATACTGTTTTTAAACTTTTGCAAAACAAAAATGTGACATGAGGTAGATATCTTTGGTATCATGAATTTGAAGTAATAATGAATATATAATTAGTATTATAAGATAGCTGTTCTAATCTTGTGTGATATGAAAATGTATGTGAATTCTGTTGGTGACACAGTCAGAAGTTTGGCTAACACTATGAAGACATGTGGCCTACATTAATAATTCAAGGATATGCTAAATTTTCACTGGAGATAAGGAAAATAAAGACATAATATTTTTTCCTATCCAAATAAATAGATCCCTCAAATTCTGTTACTGGTCCCTTTGAGAGTATGAGGACCCCAGGTTGAGACCGAGAAGGTTTTCTCAGTCTGCGCTCCAAAGTTGGCTTAACTTTCACAAAAGAAGGGATAATGGATATAAACACCCACATTAATATAATGAATGGGAAATAGATGAGCCTTGTAATATTTATTATAATTAGAATACTACATCCTGATGGAAAATATTGATGTGTTTGGGAATATTTTCCCAGCTGTAGCTTTTTTCTTTTTAAGATATAAGAACATCAGTAGAGTTTGGGTGGAAAATTATTCAAGAAATGTGAACAAACTTTCAGAAAATGAGGATAATTTTAGTGTCTGTGATGCATCGTTCTAAGTATTTAATGAATCACAAAAGATTGAGTATAGAATATAGATGGCAGGAGCCAAGATTCAGACATTATTTACATGGAGTAGAATATTGGCTTACAAAAGACAGATCTGGACAAAAATAGTTACCACTAACTGAGGTGTAGATTTGGATATTTTACTGTGATTTGCAATGTTTTATTGATTAACAAATTCCTGGGTAGTGGGGGAACAGCTTTTTTGACCAAGGGCTCCAAGTTATTAGCGGTGAGAGAATTTGCTGTAATGGTGGCCATATGTCTTGCCTCAAAATGGAGCCTGGTCTCCTGGGGTGTGGGGACCCCTCCCTGTCCCACAGGGAGGGCAAGCCAGCCAGGGCAAAGGATGCACCTCCATGCTCCTTCCACCCCTAGGAGTATGAAAACGTTGGGGAGTTAATGGCTTCCTCTGGGTGGTCACCTGGGCACAGTAGGGTGAACATCATATCTGAAACACAAACCCCTGCCTGTGCTAATTGTTTTTTTCTGTTTTAATCTCAGATAATGCAGTTTTCATAGCAAAGAATGTTGAGAATTCATCTTCCACATTTATGCAGGTATCACTATGCCTCCCTGGACTGGTTGTGCAAACAGTAGAAGAGGTATGGAAGTGAGGTACCATGGGTGAGAACTCCAGAATAAAAATCATGGAAGAAAGTATGCCTTTTGTTCATGCAGAGCCATTTTTAACTAGTTTTCACTGAAAGCTGATTCCAGAGGCTATCCAACAAAGTGCCAGCTTCTCCTGCAGAGAAGGGTGCTGCAGAAAACCCCCAGATTTCTAGGACAGTGTTGTGGCTGGCCCCGGCTGGCCCACACCTGGGAGGGAGGTGATTCACATTGCCCATGGACCACAGCAAATTAGATCACTCCTATTTCTAGTACTTCCAAATAATGAACAACCTGGTCTCTCTGTAAAGATGCCCTGCCTGTAAAGCGGAACCCAACCCTCATGGATGGCTTGAAAACAGAAAGTAACTGGTTGACTCTGAGCTCAAACCCATGTAACTTCTATCCGAGCCCTTCCCCCAGCTTTATTTTACAGTATAGGGAAGTGAACTCTGGGAAGATGATAGATTTTGCTGTTCTCCAAAGCAACCCAGTGTCGCCACGGTTTATTTCTAAAAGTCGAAGGTATAAGGTTGGTTTGTACAGCTTTTTAAAAATTATTTGCCAGTGTTACAAGTTGACATTTCAAAATGCTGAAATTTGAAAATAACTTTTAAAAAGTTCTAATTAAGCAGTAATAAGTGGGAATTGACATTTTCTACCATTCACTAAGAAGTTCCCCAGCTAATAACCCCCTGGTATCAAATTTCCAATCCAAAGGCATCGTATAAATACAGAATGACATTGTGGAACTGTGTAGGAAATTGGGGTGCTGGCATCCAAGCTGCTTCCACCTCTGTCTCAGTCCCTCTGAAAAGCACTACTGATATTACCCTAAACAGAAAAAGAGTTTACTCTTCCTTGAAAATTTTGAATAGAAATCGACTTTCTTTAAGCAATCCTAATTTAATTAAAATGCCACAACACTATTGACTTTGATTCACTTAGCATCCCTTGAAACACTCCAGCTATTTTTGTAGTGTGAAAAGTAAAAATTCCTATTTAAGAATTTAAGAACTACAGGCACACAGGCTGATCCAAAAGAAGTAGAGCTTTATGATGGAGGGATTTGGGATTTTGGTGAACTCCCAGACCTGCTGTCCTGCAGGGAGGGGCCGGTGGACAGACCGCTGGTGACCTTCCTGCCCTCTTGCCCAGGGGACAGTCAGGTTATGCTTGTTATCCAGGGCTTTTCATTTTCAGAAGGGGCTTCATTTGGATGGTAAAGTAGACTGTCCCCCTGTTGAGTTGTCCAGTGAATTCCATGGTCACTCAAGATACAGTGGAAGGAGCACTGCAAGTCGAATAAATAAAAATCCCTGGCTTCAGATCCCTGAGGAATATTAGGCAGTTTGCTTAACTTTTTAATGGCTTTTTCCTTATCTATTATATAAGATGGGGATAATAATTTCTACTTCATGGAGGAGTCCAGAGGTTTAAACACTACTCGGTATGCAGGAGTAGCGCAGCAGTAGTTAGCAAGTATAGACGCGAGGTGTTTTAGTTCCTTCTGAATCTACTGCCAATTATTGGGTCTCAGGGTGCTTGATATGTTGAATCATCTGATGCTTCGGGGGAAATATAAGTTGCCAACTTGCCTTCTTTGGGCATCCCAGATCGGAGTACCATCCATGTTTGCCAGTTTGGGGGACCCAAGCTTCTGTTAAGAAGGGTGTGGTAATTCCTGACTCAGATCCTGGGAGAGTTTGGTCCAGGCATCATGCTATGCAGAGGTTGGAGAATGGTTTGTGAGGGGAATGTGAGGTTGGGTGAAAAGCTTCTGAGATGACCTGGGACAGAGGTCTCGGCTGAAGGGCAGAAAACAGCAACTTACTCCTTGTTATTCCCACTTGAGGATTCACACAGTAGATGTGTGTCAATGAAAATTTGAAAATAAAATTTTATGTTACTCATTGATGCTTCACTTAAATTTTGTTCATTTTTTTTCCTAAACGGTGGCAGACTTCCGTGGTTGTTTAATTGACAGGACATGGGACGGGGGGACCCAGTTTTAGATTTGCACTAATTCTCGGACTATGGGTAGATTCCTTGAGATTTCTAAGATCCCTTTTACTTTCAATAATTATGAGTATTTGCTAAAACAAATACATTTTAACTAACATATTTGGCTTTAGATTTTGATTAGGCATTCATTCATTCACCACCTATTTATGGAATGCTCATTCTATAAATGCCTATATGCCATATGCATTGTAGCTACCGATAGATCAATCAAAAGTGAACAAAATAATTATGGTACCTGCCTCAAAAGAGCTGTCAGTCTGACTTTCCTGAGCTGTCTATTCTAATGATTCCTGAAAGATTGGCATCTTTCATCTTATACATTAACAGAAAGAATATTTTAGATTTCTTTACCTAATCCTATGTAAAAGTTTCTAAGTCTTTAAATGTAATAAACTTCTGGTTTCAACTTAAGCTATTTTCTTCCTGCTTTTCCTCAGTGGGAAAGGAGAAAATCTGTTCTCCTAACTATTTGAATAGTTTGAATATTTTATGTTATTAAAAATCTGTTAGGTTTGCCAAGGTACTTTGCAGAGTAATACCATGTAGTTACTTTAAATACCATAATGAACCCAACTATTAGCTTGCATCTTTTAATTTTCTTTATGTTAATATAAACTGTAAATTTTAAAGTATGAGGCTGATTTTATATAAGTGCTGTATTATAAGATTTGCATGGTGGTTCCCACTAGGATGAGAAATTGTGCTAGGCTGAAAAATTATGAATTTTTTTTTTTTTTTTTTTTTTTTTTGCGGGGGAGAAGTTGGGGCAAGGGGAGATTAGTTACTTTGGGACCTAACATGTGAAGGCTTGCTGATGGGAAAGATGGGGATATGGAACCGATTCTGAGTATTTAGGCCATGAAAGAACCCAAAGGAATGGGCTTATCAAGGGTCAAGTTGAAAGTGGAGTCTGGGGAGAAGAATTAGGACTTAGGACAGATAACCAAATACATCTGAGCTCCCACGGGGACCCAAGGACACAGTTTGGTTGTCCTTGGTTGCATTCTGATAAGTCTCGCTCGGAGGAAGGGGTTGTGTGCAGGGAGCTAGAGACCAACAAGGATTATCAGATGGTTCTCCAAGTGGCTGAGGTAGTTGATTAGAACAGAGGAGCTGGGCTCAACGAAAAGATAAAATCTAACATAGCTACATTTTGAACTGCCAACAATTATCTACATTTATCAGACTGCAAAGGACATCAGATCATCTTGCTTTTCCCCTTGCTTTCTGGCAAAATTGCACATTAATGATTCTCGATGGAGGTGTGTCTCACATATCAAATAATCTTTGGGAAAACTGACTTTAGAATGAAAGCTCAGCCAGAGCTAATGACAACTTGCCTTTGGGTCTAGAATTCCTGATATCATGTCAATTCTATCCTGGTGCTAATTCAAGGAAAAGGACACAGGTTTTTGATTATAGATTATTTAAGTAATCACAGTAATGTACACAGAGACGTACATTTCTGAACAGGCGGGAGTGCATGTTTCATGAGAGTAACACAGAACCTTACCCTATCCTGTGAATAACCAACCTGTCAATGCTTCTCAGTTGCAGTATACACGAAGCGGTAGCATTTTATGTGAGGAATCGGTTCATAAAGACCTTGCATTTTTTAGAACTCACACAATTCAACACTAATTTTTCTACTGCAATAAATTTTAATGCAGGGAGATACATTCCCAGACCTCATAAATCTAGTACAATTATAGTGTAATTTTACTTTTAAATATACTTTTTATGTTTATCAAATAACATAAAAATAACACATGAATAAATAAGCCGTAAGACCTTGACCCTTTTCATAGCTTTTTATCACATCTAATTGCATTCCATGGCTCTTGATTTGGGGGCATGTTGAATAGCACTACTACTCAGTGAATTTTGGGCTATTGTTATGGGATATAAAAATAATGATAAATTATAATAGCACTGAACATTAAAATAATAGTACAATGGTTACAAAATCATTCAGGAATGTTCCTAGGCTATAAAGTCAAGTGTAGTTTGTAGGGTACTTTTATTTCTGATATTTCTGTTTACATGCCAGAGTGCTGCTGCCTTGCGGGAATGGCATAGATGCTATCAGTGGTCAGCTTACTCAGCCACCAGCTTTGCAGGGATGTGATTCATGGATGGTTTTTAAAGTGTGTGTGTGTGTGTGTTGGGGGGTTGGAGGGCATGTGGGGGGTTGTAGCACTTCAAATTTTTCACATCAAATTATATTTAAATATAAGATGTAATATATAATATAAATGGTATAACTAAATCATACCATTTCAAGCTGGTGTCATTCAGTTTTGTAGAATATGAGAGTATCTTACATCTATATCTAGTAATGGTTATCATGATTACCGATGAAATTTTAGAAGAGTTTCTGAATTACTATGTTCTTGAACCAAATATCTGATATATGTTCATATAGTAAGCCACATTGCTATGAACTGAATTATATCCCCCCAGATTCATATATTGGAGCCCCAATCCCCCATGGGACTGTATTGAGTAGGGCATTTAAGGAGGCAATTAAGGTTAGATGAGGCTATGAGGTGATAAGCCTCGATCCCACAGGCTGGTGTTCTTATAAAAGAGGAAGAGACACCAGAGCCCTCTCTCTCTCTCTCTCTCCATCTCTCTCTCTCTCTCCCTGTACCTGTCCCCAAGCCCTTGGGTGTGTGCATGCAAAGAAGAGGTCTTGTGAGCACACAGCAAGAAGGCAGTTGCCTACAAGCCAAGAGGAGAGGACTCAGAAGGACATCGACCTTGCTGGCACATTGACCTTGGACTTCCAAGACACCAATGCAGTGAGAAGTACATTTCTGTCATTTAAGCCACCCAGTATATGGGATTTTGTTATGGCCACCCGAGCAGATTAATACATCTATTATTATTTAATATTGAATATGTGTAAGTGATTTCAGTTTTGATCTTTCTAACTTATAGCTAGTGATCATACATATTAGATTGTCTCTTTTGATTTAAAGCTTATTCTTTTAATGTAATTTAATTTAAAAAGTTGAATCGTGAATTTTATCTTCATTTCTAGGGATTTGACCAGTCATGTTTACTGAGCTTAGTGTTATGAGGATTAATTCGATCACCCAGTTAGATGTATGTATGCTCGGGGTATGTAAGGAGTTGTGTTAGGTACTTGGCAATAGAAAGGTAAAGAAGACAAGGTCCCTGTCTGCCACAAAATTGTCTGTTGAGTGACGGAGAAGAGAAATGCATGTGTGACAACACTACAAGGCAGATGATGGTAACTGGCAAAAAAAAAATAAAAAATAAAAAAAGGAAGCTTGAGCAAAATGGAGCTAAATGATGTACCCTTTCTCTCTGCACTCTCTCTGTCAGCCTTCCACTTCTTTGCCAGGACCAAGGTCTTTCTCTCCTCACGGAATTCATATGTGCTTTTCCTTCTCCTGGAATACTCTTTCCCTGCCCCTTCACCTAGCCAACTCATGTCATTTCCTCCAAGTGTCACTTTCTTCAGGAAATTTCCTTGAAGCTCCCGAAGCAGTGTTTCTCAGGTCGTGGTGTTACGTACTTATATTTCTGGTACGTATCACAATTACCAGTGATATTTTGGTAAATGTTCAACAAACAGGTTCTATGAGAGGAAGAAACGTGCCTTGGATTGTAGGGTTTTCCAATTTCAGTGGTGTAACTACTCCCTGCCTGGTGATATCAGGCTACCGATGCAATGTTGTCGAACGTGCAGATGAGATGTTCAGCAGCGAACCATTACACAGAATCCCCACCATAAAGATGCACATATGCAAGTAAATAACCCAAGAGCCCAGAAAACAGTAAAATAGGAAATGGTGAGCTTAAAGTACTTATCACTTTTATTTTCCGTATGCTTAATTAAAAGTTTATATAACATAATTTTAAATATTGACTGTGTTTATTAACTGGCTTGTGCAGAATTCCTGAAAACTTAGCTAGTGGCTCTGACAACTCATAGGAGCTGGCACCAACACACCACTGACAATCACATATGTATGTGTATGATCGGTTACTTAATGTCTGTCTTCCTTGTGAGAATTTTAGCTCCTGCAGGCAAGGACTGTGTCTGCCTTGCTGTGTCAGTCAGTTTTGAGTTGGGACAACCGAAGCCACCTAGGTTTTCCAAATAGGAAAGGTTTTATACAAGGAACTAGAGACTTAAACACCATCTGGGAAGGTCATGGAACTAGGTACTTGGGAGCAGGTGACATGTAGAAATTTACCCAGAAGCTTTCTCAGTGAATCTCCCAATCTCAGTGGGAACTGCCACTGCTGATCTTAAGGATTCTCAAGAGCTAGCCTTCTGTCCATGCGTCTGCCTACAGCTGCCACCAGAGATGTCCAAATCCCACATAGACAGTGGATGACTCTAACCTGTCACCATGCAGGAAGAGCATTCTGAAGACTGTAGTTTCAGGATCCTCTGCATTTCATAGAATGTGTACAAGGGCAGAATTGATACTAAGGTGTTGATAGATAGTCTGCCTGTCTTGCTTACTAAACATGGTACTAGCACTGTTTTACACATATGAAGTGCTCAGTATATGTTGGTTGAGTGACAGAAGCCAAGGTCTTGAAAGACTATAACACAGCCAAGGTAAGAGCGATTAACTTTAAAGCAGAAGATTTATTTGGTCATCTCAGTAAATTATCTTGACCTAGTACCTGTAGCATTCAGATAAGCCTGATTTAAGAAATAGTTAGTATTCTGAAAGTTAATGTATAACTTAGTTGCTTAGAATTTAAAACATATTTCTGCCTAATAACAATGATATAAATGGTAGTTGAGGTCTCTAGACTGGTCTATAAAAAGTCATTGCATTCACAATGTTGCTGAAATATAGCAAATAACGTAATAGCTCACCACCTTGTAGAATATTCTACGAGAAAATGCATTTAAAGTTCCAATTCTCATGTGAGATCCACATTTTTTTACTTTTGTATTTCTGGTGACGGATATAGGAATTCTTCCTTTTCAGTTCCTGCTTAGAATTTAAGTAAAGGGGATAGGAACATCTTCATATGGTTTCAGTTTTAGTCTTAACAGGGAAAATTAAGTTCTGAGTGCTCGAGTAGTAGTAGATAGAAAATTCTGGATGGGTAAGGGAGTTCCAATAACTATAATGTAAAAGTAAATTCTATGTAACAGACATTGCTAGTGTTTTATATTAGGGTTTTCTGCACTATGCGTATTTAATTAAGATTAGAGTTTTCATTGTCAAAGAATATAAGCTATACAGTTAAAATTAAATTGGGAGAATAAGCTATATTAAATTTGCATTGCGATTTTCTTTGGTAGGTCTTACCAGGTGAGTGAACCATACCTTAGGGATATTAATTCTGGCAGTTCTTAAAGGAATCACTTAGTAAATTACTACTACAATGAGCCAAAAAATACCCTAAAGAATACTAAGAAGTGCTTTAAGCTTCTGGGGGCATGGATCATGTCTTATTCATTGTGTTATCCTTTAAGAGTTCTCAGTATGTCTAACAAACATGCATCCAATGAATATCAAGTGAAATAATGCAGATTGTCAAAGAGCTAAATTTAGAAAAGGAAGCATAGACTAAAATAATAGAATCAAATCTAAAGATCCACGTTATATTCCATTAGAAAGACTAGGAACTGTGGATTTACATGTAGGAAAACTGTTATGCAGATAAGAGGAGCTAAAGTTTGGAAGTCATTTGTGCTACTTACCAAATAATTCAAGTTCTTGCCTTCTGGTAGGAGGATAGCCCTTCTGGGATGCTTTGTTATAAAGTGGGGCTGTGACTAGTTCTGGTTTATGAGTTGTTGGTAGAAATTATGCTTCTAGATAATGCTTTTAGTCTGGAGCATTTAATTGCTAGTTCAAGACACTGGAACTCTTTTTTTCCCCCTTGACTGCATTGCTGGGCAGTGTTCCAGATACTGACTATTTCATCAGTCCGGGTCCCATGTAATGGCTAGGTAGCAAAAATGTGAAATCAATAGGGTAACAATATAATTTTTCATTCAAATGAGAGCACTTTTGAGGCTAAGAGGAGGCTGAGACAATAGGCATAAACTGGAACTGTTCTGGGTAAACAGGGATGTATGGTCACTTAGAATGAAACCTTTGTTACTTTAAGCTACTGAGGTTTGAGGTTGTTTTTTGCTGCAGTGTAATTTCCTGTTCTGACTGATGCATGAAGTCAGTGACAGAACTGAAGATGATATTCTCTTTTTGGATTGCCTTTATTTTTTTTTTTTTTTTTGAGACAGAGTCTCGCTTTGTTGCCCAGGCTAGAGTGAGTGCCGTGGCGTCCTAGCTCACAGCAACCTCAAACTCCTGGGCTCGAGTGATCCTTCTGCCTCAGCCTCCCGGGTAGCTGGGACTACAGGCATGCGCCACCATGCCCGGCTAATTTTTTTTTTTTATATATATATCAGTTGGCCAATTAATTTCTTTCTATTTATGGTAGAGACGGAGTCTCGCTCTTGCTCAGGCTGGTTTTGAACTCCTGACCTTGAGCAATCCGCCCGCCTCGGCCTCCCAAGAGCTAGGATTACAGGTGTGAGCCACAGCGCCTGGCCTGGATTGCCTTTAAATAGGTGTGCTTGTATTGGTTGGGTTGCAAATAACAGAAACCCAACTCAAATTGGTTGAAGCAAAAACAAAGGAATTTAGCAGCATTTGGAGTCCAAGGAGTTAAAAAATAAAACAATGGGAGGGTACAGATGGAGCTGAGCCTCAGGAACAATCAGAGTTTGGGAACCACATGCTTCCAGGCCCTTCTCTTCCACCTTCCGTCTCTACTTCTGCGTGGCAGCCTTTTTTTATTTTTCTAATTATAATGGACACATAATAATTACATGTGTATCTTTATAGGTAAATGTGATGTTTTGATACAGGCATACAATGTGGATTAATCAATTCAGTGTAATTGGGGTGTACATCACCTCAGCCATTTATCATTTCTTTTTGTTAGGAACATTCCAATTCAACTCCCCTAGTTATTTTAAAGTGTACCTTAACTCATTGATTATAGTCACTTTGCTGCCCTCTTTATTACTAAAACCAACTTTCTTGCACAAGGAAATAAAATAAGGTCACCAGCAGCTCCAGAATTCTAAAATTCCAACTATTTCTATCCTCAAAGGACAGACTTATACATGTTCTCTGAATCCAACTTCAAAACTTCCAGGCAAGGATTTCTGTTTGGCTCAGGTTTGGAAAGATGTCAACCTGTTAACCAATCGGCTGAGGCCTGGAGGTTGAGTCATGTAGGACCAATGCAGTCTCCCTGGGAACGACATTAGACTAGGGAGAGGAACAGTTTCCTGAAGAAGGAGAGTGGGGTGCTAGGAAGACAAAAACATGGGTATTTACTCTATGTGTGCTCATGGGCGTGTGTGGACACCATTAACAAAGCACTTACTTGGAGCTTTTCTTGGGTTATTGCTGGAATTTGGAAACATTTCTCACATTTTTTTTTCTCTGTATTTTCTTTTGTGATTCCTTTTGGATAAAATTCTCACATTTGGAAATAGCTAGCTGGAAAAATGATGAGTTGTGGGGCCAAGGGACTGAGTAAAGCTAACTGACCCACCTGGGCATTGAACCAGAAATGCTGCTCTTAGTAGAATTATATTCTAATCGACCAAGTGGAGCTGTGGGAACATAAATGACATAATGACATTCAAAGTGACTTTTTAAAGTTGACCATAAGCTTCCGTTGTCTATAATTAGCTAACTTAGTCCTTTAGAAAAACAATGACAATTAAAGAGTTAGATGACATCAATGCAAGCCTGCCTTCAGAGGTCAGATTATGGGACTTACGATTCTGTTGCAGGCTACAGCATTGGGTTTGTCCCCTCTGTTCTCCTTCCTTACCTGACCTGAGCACAGTGTCTCACATGTTTTCAATGTAGATTTGGGGAAGTATAGTAGAAAACCTGCTACCAATAAGGTTATCAGACAAACTCTCCTACAGCTCTGAGTGTACCTATGATTAAGATTTGTGTCGTGATGAAAATAATTGCTTTAATTAGCCATTAAACAGGCTTCAGGGTCAACATGACAATGGGTTTCTTTCTATGTTTGATTTAGTAGAAGCAGTTAATGATTTTGTTTTTATTATCTTTACCCCCTGCTTCAGAATTATTTACTCAGCACATGGAAGGCAACAGATATTTGTTATTATAAAATCAATTTCATGCCTGACTAGACCATCTCTTCCACCTTTGTCATTACTCTTTGAGCTTTGGGTGTTATCGTGGGCTCATTTATGTTTATACAACTAGATGGCAATGGGCCCTACCAATAATTATTTGGGGAATTTGAGTCATACAGCATCAGGCAATGCATTTTCATTCTCATTTTCAGAGAAATTTCCATGTATTCATTTTCCCCATTTCTATTGAAATTTCTAATCAATAGAATAATGTTTGTAAAATCAAAGTATCACAACACACTTCCTCATACTTCCTCTAGTTGCCAACATGATGTTAAGAATGGATTATGTATCTACAGTGAAAATTGAATATGTAAAAGTAATAAAACATATATCTATAAGCTATCATTTTGGTTAAAAGCATTCTTCTTTGAAATCTTCCTTTACTCAAGTTGTGCTCCTTTGTTTTTCTCAGCTTTTGTGTAAGGCTCGAGTTGACAATCATGACTTTTCTGAAATGTCAGTAGCTGTGAAGTTAAATAATGTAAATGCCAGTAACATTCTTCTTCTTTAAATTTTTTTGGCGGTGGTGGCTCTGAATTAATTTTCAAAACATACATAAAATTATGTCTGCAAAGTCTCTCCGTGCCTATTAAGCACAGCCTGCATGTAAGGTTGTGGGTGTTGGGGCAGGAGTTAGATGATCTGGTTCCATTAGGACCTGCCCACTCTTCCCATCATGCCCTGCTGTTCCCATAGTGCCCTGCTGTCCCTATCATGCTTTGATAGCCTCTGACTGCTCTTAGCTGCTGGCTTAGAAGTTTTTCCCATTCATGGGGTTTCACTAGGGTTCAGACCAGTTGTCTAAGTAGCCATTTTTCCAGAGGCAGGACTCCTACCTTGTTCTTCCCTCCACTTCTACTTCCTGCTCCATGAGCCACACCACGAATACTACCCTGACTGGTACCCTGCTCCCAACAGGCCAGGTATCTGGATCCATAATGCCACTCTTTGATCCCACCCTCTAATCTTTCCCCTGATTGGCTTTGACCTTCAAGACCCTACAAACATTTTTTGAGCAAGTACCCAAACCTGGCTCGAAACTCTAGCTCAGCTTCTGACTGGCTGTGTGTTACTCAACATGTTGGAAACATTCTGAACCTCAATTGTTTTTATTTAGGTAATGGGACTGATAAAGCTCCCAGTTGTGAGGAGTCAATCCAGTGAAGCATGCGAAAGTATCTTGTACACATTGATATACAGCAGTTTGCTACTTTATTTCATTGGAGGTATAACATATGGAATTCTGTTGAAAATAAGCTCTATGATCTTTATTAGCTAATCTCTCCTAGAAAATTCTATGCTGGTCATATAGTTTAATGTTTCAAATAGGTTGTGTAGAAGGTTCTCATAGTTTTAAATGTGCCAGAATCATCTGGGGAAATTTCTAGAGGTAGATTGCTGGGTCTCACACCCTCAGATTCTGGTTTTAGTTTTGCCATGGGGCTCAGGAACCTGCATTTTGAACAAGCACCATGTATTAGTTTGCTTTGGCTGCTGTAACAAGATACCACAATCTGGGTGGCTTAACAGAAATTTATTATTTCCTGGTTCTGGAGACTAGAACTTCCTCCTCATTCTTAATTGGATGAATACTTCCAAGAAAGTGGGTTTGTTTACCTACTCAATTCTCTGTCTTTGAATTGCATTTGCTCCCACAACTGGAAAGAATGAAATGTCTGCTTACAGACTCAATCCTGCTTCAGCCTGGGACGGATTCCATCACTCCTACCAAAGCAAAGCCCCTGTTTGGACATATTAAAATATAAAGTTGTTTACTTTCTGGAATTCCCTTCCTATATCTCTCTACCCATTGAAATACTTTCTCCATACTTCAAGTTCTACCCAAATCCAACCAACCCAGTGAAGCATTCCTTGAATAGCACAGGGACATAGCTTTCCCCTAAAGTTGCTGTTGAGTTTTATACTTTGTCTTTGTCTTATATCATTTGCTGTGTTATCAATTGATTGCAACTATAGGTTATGTGTTATGCTTCCGGGTATTTCTCACCACTGTTATCACAATGTGGAGCCCCTAGTGGGTGCTCAGTAAATCATCTTATTTAATAGCTGTTTTGATACAAATACGAAGATTAGAGCTCTTATGCTTCCAAGTAAGAATTTTTTAAAAGTGCAAGTCTTGGGCAGAGACAAGATGGCTGACCAGAGATACCAGCTGCCTGATTTCCTCAGAAAGAAGGAAAAGTTTTAGATGAAGAAGAAAAAACAAACAAACAATCATAGATTGGGTGTAATTCTGAGGGAGAAGTGCCAGAACCTACAAGAGATTCCATGAAAAGAAGTTTCGGAGCAGAAAAAAGAAAGAGCAAGATATTGGCAGAGGACAACCCCTGAAAGGCTTGAAGTCCAGTGAGAAGGGTAGGTGGAGTGGTTTCTTTCTTCCTCTTTCATATCTTTGGCAATCAGTAGACTCCTGAGCTGCTGGAGAGCCTTTCTGCCCAAAAGCTGCCACCACCAGTGAACTGGGAGCTTCTTGAGGACAAAGCACCAGCCTGCCAGCCCTTTTGGTGTCACTTCCCTCACCACAGACCTGATCAAGAAAGCAGGCACCATATTGTTCTCCACCAACCATGTGCCTTTGTCATCCCCAAAGGGCTTTAGCCCCTCAGTTTTCTGTTTATTTCAAAATATTAAGGGGCTACAAATGTTGAGGTTACATATATTGCCTTTACCCCACCCGAATCAGAGCTTCAAGTGTGCCCATCCCCCAGACAGCATGTACCTCACCCATTAGGTGTGACTATACCCATCTCCTCCTCCCCACCACCTGACAGATACCCGATGAATGTTACTACCATATGTGCACAGTAGTATTGATCAATTAGTACCAATTTGATGGTGAGTACATGTGGTGCTTGCTTTTCCATTCTTGTGATACTTTAGCCCTTCAGTTTTCATTTTGCTTGTTCCCACACAAACATTTCCCACCTCCAGCCCAGACTGTGGGAGCCACAGGGGGCCGGTGGGTCCTGAGGGATCTGCATGACCCCACAGCCTGGACATTCCAGGCGGGCTGCCTTCTGGAGAGAGGGTAGAAATGACCAGAGTGCTAGGTTTCCTCCATCCAGACTCTTTTTCTCCCCTTTCCCTTCCTCGCCCATGGCTGCCTAGAGAGAAGATTGAGCCAGGGCTCTTAGGAGTTGTTGCTTCACCCCCTGTTGGTGTATACACCACTGGGACTTCCACAGAGAGAGGGACTCAAACCTTTCCTCTTGAAGTGGAACAAGTTCAAAGTTTCTTTGAACAAATTCAAAGAAATAGAAACCATACCACATATCTTCTCAGACCACAATGGAATAAAACTAGAAATAAACTCCAAGAGGAACACTCAATTCTATGCAAAGTCATGACTAATAGTCAATTTGCTGCTGAAAGATTAATGGGTCAATAATGAAATTAAGATGGAAAGCATAAGATTCCGTGAACTGAACATCAAAGGGGATGCAAGTTATCAAAATCTATGAGATTTAGCAAAAGCAGGCCTAAGTGGAAAATTTGTACCCTTAAATGCCTATGTCAAGAAGACAGAAAAACCACAAAGCAACAATGTAATGACACCTCTCAAGGAACTAGAAAAGGAATAGCAAGCCAAACTCAAAGCCAGCAGAAGAAAAGAAATAACTAAGGTTAGAGAAGAACTAAATGAGATGGAAAACAAACAAAAAATACAAAGGATCAATGGAACAAAAAGTTGGTTCTTTGAAAAGATAAACAAAATAAATAGACCTCTTTCTAGATTAACCAGGAATAGAAGAGAAAGGACCCAAATAAACTCAATCAGAAATGAAAAAGGAGATATTATAAATGATACCACAGAAATACAAAATATCATCTGCAAATACTATTAAAATCTCTATGCACATAAACTAAAAAATGTGGAGGAAATGGACAAAGTCCTGGAAACACACAGGCTTCCAAGAGTCAATCTTGGGAAGAAATAGTTCTCCTGGACAGACCAGTAATAAGCAATGACATTTCAGCAGTAATAAAAAAGCTTCCAATACAAAAATGCACTGGACCAGCTGGAATCACAGCTGAATTTTACCAGACCTATAAAGAAGAGCTGGAACCCATACCACAGAAAATATTAGATGAAATAGAGAAGGTGGAAATCTACTCCAACTCATTCTATGAAGCCAGTATCACCTTGATAGCAAAGTCAGGAAAGGAGACAACAAAGAAAGAATACTACAGACCAATATTCCTTATGAATATAGATACAAAAATTCTCAATAAAGTACTAGCAAACTGAATTCAACTGCATATCAAAAAAATAATCCACCATGACTAAGGGAGCTTCATCTCATGGATGCAAGAATGGTTCAGCATACATAAATTAAAAAATGTGATTCACCACATAAACAGAAGTAAAAACAAAGGCCACATGATCATCTCAATAGATGTAGAAAAAGCATTCAACAAAATTCAGCACTCTTTCATGATAAAAACTCTCAATAAGCCCTTAACTTAGAAGGAATATATCTCAAAATTATAAAAGCCATATATGAAAAACCCATAGTCAACATCATACTGAATGGGGAAAAGTTGAAAGCATTCCAACTAAGAACTGGAAAAAGCCAAGGGTGCCTATTGTCACCACCACTATTCATAGTGGTGGAGGTCCTAGCCAGAGCAATTAGGCAAGAGAAAGAAATAAAGGGTATCCAAATTGGGAAAGAGGAGGTCAAACTATCACTTTTTGCTGATGATATGATCTTATATCTAGAAAATTGCAAAGATTCCACCAGAGACTCCTGTAATTGATGAATAAATTCAGCAAAGTCTCAGGTTACAAAACCAATATACACAAATCTGTAGCATTCCTATACATCAGTAACAGTCAAGCTGAGATTCACATCAAAGACTCAATACCATTTACAATAGCCACAAAGAAAATAAAATAACTGGGAATGTAGTTAGCTGAGGAGGTGAAAGATCTCTACGAAGAGAACTATGAAACACTGAGGAAATAATTTGCAGGTGACACAAATAAATGGAAAAGCATATCATGCCTATGGATTGGTAGAATCAACATTGTTAAAATGTCCATTGTTAAAATGTTCATTACTGCCCAAAGTGATTTACAGATTCAGTGTAGTCCCCATCAAAATACCAATGTCATATTTCACAGATCTAGAAAAAATGATTCTACACTACATTTGGAAACAGAAAAGAGCCTGAATAGCCAAAGCAATATTAAACAAAAAGAAGAAACCTGGAGGCATAACACTACTGGACTTTAAACTATACTATAATGCTATAGTAACCCAAACAGCATGGTATTAGCACAAACATGAGTCATAGACCAATAGAACAGAACAGAGAGCCCAGATATAAAACCATCCATGTTCAGCCAAATGATCTTTGACAAAGCAGACAATAATATACACTGGGGAAAAGTTTAATAAATAGTGCTGGGAGAATTGGATAGCCACATGCAGAAGAATGCAACAGGATCCATATCTCTCCACCACTCACAAAAATTAATTCAAGAGGGATAAAATACTTAAATGTAAGGTATGAAACCATAAGAATGCTAGAAGAAAATGTTGGAAATACTCTTCTAGATAGCAGTCTAGGCAAATAATTTATGAAGATGACCCCAATGGCAATGACAGCAATAATAAAAACAAATAAACGGGACTTGATTAAATTAAAAAGCTTCTACACAGCTAAGGAAATAATCAACAGGGAAAATAGACAACCTACAGAATTGGAGAAAATATTCACAAGCTATATATTTGACAAATGCCTAATAAACAGAATCTACAAAGAACTCAAGCAAATCAGCAAGGAAAAAACAAACCACCCACTTAAAAAGTGGGCAAAAGACATGAACAGAAGCTTTTCAAAAGATGATAGACAAATGTTCAATAAACACATGAAAAAGAGATCAACATCACTAATCATCAGGGAAATGCAAATTAA
This sequence comes from Microcebus murinus, assembly GCF_040939455.1. Classification (NCBI taxonomy): domain Eukaryota; kingdom Metazoa; phylum Chordata; class Mammalia; order Primates; family Cheirogaleidae; genus Microcebus; species Microcebus murinus. Next base: position 20,298,780 of record NC_134116.1, on the reverse strand, counting down.
AACCATAGTGAAATATTACCTTACCCTAGTTAGAATGGCTTTTATTAAAAAGTCCAAAAACAATAGATACTGCATAGATGAAGAGAGAAAAGAATGCTTATACACTGTTGGTGGGACTGCAAATTAGTATAAAATCTCTATGGAAAACAAGTATAGAGATTCCTCAAAGAACTAAAAGTAGACCTACCATTTGACCGAGCAATCCCACTACTAGGTATTTAGCCAGAAGAAAAGAAGTCATTTTATCAAAAGGGTATCTGCACTCGAATGTTTATTGCAGCACAACTCACAATTGCAAAGATGTGGAATCAACTCAAGTGCCTATCAATTCATGAGTGGATTAACAAAATGTGGTATATGTATACTGTGGACTATTACTCAGACATTAATAAGAATGAATTAAGGCCTTTTGCAACAATTTGGATGGAACTGGAGATCATTATCCTAAGTGAAGTATCTAAAGAATGGAAAAACAAATACCACATGGACTCGCTATTAAATCAGGACTAACTGATGAGCACACATGTGCACAGAGGGAAATAAAACTCAGTGGAAATCAGGGAGCAGGGAGGAAGGGATGGGCAAATCCCTACCTAATGGGTGCAATGAACACTATCTGGGTGATGTACACTCTTATAACCCGAACTCAAGCATAACAAAAGCGATGCATGTAACCAAAACATTTGTACTCTTGTAATATTTTGAAACAAAAAACAAATACTGGTCTTCAGAAAAGTGATAGATTTTTCAAATGTCCTTGGAAAAAGTTGATGATTAGGTATATTGTCCTAATTAAATGAAATATATGCATTCATTAAAATTATAACCATGATTATTATATATCAACAGTAATATGTCACAAATTCTATTTTAATTTTCAATGAAGAAAATAAAACATAAAATCATGTTTATACTACAATTATAGCCATTAAAAAAACATGAATAAAAGCTGGGAGAGAACATAGATACGAAAATAATTATATTTACATGGTACATTAATTGGTGAATTTTTTTCTTTTGATACTGTAATAATACTTTCACAATAATAATTAAAAACATGACAGTGATCGACAGTTTGGATTGCTGTCAGCTATAGGAGAAAACACTCAGTTTTGGGGAATGGAATTGTGGGAAATGAATTGTGTAGAAACTTCAGGAACCTTCAGTGCATGAATTAATTCTGATAAGCCCTGTACTTTTAAAATTTTTAACGTAAACAATAATGGATACTCTATTTACTCATTTTAAAGAGATGGCTAATATATCTTAGGAGAGCCATCTAGGAAAGCTGCCATTTATATAAACACTACTGTAAGCTCCAAATTTCAATTTTCCCCTAGGAGTAGAACTACCAGTAGGACATCTGAAATTCAAGACCTATGACAATCAATACCCTAAACTTCTTTTAGGCAAAATCCACATACAAGCTGTTTTGGGGGGTGTCTTGTATTTTGCTTGTTTGGCAAGAAACAGTTCCAATCTTTTGAATCATCACGTCCTTTCCCCACATAACAATATCCTGTGGGGTTTTCATCAGGGAAGAAAAGGCAGCACACCGGAGTAAGATTTTGCTACGATTATCTCATCATCCCTTTTCATTTGCTGTGCCATTGGCAAAACTCTTTTTTAAAGAAGGTTTCAGCAAAATGATTGGCACTCAGTAAGTGGTTGATATTGAATAGGAAAAGCCGGGAGCTAATTTGAAGTCTTTATATAATGTTCTTTGTTTAAAAAATTGAAGAGAAAAAAATCCAAAATTAGACTACTAAGAAACTAGAGCAGTCTTTCACCATACTGTTTTAATTGGCTGTTGCTCATGAGAAGAATCAATAATTTCTTTTGAATTTTCACATCAACTGCTTAATTTTGATCAAGTCTTATAATTAATCAGCTGTGAATAAAATGAATCAGCTGTAATTTTAACCATAGTATTTTTTAAATAGCTACAATGATATAAGTAATAGGTTATCTAACCTTATTCAAAGCCTTATAAATGATTTCAGCAGTATTTTGGAAGAACTACAACTTATCAATTTACTCATGAGCTTCAGCAATCACATTTTCAATACCTTCTCAGAACACATGTATTGAAATGTTAATGTAATTTTGTGTTCTTCAGGTATTATACCTGTTTTATTTTAACCACCAAGTAATAATATAATGCCTGTTACATCTCCAACAATGTGGCATATCAGTAATTGCATTAAATGTAAATGGATTGAATGCTCCAATTAAAAGCAGAGATTGTTTTTAGCTTTTAGTTTTCTGTATCATGTCTTTTTTATTCCTCTTATTCCTCTACTACTGCCTTCTTTTTTGTTAAAAATATATTTTCTAGTGTACCATTTTAATTCCCTTGTCATTTCTTTTAGTATCTGTTTCAAGTTATAACATCATAATTTATAATAGTCTGGTTTCAATTAATAGCAATTTAATTTCCCCACCCCCCATGCTGTTCTCATCATGTTTATGTTGCATGCTCATTAACACATTTATAATTATGCAGTTGTCCTTTAAATCAATAGGAAAAAATGAAAAGTTACCAACAAAAATATGTTTATGCTATCTTTTATATTTAGTTTTAGAAAATTTATGTAGTTTTTGAAACTATGTAGTTTTAGAAAATATGATTATTTAACTAATACTTATATAGTGATTAATCTATTTACTGTTTTAACCACTTTACAAATATTGATGTCTTAATTCCCATAACTCTGTGAAGAAATTACCATTATTAACTGGTTTACCAGTTAATAATGGTACTGGTAACTGGTTACCATTTACTGTTACAGTTACCAGTTACTGGTTAACCATTTACAGTTACCAGTTACTGGTAACTGGTTACCATTATTAACTATTAACATTTTGCACTGAGGAAACAAAGTCAGAGAGAGGTTAAGAACCTTGCCAAAGTTCACAAAGATAGTGAATGGTAGAAAGAGAATTCAAATCCAGGCAGTCAGACCCTAGAGTTTTTGCCTTTTGTACTATGCTGCCTCTCCAAATAGTTACATTAATGGTGATATTGAATTTATTTGTTCTAATTTTTATTTAGCATGTAGTATATGCTAGGTATGAATATTGTACTGAACAAAGTATTTATGGTCTCTAGCATTATGGACCTTATGGTTGAGGGGTAGGAGAATATAAACGTAAAACAAATAATTATAAAAATTACAAGTGATATAAAGGTTAAGTTTCAGGGTGTTATGATAGCACTCATCAGGAACATCTAATCTTATCTGGAGATGCTAAAAAGGTTTGTTTTAGAGTGCACATTGCCAAATTGAGAACTAAAACCTTAGTAGAATTTATCTTGACCGCAGCCATGGCCATTCCTGCTCATGAATTCAGCTGCTTGCTAGCTGTCAATCTACTTTCTTCACCTGCTTTATTTCTCATTCTTCTTTCTTGCCTTCCTTATCTCATAACTGCTCTTTTGTCTTTTGAATGTCACATAAAAGGGCAGTCATTAGTATTCGATCAGTACATTTTGTTCATTCTGTGTAGGGGAGTAATTTGTCAATGTTTGGAAATTCTGAATTGCGTCTGTAGTTGTTTGGTTTTTAGAGGTTTCTTCTCGGTCTCACCTCATAACACCATATTTTTGTGCTACTATAATTTTATTTTTTAAGGTTATTCATATTTTTCTTTTACAAGGGATCTAATACATTTTAAGAAATGGTCAAATTGTACACAAAATGGCAAGGGATCACAACTCCCTAAAAGGTTGTGAATTTTTGTTCTTGTGGCTTCAGCTGCATATGAAGCTATGTGAGCATCGCTTGTGGGTTTGTCAGTTCTTTTGCCTTGGTGCCCTCGATCAGTAGCTTGGTAACACATAGCATTGGCAGATTCTTATTGTCTGTCAACACGAAGCTTGTTTTGTGTACAGTATTAGCTCCTGGATGGTTCTGCCAAAGTGATGTGTCATTGAAATTTTCTTTTTTGACAAGTCTCTTACCTGGTGGTTAATGGCTGGGATGAAATATATTTTCTTTAAGAATTGAACCATTTCTTCTTAGTCATATGTCCCAGTAGTTGATGATATATTTGCCAAAAAAATTGGCAGTGAGACCTCCTTTTTTTTCCTGTCCATTTAAAAAAAAGCTACCATTTCTCCTTTCTACGTTTATTATTCCTATCAGTGAAGTGATGTGTAACTGCAATCTCTCAGGCACTGTATTGTAAACCGATGAAATGATTGCCTTCAACATGAGGGACTAAGTGTACAGAAAGAAGAGGTGACAGATTCAGGATGTGTTCCATTCAACAACAAATGAAATAGAAAAGTAGATTTTCACTAAATTGTTTGAACAATCAGAGAGTTCAAACTCTCTGAAGAGAGTACATATTTTGTAATCAATATAAAGTGAATTATGTTTTTGTCTCTTTTGTACCATATAACAAAAAACCTGCTGGATGTATTTTCAGTGTGAGAGAAATCTAGAGGATAGGTCTAGTATAGGCTATCTTAAAGGAGCCTTGTGGTCTATGTAAAATCCATGCTGCTATACTTCAGTGTGTGAGTCATTTTCTGGGGCAGCCGCTAATACTGTGATAGAATAAAAGGTACATATGACACAGAGACAAGCTGCACATATTAATTTATCATATCTTTGTAAAACAAGTATTAATTCTACCTTAAGGTTCAAATTGAAGTAATACCTCCAATGCTCTGAATTGGAGGTATTGGTTTTTGACATGCTGCTTCTCCTTACAGCTCTAACATATTCCAGTATAGCAAGAGGAATTTATATCTTTAAGGGTAATGATTGCCTTGAGCCAATTTCTCATAAATGTGAGTATTGAAGAGATGAGGAATAGAAACTATGCATACTTTTTTTTTTTTGTATCAACAAAAGAAAATAGGTAAAATTGCAGTAAGAATGATTTAGAAAACTGTGAGGAGAAAGATCAGTAATACAGGTCGTATCACTCTGGCACTACAATAGGATTCTGAGGGCCATAGTGGAACTATCGTCCTGATGGTTTTAAAAATAACACAGTGTCACCGGTCTGAAACATTTCAATTGCCTGTGTTCAGAAATATTTACTAGACATAGTAAAATTACTGGAAATATTTTTACACTGATACTTGGATTCTAGTTCTGGTTCTAGTAGTAGTTAATTGTATGGTCATTGGCATATTTCTAAAAACAGACCTCCCTCATGAAGTATATTAGGTAACTAGGGTCGTCATATTTTGCATGACCATCTATTGTCCTTGTGGCAAGATTATCTGTGGTCAGTGCTACAGCAAAAGCTTAGGAGATCTCTAATAAGGATTTTTCCAGTGGGTCTTTTTGGTGATGTAGCTAGACCTCTAATTGTGATAATACTTGTAAGTATGTACAATTCTGCACTTATTTGAATCTTAATGAGTTTTACAAATCTTCTTGATAGGTTAACCTTTGTTGTATTTTCATCTTCTAATTCTTTTCTGTAACTATTCTAAACTTTTTAGAATGCTTTCGCATCCACTATCTTCTTTAATCTGCACAATGAGCCTGTTAAGAGGGCATGACTTGTGTCCTCTTTCTGAAGCAATCATGCGTGGGTGTAATAAGGTCTGGACCAGAGGCGGAAGGATAGGGTGACCCTTCTGGAGTCAGTGTCCCATGGGAGAGAGAAGTCAGTAGCCAGGAAATCCATTCGAGATCGGTGGTTGGAAGGAGTCCAGCTGGATGGTAGAAGCATGAACTTAAAATAGGCCAAGGTCAATATTCAAGGAGGCAAGAAATAGTGAAGTAGGTGAAGATCAGATGAGATGTTTCAGGAGTTACATCCATGTGTGTTGAATGTGAGCCCACAGGATAGGGAAGAGCTTGGTAGACTCAGTTAACCAGAGAGGAACCCATGAGGGTTAGTGGGGTGTGGACCAACCCACCCAAAGTTGTTCTGTCCCCATGAGATGGGATGCCAGGAATTTAACCTACATCTTTTGAGTATAATATCTCAAGAAAATATTTAGCTTCTTCTATTTGTAAGTTCAGAATTTAGTTTTTTCTTTACCCCCTTGTTGTCAGGATTAGGGTACTCCATGTATGTTAAATAATATGTAAATTCTTACATACAGTTTTTATGAAAACCATGGGATTCAGGATTCACTTTCTCATGAGGCACTAGACCTAAAAGCAAATTTGTGAAACGGTATCCTGGTTAGGATGTGTATCATGAAAACCTGCATATTTGCTCAGTCAGGTTGCTTTCCTTGCAAGCAGAATTTTAGAATTCAAGGTTTACTCAAAGGGCTGTTGTGAGCATGAATTTTTAAAATTAGTTATTGTTTAATGCAAAATTGCAAATAAGGAATACAAGCCTGGTTACCTGAGGGCATCACTGTTGGTTGGAAAACCCATTCACTCTACAGCTGCCCCTAGTTTCAAAATTCTCTGATAAGTAACTGGCCTGGCATCTCTTGAATATCTCTTCCTCATTGTGCTCCAAACATCTGCTATCTCACACTCATTGTTTATTTTTCTCATTTCAGAGAGATGTTGGTGATAGAGGGTGGGTTTTTTTTTCCTTTTAGAAAAATGCAAAGATATGTTTGATCTATCAGTTTATTTATTTCTGTATTTATTATCGTTACCTCTGCACTCTTAAGTATTAAATAATAAAGCATTCTTTTTTCAAATCTGGATTCAATCATTGTGCTCCTTGCTTTGTAACTCTCTACAAGGCTGCTAAGGAAGTATTTTCCAGTTCTCCATATACCTGGCCCATCAAACACTATTATTTTATGACAGAAACCCCATTATTTTCATTTTAATGAGGTTGTTTCCTCACTTTTGAAAATGTTTATCATGCAATATTTGAATATACAAAATATACGTCACATCATAGTAACAGGGACACCTGTGACTTCACCCCTTCAATTAGGAGCTAGAATGATATTATTGCATCTGTTTCATATCCTTCCCTGCTCCATCTCTGGATATCCCCTAACCCCTGCTGGGATCCATGTCCTAAATTGCTAAATTGCATTTTAATTTCTAGTTTCATCACATAAGTCTGAACCACGAAACAACATATCACTTAGTTTCATTTATATTATAATCTCAAAATGGGTATTTACATATATTTAAATTTTTTCTATGATTTTTTTTCCCAGACAAAATTATGTTTCTAGGAAATTTTGGTGACTTGTTCCTTATAGAGCAGTGCTTTGTAAACTTGGATGTGCACACATCAACATGAGAGCTTGTTAGAACATGGATTCTGATTCGGTCTGTCTATGGTGGGACCTGAGGCTCAGCATTTTCTACAGGCTCCCAGATCTGGCTCCTACTGCTGGATTGTAGGTCACACTTTGGCTAACAAAAATGTGTACAAGTGTTCACAGTTAATAGATCTTGCCTTACTCCAAAACAAATAGTTTATTAATGCAGGCATACCTTTCCCCAAAATATACATTTTCATTAAATTTATTTCTCTCCCTGCACATCTTAATGGAAAGATGGAGACTGTGAAAAGAATGATGGGCCTAGTGCCCTTTGTCCTAAGAGCAATGATGAGCAATGGCCCTATCTAGAAGCCCCTGGGGTAATATGAAACCGAGTTTCCCTTGTTGATGCTTTTGGTTGGATTTTTTTTTTTCCCATGGTTTCTATAGAGAAGATACTGGTCAACTTTTCTTTGAAAACTGGGATTTTCAGGCAATGATCATGTATGTTGATAATGTATATCTTCATATCTTAGGGCTCTAAGATTGAATACATGGTTTTACTTATTAGTCTTGCATTTTATCACTTGATGAAGCTTTGGCTCTGGGAAGTTCTTAATAGCGTGTGAGATAATCAACGTGTAAGGAAGGAACAGGAAGCCGTGTGACAGAACTTTGAGCACCTCTTCGGTGTGGTTCGGCTGAAAGAGCTACAGCTCTGACATGTAGGTGATTTATCATCCTCGTGCTCCCCAGCACATAAATTTCAAGGAGCAGCTGACACTTCCGATCGTCTTAAAGATATACTATTTAGCAATAATTTTACTTCCAGAGAGACTCAAAGATACTTGTTACTTAGTGCTATTTATTCTACTTCTGAATTCATGATGTTAAACTATAAAACTACAATCGCCTTCCATTTTAAGAAGAGCTATTTAGCCGTTGAGAAAATGGAAAATATGGTCACATATTATATGTGATTTAATAAAGCGGCGTAAAATAGGGAATGGGGCTCTTAGGTTCTAATAGTTGTCTCCCTTAGTGAGAGAAATTGGTGTTCTGAGGAATAAGTCATGAATTGCTTCACATAATATTTACCGCTGCCCTAAATAATGATAAATTTGGTAGGTGCACTGTGGATTTGCAAGTCTTTCTAGCCTGTTTGGGGATACAAGAGGTGAGGTTTTATTTAAAGGACAAAGTGTCTTTCCATTGCAACAGAGAGAAATTAATCTCAAATTGGTGTAAGGAAAAGCAGGAATTTCTGTGCTCACATGACTGGCAAATTCTTATGGTTCTCTATTTTCATGTAGGGATAGGTCCAGGGGCTTAATCAAGTTATCAGATCTCTCTCTCCTCTCTTGCTCCCCTTCTCTCTCTCAGTTGTGTTCCTTCAAGCTTGCCAGAGATTGGCCAGGTTGGTAATCTCCAGCGTGTGGCTGATGTTATCTGACAAGTAGCAATCTCAGAGAACAGATTGAGCTGCTTTCTGGGTATCTTAACCAGTTCTCTCCATCTCCTCTTTTATTTGAACTCTCTCCTTTCTTCTGTCCTTTAACTATTAATCTCTTAATTCTTTAACCCTTAAATCCCTCGCATAGATCATCCTCCTATTTCCTTCCTTCATTACTCCTCTCTTTGTATACTTAAAATGTTTGAAGGCACTGAGTGTGTGTGTGTGTGTGTGTGTGTGTGTGTGTGTGTGTGTGTAGAGGTGGGGCTTGTTGGTAAAGCCATTTAAAATTATATTGTATAATGTAAAAATGTTCATAATACATTAAATAAAAGGGCAAGTCCCAACTAGCCGTAGACATCCTTTAAAACACAGATGAATAGAATATCTAGGTCTATAGGCAGAAAGATATATAGATAACAACAAAGATATACAATAGGACATACTCCAAAAAGTGCACATTGGTCGTAGCTAAGGAAATATTAATTCTAAAAATGTAGCTTAGCATCCATAAGTCTTTTTTCTGGGCAGTTCGTATTCTGCAGAAAAGGCCCTTTGCTCTCCTGATGGGAGACATGCTTGTCCATGCTTGGCTCCATTCCTCGGGGAGCGGAGTGGGGATGAAAACTGGGGATTTGAACACTGGGTGTGTAAACTTTTGCCTAATGCTCCTGTTTTCACGATGGTGTAGATACCTACCCTTGACCGTGCCGGAGGAGAGGTGGTGTGTGTGTGTGAGTTGGGGGAGGAGTTGCCAGGCTGTGCTGAGCAAGGCAGAGAAGGACATCTGGGAAAAAAGTTGCCCAGCAGCCCATGCTGCAATGCCAGGACAGAGCTGCTCCTCTGGGGGGGTCCTTGGAAGACTGGGGGATCTTTGTTGCCAAAACACGATGTAGTGGAAGTTGATTCCAGCAGCCATATTCCCTAATTCCCAGTGTTTTCTCATAAAAGTAAATCAGATGAGCTTCTATAGAACATCTTAGAAGTCCCTGTTGAATTCATAATTAAAAATCTAAATGAATCTTTTTTTATTAAGGTGTACTTCTAAATGTTTAATATCCATGAGATAAATTTGATTTACTTCATTCCAAGGAGTCTTAACCATAAAAGTACACAGGGAAGTCTTATATAACACCTTAAAATATTTTAATATTTGGCAATTTTAAGATCTTTAAGGAGCCTTATCTTTTTAGAGCTATTTTTAAGATCTTTGAGGAACATTATCCACATATAGCTCAATATAAGTCATTACTTAATACTAAGCTATATGTGGAAAGTAATTTATTGAAAATTTTAAAATGGAATAATACCTAACATCAAATTTAAAGTAATATTGGCGATTTATTTTATTTTTCTTTTCAGGGAATTTCAATGCTGAAAATCATTACAATATTTTTTTTATCCCCACTTCATAAAGAGGTGAATATTTCTCCTATAGCCAATTCTTAATTCTTCTTTCTGCTAATTAGTTTCATATGTATAATATTGTCATAAAAGGGAAATAGCAGGTATTGGGCATTGCATTAATTTTCCTTCTTCTTAGCTATTAATTCTTCCTTCTCCTTCTTCCTTCTTATTCTTTAATTCTATATTTTTTAGTGGAAAAAAATAACAGCAACTAACATTTATTTGCTTTGTGCTGGGCTCTGTGCTAAATGCCTTGCATTTCCTAGGTTATCTAATTCTCACAGTGATCCTATGAGGAATGATGGTTATCTCTGTTTTGCAGTTGTGGAGGCTGAGGCTTCAGAGTTTAATTAGAAAGTTTAAAGCTTTGTGTGCTATATAGCAGTGGTTCTCAAACTGTAGTCCCTGGACCAGAACCCACAGCATCATTTGGGAACTTGTTAGAAATGTAAATTCTTGGGACTTCATGCAGATGTACTGATTTAGAACCTTTGGGGGTGGGGCCTGACAATATTTTTTTAGCGAGCCCTAAGGGTGATTTCGATCCATACTTAAATTTAAGAGCCACTGACATAATTTCTCTCTGAACTTTATCTGAAAATTATGTTATATATATTGTTGACTTTTCCCTTTGTTATAAATATACACATACAAATTTGTTATTGTAATTTGTGTTACATTTTATTGTACTTCTAACACAAATTATTAAAAATCATTGGGTTTAAATAGATTTCTTATAATTTATTCTTGTGATTATTTAAAAATTTGTATTTTAGACTGGATTATTCAAAATGTTTCCAGCTAGCAACCAGGAATGCAGTAATATATAAGAAAGAACATGCACTATGACCAACTAGGGTTACTCTCTAGGAATATAAAGACGGGTCAGGTATTAGGAAATCTATTAATATAATTGATTGCATCAACAGATTAAAGGAGAAAAATCCATTATCTTCACTGAAAGAAGTGTTTGATAAATTTAACAGCCATCCCTAATAAAAATTCTAAGCAAATGGGAATAAAAGGAAAATATTTCAGTATGATAAAGACTATTTACTAAGATCAACAGCAAACATCATCCTAAGGAGTTTAACAATAAATCCATTTCCACTGAAATCAGGATAGAGAGAAAGATGCCTTCTTTTCCTGTTACTGTTAACATTGTTTTTTAGGTTGAAGTAAATGCAGAAAGTCAGGAAAATAAAATAATAAACATAAATAAAGAAAAGGGTAAGGTCAACTTTTTTTTCTAAAGATATTTCTCATATACCTAGAATTCCCAAATGCTGGTAAAAATGACTAGAATTGAACTTTATGAAGAACTTGGGGATGTGATAAATATTAAACCATTTTATATTAAAATGGTTTAAATGTTAAACCATTTTATTAATAATATTATTAATAGTCACTTACAAATGGAAATAGGAAAAATATTCCAGTCATAAAAATGACAAAAAATATAATATACCTAAGTTAATTGTACAAGAAGGACACAAAATTTAGATGAATTAAATTTTAAAATACTGTTGAAGGGTATGAAATAAGACATAAACAAATAAAAGGACTAATATTCTATTTGTAATACATGAACTTAGTGCAAATTCATTTAGAATCTTGATTTGTTTTTGGAATTAAATTTAAAAAATTCAAGGTTAGGAGAAATGAATGTCTGAGAGGAAACTAAAATATGAAAAAGAAGAATAATGTAAAGCATTTTTCTTACTCCCAGTATCAAAACATACCATAAAATGGTGATAACAATAACAATATTGTGTGGGAATAAAGCGAAGTTAGATTAGTAGACTAGAATAAGTACCCTGAAATAGATCTCAGTATTTATGAAAACAATATATGGTAAAATTGACATTTTATTTCATTGTGAGAAGGATGATTTATTTAATAAATAGTGCTCATACAACTGGCAGTCACAATAAATGGGTACCACTACTTCAAACATATATAAAATTAATTTCAGGTGAGTAAAAGACTTAAATTAAAAAATAAAATTCAAGAAGAAAATTAACTGTCCACGTGTAAACATATAGGATGTAGAGACCTTTCTAACCAAGACAAGAAATCTAGAAGCTATTATATTAAAGGAAACACTTTTGGCTATATAAAAATAAAATATTTGCATATGGCAGATGCCACAATGACAATAGATAGGCCGTAGCTTGAGAAGATATTTTGTATGTGTATTTTCCAAGAAAGCAGAGTCTGAGGCAATGATTCAAGTGTTCAGGCTTTACTTGTGGGGTGCAAACCCAGGTGAGCAAGGGTGTGGATTCAATATCTTAGAGATAACAAGTTAGGCCATAGATGTTTAATTAAACGGGGGATAGTTCATCTTCTCAAGGGTAGTTGTGTTGTCAGTTTTTCTTCAAAGGGACAATTATGTGCTGTGAGTTTATTTCCCTTACTTTCTGTTTGATAGTTTATTTCCCTCTGTTAGATAGGTTATTAGGAAGGACACCTTTCACTAGCAAAACAAAAACAAAAATGTGATTGACTTTGAAAATCTCATCTAGTCAGGAGTCTATTCCAATGAAATCAATATAAAATAATGATCTGATTCGTCACCCAGGAAGATACTAATGATTGTTTTTTTTGGGCAAAAAAGCACATTGTTGTTCATGCTGTGAAGCCTTTATTGACTATATACTGTTTGTCTCATTTGTCAGACTGGTGTTCCATGGAAAACTGTATGATAAGATGCTAAGAGTTGTGCTTCGAAAAACTTTTTCTGTGATTAAATATGTTTAGAAAACCTTGACTTCTGAGGTTGTAAATATCTAAGCGGGGTTCTGAAATATGTTATAATTCCTGTATCATAGAACAGTTTTATTATGAAACACCTAACTTATTTGGGAATGATATTCTATGCAATCCAATTTAGGATACACTAGCATATAATGCTAATGTGAAGTTTTTAAAAGTTAGAGAGAGAGAGAGAGAGAGAGAGAGTGGGTGTGTGTATGTGTGTGTGTGTGTGTGCATATGTGTGTGTATGTGTATGTGTTTAGAAGGTTTACATTACTTTAAAGTGTCAGTTAATTTTGACTTTTTTTGGTATTAATTTAGCATCTCCACCTGAAAAACAAGGGTAGTCTAGTTACTTTATTTTAACAAGGTAAGTTTTGGTAAAGTAATTTATAATTTTAATCATTTTTTGAGTGATGGAATGATTATCATGAATTTGAGGGACTATATCTGTCCAAATGTTTGTTGTTGAAAGCAGCTATTTAAATTAACGGTGCTTTTTTTAATACTCAAGCCATTTTTTGTTATTCAGGACATTTTTTAATTTAAAGAAAGAAATAGATATATTTTTAAATTCTTAATTTTAGTTCAATTTCTGTTAAAAGTAGAAAACTATAAATGTAGCACTTTATCAAAATAGTAGGTTGACAAATATTTATTGAGGTTACACTGGGCCAGGTACTATATAGGCAATGAGGACCAAGAGAGATAAAACAAACCTCTGTTCCCAAGGAGAATTCCTTGTAATGAAGAATTCAATGTGGTGAATAAATAGCAATATTATTACAATAACTCTAACCTTCTTACTAATTATCAAATGAGAAAGAAAAGTTTTCTGTTTTGTTCGATTTCAAATTTTGGAATGAAAATTATAAATAATTTAAAACTTTTCTTAGGCATCATAATTTATGCTAAACATGAATTACTGGTTTTATATGTAGCATTACCAGGTCCTAATTCTCAAGTCATGGATTTATCCTTACAACTAACTTATGGGTGATGCACTTCGGTGATCATGAAATCTACAGTTTCTCTTTGGAAATGAGGAACTATAGAGATATTCAGCAGGTATGATATCTTCTGCCCCCAAATAAAGATTTTATTATAGCTAAAAAAATAATAAAGATATTTATGAAACAATAGTGCCCTGAAATTGAGCAAGAACAACTTGTAAAATATTAAACAATAAGGTTCAATGAGGAGCTTAAGCATCCAATATATTTTTTAAATTTTATCTAACAATTATTTGCTATTCCTTCAGAATAAAATAGCAACTTGAATAACAGTTTCTGAAGGTCAGGGCTGGCTACTACGTTCTTCTGCTCTAATTTGATACGTAGAGTTTATGACCTCATGCCTTGTTGTTGAAGCTCTTAGCAAAGTTCATTGGTAGATTTCATCACTTAGGTTGGTATAAACAATTACCCTTCTCAGAGGCTCCTTCAGGTAAAGAGAGAGAACACCACATTTTCAATATCGTGATCTTAGGTGAACTGACCTCTAGGTGACTCCCCTAAGAAATTCTCATATGTGTGCATACATACATATAGACATATAATGCATATAATATCCATGTAGACTGACACATGGATAATACACACACAGGCGTATATATATATATATATATATATTTGTATATATATATATTTGTGTATATATATATATTTGTATATATATATATTTGTATATATATATATATATATATATATATACACACACACAATTCCCCCTATATGTTTGCCTACATAGAAGTATTATCCAGAGTCACCGTATTGCCATTAATGCAGTATTTAATAAATATTAAATATTTTTCCTTTAACAATATTATGGAGCCATGATTCTCAGCTATTCATGGCACAACCAGCTCTTAAGCAGTTTAGGGTTTATTCTGGTATCATCTCTGGAAAATATTGCTAAGAAAATGAACTGGAAATTGTCTAGGAACCACTGTCTTCATGATGTGGAGTGGGAGAGGCTGAGATGTCCGGGTGTTCACAGGGCGCTGATAGCCACCTTATCTCCATTAGAAAGTCCCCAGGCTGAGGAAGGCGGGTGATAGAGGATGTTAGTTGTTCATGTACCTTTCTTACCTTGGCATTTTCAAGAGTCTTGGGGCTGCATGGCAGTGGCAGTATCTTTAAATTATAGTTCAAGATCTATAGATCCATTGTGGCTTAGGGAGCCAGCAACAGGACTATTAATGTCTAGAGGAATGATATTATGTTCCTTGGGTTTTCAAGCTTAGATGGATTTGGTAAAGATGTTTTTGGCATTTGTTCCTTTTTGTCTCTAGGCAAGATTCTATACAGAGAGAATTTATATACAGAGACTTATTTATATACATTATTCAAATGTGAATAGTTATTTAGGAAACTGATATTATGATCACTATTTGTTATCAAAACAACATTTAGGTTAATTTCAAAGCAGTTTCTTTATAGATATCTTGAACCCCTTCTGTTGATATTTCAGGTAATAAGTCTGTATATTTGTATTCCTAATGTATGGTAAAGTAATAATTCAGTGTGGCTGAAGTTATTACAGTATTATTTCTTGGTTCACAAGCAATATCTTAAGTTAAAAGAAAAAAAAATCATTTTCTCATCCCTGAGGAGTTAACTTAAAAATAATAGAACAATATAGATTGGTAAAGGAATTGGTGGAAATAGTATTCAAATTAGAGTTTTGTGAAAAAGCCCGCAATTATAAGTTTATTTACTTATAAACAATAGACTAAACCAGGTTGCTTTTTTAATCTCTGACTATTTATAGTGTAACATTACTTTTTAGATTTTTTAAAAAATATGTTTATTTTATGCACTGTATGTTTTAGATAATAAAAATGTGGATCCTGGTAATGCAAGTGTTTTCTTTTTTTTTTTTTCCTGAATGAGGAGAGTCTATTTATGTAAATGCAATATAGAATGAAGGCATGTGATGGAAACCCTGCCTAATCCTTAATAGCATTGCTGTAATTCTCTATAATTTAAGATTTCCTTCCTTCGTTGTGTGAATAGAATTAGAGTTATTTTAAAGGAGTCTTAGCAAGAAACAAAACCACTGGGTTTTTATAGTCAGTTTTTAAAAAAATAATTAGCATGCGGTTAAGACTAGGGCCATGGTAACAATCACAAGAGGATGATCAATGAACAGGCTTTACTTTCCAGCTGTTTCACCAGATGGCCATCTTAGGTAATTTGTACCTACCTTTTAAACAGGTTACAGATAATAGAATGAAAATACTTCTATTTAAACCTTATAAATGTGATGATAATATCTCAAATATTTTCCTTTTCTAGCTTTTAAACAGATAATATTTCATTATTTTTCTTTATTATATAATAGGTTATGCTTACTTCTTAAGTTTTTTAAGGAAAATATGAAATATGAGAACATAGAGATGTTCTTTCTCTAAGTGTCATTGTGATTTAGAAGTGGTTGCTGAGGAGAAGCCGTGTTAACATAACAACAGTTGATGCAGTTGCAAATCTTTCCATTTTAAGGCTCAGGGTACTCCCCATGGAGCAATACTGGCCTATACAGATGTTGAGCTCTTTTTTTAAAAAAAAGAAAAGTGCTGAGTCCAATGCAGATGTTCCCACATTGCCCAGCACTTTGATTAACCTTTTATGAAGTATCTGCCTACAGAATTCTGGATTAGTATGTTCCCATGTGTCTTATTAAAAGCCTGCCAGGCTTTATTGAACATTGTGTTTATACTTTTTGTTCTGTGGACAGTTTTGGTGTCTAGTAAGTATCAAATGGAAGGCATTAGCATACACTAACAAGGATGTCTGATGTTAGCTGCTGACTTGAGTTTGAAATGGGAAACATTATGGTTTGATTAGCTGATTGTCAGTCAAGAATGGCTGCAGTTACACAAATAGGAGGGGCTTTGGTTTCCTGTAAACAACTTGCTAATAATGGAGGCCCTACTTTGTTTCCTTGGGAGACAGGTTAATAGAATTTTCTGCTGTTATCAAATCTTTGGGATAGGATTTCCAAGTGTGTGCCCCTACTCCATTCTAGTCCTGGGCCCTCCAGTACGGGAACTACTAGCCGTATATAGCTTCCATTTAAACCTTATAAATTTGGTGATAATATTATCTCAAATTTTTTCCTTTTTTACTTTTTAACAGAGATAATATTTCTTTTTGTTTTAAGGAAAATTAAGTAAAAGTAAAAATTAAATAAAAATCAAAATTCAGTTTTGCAGTCACACTAGCCACATTTCAAGTGCCCAGTGGCCACATTTGGCTAGTGGCTCCTGCATGGGATTATGCGAACATAGAATATTTGCCTCTTTGCAGAAAATTCTGCTTGACACCACTGCCCTGAACTTTAAATACCAGGCGGACCCATATGCTTCAGAGTTTCCATTTATACTCTACATTCTTTTTTTTTTTTTTTTATTTTTTTTTATTTTTTTTTTGTGGACGAGGTTCTGGGGCCCCAAGAGCGGGGCCCCGGAAGTCGCCCTATACTCTACATTCTTAAAAGGAATTCTCTAGTTAGCCTGTTATTCCTTTAGGTTTATAGTATTAAAATCAAAAGTATCAGCTTTTCCCTATAGGAACATCTGTTTCCATTACTTGTAGCTTAATATTGAATCCTTGGGTGAGAGTTTAGACTTTGTGATTTAAAAATGGGTTCTTGGAATGGCGAATTTTTTAAACTCTGAGGAAGAGACTCCTGGGAAAGTGATGGTCTGCAGATTATGACCTGCTGAGCAATGGAGAGAAAAGCTGGCTCAAAATTCCCAGAGTTTACAAAACACCGACATTTTCCAGGCTATTCTAGTGTATGTCATAAAATTAAGAAAATAATTTACTATTTACGTAGCTGTTAATATAACCTTAAATGGGTGAGATCACCATTATGTTATCCCGAAATTCATTTTTTTGCCCACGTTGAGTGAATGGGTTCAAGTATTTTCCAATTTTCCAGATTTCATCTCTTTTATAATATGAAATATCTTGTTTAAACTTACATAGTTTCATTCAGATGTTTTAGCAGGAACATTTCTGTTGGGGTTAGCAATCTCTTTCTGTGTTCTCTGTTCTTGGTGCGCTCATGGCTGAAGAATGACCAGACATGCCAAAGTAAGGCAAGCATGAGGTGAAACTTATTGAGGGGGAGCAAGCTAGGATTATAAAGCAGGAGCAAGATACAGGTTTACAGAACAAGGTACATATGCCACAGATGACGACCGGACCCCTTGTCCATATCAGAAAGAGAGACCTTAGTTATGGTCTGGGTTTTGTTGTATGGTGTCTGGATTGGGACCTCCCTTATGGCTCAGCTGTCACCATGTTCGATTGGACAGTTAAGGGTCCATATGACCTGAGTCTTACTATGCATGCAGATCTCCCATGATCCTCTCTGAAAGCCCATTGTTCTAGGTCACTTTCCAGACTCTATCTTACCTATGCTGCTTGGCCTGTGGGCTAGAGAGGCCTCTGCATTGTTTTGAAGATGGCACGCTGAGTTGATTGGCAGATTTGTAGCGTATAACCTCCTCCTTTAGGTATGGCAGTCAGTGGCAGACAGGCTTAAAGTGGGGTGGCACCAGGATGGGGGTCCACTTTCATCCCTAGGAGACCCAGAATCCATCACTACCTACCTAATATTTTTTCTAATTTTGCTAGATTTGCCTTTTTCCATATTTTAAATTGATAATGCCTTGATTTATTAACACAAGGAATTGAACATCAGCATCTCTCACCTAGTTTATTGCATTAGCCTAAAAACTAGTTTTGTTGTCTCCGGTTTATCTCCTCTCTGTTCTATTCTCAACACTGCTACTAGAGTAATCTTGATCAGGTCTCAAGCCAATTAAAAGCCTTTTGTTATATTCCCACGGTGTGTGATATTATAGTCAGACTCTTTAGCATTTTGTTCGATGGCCTGCAACATCCACACCCCTATTTTCCTTTTAAACTGTATTTCTAACTTTTTTTTTGGCCTTCCCTCTTATCTAATGTATTTCTAATAAATCCATAAGTCTTTATAATGAATTTCCCCTTTCTGCGTAATTTCCCAGCCTCTTCCTTATCTACCTGCTCTCTGCAAGACCATTTTATTTTACTGTAAAAATTAAGGTGTTTTTTTAAACTTCCCTCCTGTCTACTTATACATTTCTCTATATTTCATCTGTTTTCTTTTTCTGCCACTCTTCGCAGGGGAAGAAATATTGCTTCTCCTATCAAATTAATTGAACCAAATCTGAACTCTGAATCCTTACTCAAAAACCTGCAGTGGCTTCCCCACAGAGTGTAGGTTAAAGTAAAAAAGCTCTTGGTGTTCGGTGCATAACCATGATGCATCCCAAACCTACTTTACCAGTGTTAGTGCTCACAGCGTTCCTTCCCTGAGTGATCCGTGCAAATGGAATCATTCTCTGTGCCTTGTTTTGCTTGCTCCCTACCTTGCCCGATGCTCTTTCTTCTAAATATAGTTCTCCTCTGTAATCATTTTTGAGCATCCAGACAAAAGCTATGTCCCCGATGAAGGCATTTCTGATGCCCACAATGTGCAGTGCCCATGTCCTCATCTAGCCTCCCAGAACACTTTGTCATCACTTCTACTGGCATTCATGATCTCGCCTACTGGTAGAGGAGCTCCTTGCTCACAATTTATTGCTGATTCGGGTTCTTCTATTCCACACAGTGCCTAGCACACAGTCTCGCATACAGTACGTGCACCAAAAATGTATTTTGAATGAGTAAATGAATAGCATAACTTATTTCCAAGCCTAAACATTTCATTACAAACTATTTCCCAAATTATAGCTATTTTAAATGAAAATTTCTTAGAGAAATCTGCTGTTTTGTCTCTTCCGTGAATGAATTCTGGATTAGGATGGGGAAGTGATTAATTTCTTACTTTAGCTGGTTAGATATGATATATTTAGACAATTGCTCAAATGCTCAAGTTTGGTAGATTTAAATATAGAGAGGTATCTTGTTTAATAGTGGTTATTTCATGGATTCTTTATTGCTGTGTTTAAATGCTAAGGTGTCGGGATTTTCAACAGAAAGGAAATAGACAGTTTTAATGAAGTAAACAGAAAGTGTGTATGCACTCAAATGAACATGGTTTTGCATGTACACATGTAAAGCGCATAGCATGTGATGGGAGGAAGGAAATGGTGGAATTTTTAGAAGATGGGAAAAGCAAATAGGTGAGAGGCAAAAATCGACAGTCACAGGTTATTAGAAAGCTTTCTGCTAAAATAAATATTGTAAGGTATGTTTTCTCCTTAGGCTCATTGGCAAAGTACACTATTTCTTAGATCAAACACATGGGTTTGTGTTTGTTCATTTCATAGAGGATCCTGGGAGGCTAAATGCTTTGCTCTCTTCCTGTGCACATTCTTTGACTGCTGAGACATCTCTAATAGTCTTTTACCTAAATCAAGATAAAGAAGCACCCGAATTGTTCTACAGCAATTGCAAAATTTTTTTATTACTGAACTCTATTTCAACTTTATATATATTAGTTGACCTGTCTCAAGGAATGAGGTTATCGTGTTTGACCTTTGTGTCCTCTGCCTATTTTAAGGGCAGAAAGTAACAGCTCAGCAAAAAGTCAAGCTGAGTAGCTATTCTTTGTGGCGCAGCTTTCACTTCTACTAAACACCTGGAAATCAGTGTAAGAAATTTCATATTGCAGGAAAAAAATGAAGATTACCAATACCCATTGGAGATGAGGGGAAAGCAATATACCTTTTCAACCTGTAAGTTCAATTGTAGTAGAGAAAATGTATTTGGGAATATTTAAGTTTTCAAGTAAGTTAGAAGTTTGATCATAGTTAATTCATCCAACCCTCATTTCAGTAATTGTTTCTAAATGTTTTACACTAGGGGAACGAGAAGTCTGGATGTCATGTTTCTTTGGGTTATTTCTCATGGTGGTTAAACTCCTACTAATTTCCAAGCCTGAATTGAGGCACTGGGAAATTAAAAGGAAAGACAGTTTCTGCTTGCATAAAATTTGCAATTTATTGGCTGAGGTAACCAAATAAAGCAAGAATGAAAATATGGCGACATAATTTAAGTTTAGAATATAACATTCCATGAAAGTAGGATTGCATCTGTCTTATTCACTGCTTCATTCTTGGCATCTAGCACAATGCTTTGCACATAGCAGAAGCTGAATACATATGTGTTAGATGTTATACAGAATTTTGCAGAGAAGGACCTTCCAGAAGTGATACTTGATCCACAGAAGGCTTCTGATGGTGTCAACTGAGCACAGTCTTGAAAGATATATAAAGTCACCATGCATAGAGAAAACAGCCACCAGGTGGAAGTGATTGCAAAGGGCATTCCAGGACAATGGGACAGAGCATGAAAAGCACAACAGTAAGAGAGAACATATAATATTTCTGTTGGATCAAGTGTCAAAAGGTAAGTCTGTAGGGCCGGGCGCTGTGGCTCACGCCTGTAATCCTAGCTTTTGGGAGGCCGAGGCGGGCGGATTGCTCAAGGTCAGGAGTTCAAAACCAGCCTGAGCAAGAGCGAGACCCCGTCTCTACTATAAACAGAAAGAAATTAATTGGCCAACTGATATATATATATAAAAAAAAATTAGCCGGGCATAGTGGCACATGCCTGTAGTCCCAGCTACTCGGGAGGCTGAGGCAGAAGGATCACTCGAGCCCAGGAGTTTGAGGTTGCTGTGAGCTAGGCTGACGCCACGGCACTCACTCTAGCCTGGACAACAAAGTGAGACTCTGTCTCAAAAAAAAAAAAAAAAAAAAAAAAAAGGTAAGTCTGTAGAGGCAGCAAGCCCAAATTGTGAAGTTTGTACTTTAGCATAAAGGCTACCAGGAAGTGTTTAGTAGAGCGGCCTACTCAGGTTTGCTTTGAAGAAAAAAAATCATGCCGATAATGTTTTGAAGGAAGGTGGAAATGGAATAACCCATCCAGGGAACTAAAATATTTCAAATTATGATATGAAGAAGTTTAACTGCAAAGATAAAATTTACAGAGCTTTTAAATCAGTGAAAGAAATTATTCTTTCTTTCATGAAAAATAGTTTAGAGAAGATGAATATTTGTTAATATTAACTATTCTGGGTTTTTTTAAATCAAGTCATATTTTTAAATATAAAAAATATATGCCCCAATATGTTACTAAAATAATCATGTGTGCTTTATTAGTTTGCAAAACTAAAAATTAATGATAAAATTCATAATTTTTTACTTTAAAAGATTTTTAATATTAGTAAGCATTTAACGACTTCATGAGAAATGTTTTTGGGAATGTTAATTGGACCACACTTTGCATAAATGTTGAAAAATATGGCTAGGCGCAGTGGCTCACACCTGTAATCTTTGCACTTTGGGAGGGCAATGCAGGATGATCGCTTGAGGTCAGGAGTTTGAGATCTGAATGAGCTAGAGTGAGACCCCATCTCTATAGGAAATGGAAAAACTAACTGAGCATGGTGGCACGTGCCTATAGTCCCAGCTACTTGGGAGGCTGAGGCAGGAGGATCACTTGAGCTTGGGAGTTTGAGGTTGCAGTGAGCTGGGCTGACACCACAGCCCTCTATCCTGGGCAACAGAGTGAGACCCTGTCTCCATTAAAAAAAAAAAAAGAAAGAAAGAAAAATACCAGAAGTACCATTCGAAAGGTGATGTTGAAGTCCAGAGTTCTAGAAGAAAGATGCTTGCCTTATCTATGTAATGATTCTCAAGTACACCTATGAGTGGCCTTCTCTTCCAAATGGGAAAATTTTTGAGCATGAAAGAGAGTGCTGTTAATTATTATGCTGCACAAGAGGTGTAAGCTGAGTCAGTCCCTGAGCAAACCAAGATATATGGTCATCTCTATGAGCAACCCATATAGCATTGGAAGTATATATTTTGATGTATTTTTTATTCACAATGTTAACTTTTAATCCTCCTCCCATGTACAAATTAAATTAGAGAACACATAAAACAATTCACTATAAAATTTGCCTTTACAGTAGACCTAGGTCTGAAATGCTTTGTCAAGAGAAAGAACAAAGGGAAAAGAAAGTTTATTGGTTACCTCTCCCTTAAACCCTAAGTAGTAAGATGAACTAGAAATAACTTTTGAGCCCCATCAGATTGATCCGAATGTACAGGTTATAGAGGGAAATATAAGGATAACAGAGTGCAATGGAAAGAAAGAGCTTTGATCTATCAGCCAAAGACCTGAGTTCTGGTCCTCAGTTTGTCTCTCTTGAACTTTGTGACCATGAGACAATACTTAGCCTTTTTGAATCTCATGATCTTCCTTGTCTTTCAAATGAAAGCTGAAATTCATAAAATAAGTCATAATTTTCCAAAATTAAGAAAAATGTCCAGTTTTTTCATTAATGGAAGAAATGCGTGTTAAACTATAATGTGATAGCATTTCAAGCTCATCAAATTGGCAAGTATAAATAAGAAAAAGAACATCACAATATGCCATGGCTATGTGTATTATAGTTTACTACTGATGGTGGAATATGTTGAAAAAGTCTCTCAGGAGGACGATTTGACTCTATGTATCAAAAGCCCCAAAATTAAAAAGTAATTTTATACTTTTTGACTTCACAATATTTTACCCTAGGGAGGTAATAAGATTTATGTACAAAAAATCCAATGTCTGGTCATTTATAAAAGCATACCAACTGGAAAGAGATGCCTAGTATTGAGGACTGAGTAAATAAGTTATTACATACGCAAGATGATGCTAACAAAGATTTACATTGTCTTTGGATATGAGTAAATTTTTATTAAAAGAATAAGCAGACAGTTATTTATAAACATTTATTGTTAAAATAGATAAATAGTTCACAAAATCACATATGGAATATAATAATTACTTTGTAAGAAAGTAGATATTTAATGTGAAAAATATGAAATTTAGACATGAGATTTATATGACTGTAAGAATAAACACTAAACTGTTTACAGTAGCTATCTGCATTGTGAGATTAGAGGTGACTTTTGCTTTCTATTTCTATCCTTTTTTATTTCAAAAATTTCTTCAATAAAATGTTGTTTATGTGCTTCTCAAAGGACAATATTATTATATAATAATTATGATTTGAAAAAGTGAGATGATTTATACTGCTACCTCTTGTTCTAAGCTTCTATATTTCTATAATGTTGTCCTAGAATAGCAGTTGACAAACCATGTCCTCAGACCTAATCTGGCCTGTGAATAAAGTTTTATTGGAACACAGCCATACCCCTTCAGTTGAATACTGTTTATGGCAGTTTTCATGCTACAGTCATAGAGCTGAGTAGTTGTGATAGAGAATATGTGGCTTGCAAATCTAAAATGTTTATTTTCTGGCTCTTTACAGGAAAAGTTTTCTGACCCCTGTTCTAGAATGTCGAATTGGAAATTTCCATCATTTAAAAAAATACATGAATTCAGTGAAAAGATAGTTCAATATTAATATTTCACATACAGTTTGATGCATAAATTTCCCTTAAGATCCATACTTTATTTTAATGATTTTATGAATATTAAATTTGCAGGGCCAGGAAAGATCAAGATCCAAGTTGGCTCTTTTATTGAAGAATCAGAGCAGCCTAGATCTCGTGAGGACCTTGGAGATCTGGGCTGCTGTCATTCCCCTGTGTCCAGACCTTATGGGCTATAAACTGCTATTTCCAGTCTAGTTTTGTAGGAAGAAGGGGCTAATGTTGCTTTTTTTTTTGCAAAATGGTCAGTCCACTTTCTAACTGAGGGGGAAATACTGCATTCATTTCAATAATAAATATTTATTGCACATGGCATTCCGTGAGTGAGGAGTCCATGTCCTCAAGGAACATGAACAAAATGGAGAGAGATGAACATTCTGGACGAGGGTAGAATCAAAGGAACAAAGGCCTGTGTGGCACAGGAAAGGGGCCTGGGATCACAGGTAATAAGGTGGCCTATGACTATTTAAAAAGGTGAAGGTGAAATACACGAATAAATCAGTGAATGGACGAAGTGAGGGTTTCGCATTTATTTTGACCATGATTTTTTTTTTTCACTTTGTTTTGTAATTACTTTATCAGATTTACTTAAGATTTTCATAAATAGAATTATGAAGATGTAGCCGAAAAAAGCGATTTGCAGCTTTCAAATATATTCAGCTTTGGCATACGTTTTCTACCTATGCAGATTTCATTCTGATTGGCCATCATGTTATTGTGCTAGTCACTGAGGAATTACATTCCTTGGTGGATTATGTTGAGGGTGGAGTTGCATCTCATCCAGAATAAACAGCAGGAGGTGCCGGAGTCGCCTCTGCTTCTAAAATGTTTTCTTCCTAGTTCTTCAGTTAGACATGTATTTTATTTAAGATGCCCTTCTTTGCATCAAAGATGTGATTAGACCTAAGGAGCATTAAAGTATTTGTTATACGTTAATGCCAAGGTCTAATGTCCAATCAAGCGACCATGTAATGGAGATCTGCCTTAGTTAATAAGAACGATTGATGATAGTGAGAGGGGGGAGGGATGATCGTTTTGGAGCTGGGGATGTCTTCTGAGGACACTTGCAAACTCATTGATTGCAGAGGGAAGAAGAGAGAGTAACATGTATAGTTTGGAAGGCTTCAAAGCTCAACTCCAGGAGAGTTACTACTGAATGTTTGTCTAATGATTTTCCTGCTCTGAGTTTTCCATATTTATATCTTTCCACATTTATTTATTTATCACAAGATTAGAGGTATCTAATAATTCCTTTAAAATTAATTCCTGTCTCTAGTTTGTGGGCATGTGCACCTGGATCCTATTATGGATGGAAAACCTAATGGATTTTTTATTTGGAAAAATAATTATAGGAACACTGTTGACAATGATAAACTTGGTTGTCAGATATTATCATTCATAATTGCTTGATATATTTATAAATATTTCTGAAAAATTCATATTTATACCCTAGGTAAATATTTAGTTTTAAGGCACTTCATGAATATTTTAATCTTTATATTCTTTGATAGGCAATATACTTTGATAGCAAATTTTTGTTGAAATACAAGGAACATATAAAATGCATCATTTATGGGGTTTTCTAACTTGGTTATTTTTCTCAAGTTTTAGACAACTCTATGTTTGCACAAATTATAAAATTTATGCTATAGGATCGGTATAGATTCTACTGTATAAATATACATATTGAATATAGAATTTCTAATACATATGAAAATAATTTTTTATATTATTGCATTTTTATAATCTGTAACATTTTAGAATCTAATGCAAATCATTAATAGTTTAATATTCTCAGAAATTGGTATACATAAAAATAATTATTAGTTATTTATACTGCAATTTACATGTGTTCCACAAGAATATACATAATGTGCATAATATGCCTGGACATACATAATTGATTCAAGATTGATTTGTTACTTACTTTGATATCAATTGTTATTTAGTTCATGGTTTGCTATTCCTCCTTGGTTAAAATTAGTTCGAATTATTTTTGCTTCAAATGATCCACAGGAAGGTATGTTAGGTACTGTCCCTCTTAAGAGGAAAAATGCTCTTTAAGTCCTTTATCCTCTCCAAGAGATCCAGAAGAATCCCACTGACTGCCCAGGAAGGGCTCATCTTTTGCGTCAGTTTCTCTGAGTACCCTGCATAGATCCCCTTCCTGCTCCTGTGTGCATCTTGACAGCTTCTTTTTGTGTTCTAGGATTGCTGTCAGGAAGTGTTTAACTCAAATAAATTAGCTCTTTTCTTTTAAGAGAAAATATGTTCACCTCCCTATAAAACTGGATTCTGGATGATAAGAAATCTTGACTTTAACAAATAATCTTCATCATCATCATTTATAACAAACAGCCTTTGGAAGTGCCTTATCTGGAGCTGGTCTTGGATTGGGTGCAAAATACACAGGCAACATTTGACTCACATGAAAACAAGGGAAATGTAGACAGCTCCATCAATGTTAAAATAAAAGAATTCATATATAAAATAAATGATTTAATAGCATTATAACCCCCAGGGGAATAATTATATAGGAAAGAGTGGTAGTAAGCCATGAAATTTCTGTTAGTCTTCTACATTCAATTTGTCTAGGAAGACTTTGAGAAAAGAGGAGGGATTTTAAGATATGGTTCAATAAAAGAAAGTACTCTAATATCATGTCTTGGGTAGTAAATTACTATTTCATTGTTTTTCATATATTCACAATCTTGGACAAATATTTGGATGCATAGACATAATATGTCTTCAAAACTGAGGGGGAAATATCAACACATTTCTGCAAACAATGCAGTTATTTTATGTAATTATTAAATGATTCCTGGAAAAATGGGGAATAAAAAAACCCTTATCTCACTAGAACTAGGTAATATCCTAATTGTGGACATTTTGGACCACTATGGACTCTTTTGATTTTTTATGCTACTTTTTTTTACATGTGTGATAAGTCTGTTAAAAAAAAACTGCCAAGGTATACTTATTGATATTAATATAATGCATTAGATATATTTGAGATTATTCCCAAACGTGTGGCATTCGCTAATTGTGTTCTTTTGTTGGATTCATTGTGACATAGGATATATTTTAATGTATTGTATTTTTAGTTATTCAAAATTTCTAATTATAAGGTATCTCCTTCAATGAGCAGTAAATATCATAGGCATATTAGCTCATGATATTGAGTGGGATTTAATAAAATAAAATTTACCACCAAGAACAAACTACTACTTCATGTATATATTTTCTTAATGTACTTTCTGTGTGCTATTGCAGAGATGCTGTAATTTGCTTTTTGAAATTACAGCTCTCCACGATGAGAGGGAAGCTTGATTTGATTAATTATGCTTACAAGCTGTTAGAGTGGGGGGAAAAAGAAAACGGTTTTGACTTTAGTTTTTGCATAATTGCTGCTTTTTGGATTTATATTACTTCCATCAGTTGTTGAGAAATGAAGAACTAATTTATTTTAAAGAGAGAGCTAAGATGAAGAGTTGAGGGTATCAATACTGAAAAGTAATAACAGTTAACTACCACTTTAATATGGTGATCAGTAAGATGAGATGAAGTATTTATTAAAATGTTCGTGCCAGCCTTCATAGATATTTTTCAATCTTTAAGAAAATAGTTATTCTTATATTTAGAGGATGAATTCCTTAGATATTTTCTGTTTCGCTTAACTGACATTTAGACATTACATTAAGAGAACACAATCAACTCTTTACATACTGCATCATTGAAAGCATTTGTGATGATCATTGCATGTGGTATTCATTATCCCACTAGAAGAGTAACTGAGATTCATTTCAGTTCTTCTTAGTCAAATAATTATAATTAGACAGAAAATATTTATTGCTAGTACTGAGACAATGCTGTAAAATGTGAGAAAACAGAAAATATAGCAACACCTTATCCAAAATAAGGCACCTTAATTGTAGGTGGTTTAAAAATGGGATATAATGGTCATTTAAATAATCCACTTGGTTTCCTCTTTTCTGTAATTAATTAGTAGATATTGCATCAGGCGGCAGACTTAGTAAAAGTGCGAGATTTATTTAAATCCATCTTATGAACTCTGGAAAGTTAGAGGTGAATGTAATTTCTGAGGGGCCATTTTCATTTGTTACCATTTTCATTCCATTCTGATTTCTTCCAGTCTACTCTAAAGTCTGATATCCAGCAAGAACCCCTCTCAACAGCCATGTTTGGTTAAGATTAGCTTGTTCTTTTCAAGCTCACAGCTTCATAAATATGCATTCTATTCTGGGAAGCAAAGATTCTGTCCATGACAATTTGCTGTCTAGTGGGATGCATGATATAGTCGGTTATGATGGGAAAATTGCATACACATGTTGACGGAGGAGAGTCTTACCGATAGGAAATTGAGAAACTTCCTGGGAAAATTAAGAAAATTACCTTTGTCTAGTGGGAAAGGGAGAAATTATATTTGGCGTGTTTCCTCTATATTTGTACAAAATATTTACACAGCCTCCAACTGCAGAAAAACAATTGAAGATATTTTCTAAGTGAATTTTCTGATCAAATACACACTTGGCAGCGTTTGCAAATATTTATTTCCTCAAATTTTATTCTAATATTGTTCTAGGGTTATGCACTGGGATTCCATAGCGCTTTCATCTGCATTTAACTTAGTGTGTTTACCACCTTCTGGTTTTTATTATTTGTTTTTCTCACTTAGCCAGCCATGTATTTTTGAAGAGGGAGGGAATGGCATTTAATACTTTAGCATCTGCTTGGCTCCATGCTGAGCATAGCACATAGTGCTCGATATGTGTTGTCTAATTAATGGTGACAGTCAATATCAATGATGATAAAAATGACTTCATTTTTGACCATGATAAAAGTTTAAATGTAACATTTTAAGAGATTGGTGCTAACTTATTTATTTGAAATATTTTATTGAATTTCTATCCTGAGTAAAGTTAGTTTACTTAGCATAAAATTTTTCACATATACCAGGGGTACTTAAATCAAGTTCTATAGTCCATTGGGGCTCCATAGATAGGTTTAATATTAATACAGACTCTTTGAAATAGTTTAAAAAATGTTGCATGCATGTGCGTTTTCTGGAGAAAGGATCAAAGCTTTTATTAGATTCTCCAAGAGCTGTGTGACTTAAACAAGATTTAAAATGACTGAGTTAAAGAGTAGGTGTTTTAGTGCAGAGTCCAGATTTTGTCAGTTGTCATATGTTCTCTCTGTACTTTATCACTTGGATTATATTTTGATAAAAAATTAAATAACATTTGTTCCTATTCAATATTCAATCTTTTAAAATTTAAAAACATATCAATGTCCTTATTTTTAACTATAATAAGGGCCTTTAAATGACAGGGATATTTTTAGATAAAAATAATAGCTAGTGGGAGAGGTGGCTACAAAATTTATGTACATTGGTTATATAGTTTATAATTAAATACATTTCACATAAATAAAATATGTTTATAAATATGTAGAATAAAGGCAGAAAAGATATCCTTGAATTGTCTGCAGTGATTCTTCCTGGGTAGATATTTCAATATCTTATTTTATTCTTTGGGTTATTAAACTCTGCTCTTCTAATCCATATGTGTGTATACACACATATACACATATACATATACATGTATGTATAATGACTAGTACTCAAAAATTATTTCTCTTAGAAGTTGTTCTCTGCATTTTGTCATTCTGATTATCTTTCTTCAAACATTTAAATATAAACATATATGTTCACATACACACATACATTTACACACATATGTATATATCATCAGAGAGAGCAATCTGCTTCAATGATATTAGAATAATTTAAACATTATTGAAATAAAATTTGTTTATCATTCTGTTGTGAGAGCCCCATGCTTCCATTGCCAATGAATCTATCCTTTGCTTAAGAGTCTTAGGTTTGCAGCAGGTAGAATGGTTGTCTCAACTTTTTGGGTACAGGTGGGAAGTTGGAGGGATTCAGAAAATAGGTGGGCTGGAAGAAACAAGTTAAATCTTCCAACCAGTAATGAAGAAAACAGGAGGTGCCCATATTATCCATACAATTAGTTAAGACAGTGAAGGAAGATTTGAGGTTGCCTTTCCCCCACCCCATCCCACACACGAAAACACATGCACATACCATGACACACTACATCCACATGCTCTCCACACCCTTAAACATTGTATAGCACACTATTTTGAGTTCTTTCTCTCTTTTCCCTTGACAGTGCTACCCTTGATATTCATTTAACTACAGCTCACTTATAAAAATGTGTTTTTGTTTTCTTGGAAGCTGCAGGGTTATTAGCAAATGTTGTTTATTGCTTTGTGCTATACCTGTCCCTTCCCAGTATGTGCATTGCATAGGTCCCTCTAACCATCTCCCACCAAAAACAAGCCCCCTGAAAATCATGCAGTTTAGGTTTATAAGTGGAAATTCAACAATATTTTGACCTCAGGTGTAAGATCACTCTAATGATGTCAAGAAGGCAAATAAACAAAAAGTACCCTAATGAATGAATTTGATAACTACTTTTCATAGTTTACATTAAGCTATAAAATAGAACCATAGTATGTACCACATTGATGAAGGAATCCAGTTATCTGCATAGCCATGTAATCTATGAGTAGAATTCTAATAGTCAGGGGAGGTAGATTCATGAAGTACAATGAAGAACCTTGGTAGTGTGATATCCTACATGTTCTTTCTTTTCTGTCCTCTTGTTTCACTTGCCACGGCCTCTATAACTGGAATGGCAGCATACGCATAACTCTCAGGTTATTAAAATGCATGAAATTGAAACTTTGGTATTTGGGGGGACACTTTCCAGAAGTCTTAAGTTGAAGAGGAAAAGGTGGGAGATAAACGTAAAGCAAAGAGGCCACCACTCCACTCACTCCTTGATAGTACCGCCAGAGTTGTCGTCATGAAATATGGGTTAATCCCTCCCTTTGGATTTCCCCATATTATTTATACCTCCATTTGGCACCAATTTCATTCTGTCTTAGACAATTCTCATTTATATTCTTAGTTTATGCAGTACTTTTCCACTTAACCCCAACAATGTCTTCTCTCTTCTTTCTCATCTTCCTCAATGCTACAGATTCTTCCCAAGTCTGATACAAATGTAATGGCTCCCATGATGGCCTCAAATATGCTACTCCTCACAGATGTGTTCCACTTCTGAACTCCTATTACTTTATTAGCTTATGTCACTGAAATACACCTTATGGTTCATAATCTTGCCTTGTTCTCTAATTTTATAATGGTCCCAGGTAGGAACCAGAAAGAGGTTAATATATTCTTCTTCTAACCCACCCAGATGTCTTTTGGAGTCTCCTTGACTCTTTAATTGAAGATAATATTGACTTAAACCATCATCACACATTGAGTGGATGTCCAAAATCATCCTCAAGTGTTTTGGCTTTTTTCAGGCTGGAGTACAGGTATGGTTTTCAAGTTCACTTCTGTCCCTAGCCTCCCTGGTTCACAGGGTTAGCTGTTTAAGGGTCATCTTTACATGCTACGCTTGCTTTTCTTGTTCTTCTCCCATCCACTTAGATATGAAATTCATTATTTCACTTAATTTCCACAAAGAAACCCACTCACATAAAGCAGTTATTGTCTATAATACACTTTACCAAGATATTGGGAGATTTGTATTCCAGCAGTACAAGGAAATTTAACTTTATTATTTTCCATATCTTTTCCTAAAAATCACTCATCTATTCCATCATCAGGAAGGGGGAGAGAGAAGTAGGTAAGTATTTGCTTCATGTCTTTGAAGTCTCTGAATGTAACTCAGCATTGCCAGGCTAATACTTCTCTATTCCAAAGAGACAAATAAATCTCTATGTCTTTGGAGGGGATAGATGTTTTAAGTAATAAATAGAGCAATATCATGAAGAATACATAGCTACACTCATCAACATGGATGAATTTCAAAAACATATTGTGGGGTGAAAGACATAAATCTCAGAATAGAATATATTCAATATTATTTCTTTAAATAAAGTAGAAAAACAGGTAAAACTAAAGTATGTATTGTTTAAAGTTACATGCAAAGGCAATAAAAAATAATTTGGGGGCATATGGGAGTGCGTGTTTATTGGCCTGGAAGTCAGATTTCATTTTATTACTGTCATTTTATTACTGTCCCTTATATTGTGCATATACATTTATACATTTTGCTCTTTCATACGTGTGCTATTATTTCAAAATACAGTAAATACATAAATTAGTCAGCAAAAGCAGAAACAAATAAAATAGACCAATACTAACAAAGCAGAATATCACAAACTCCTTAATTTCCAAAGTCTAGCATTAGATCTGTGGATGAACAGATCTTACCTAAATGTTTTTGACCTTGGAAAAAAATAAAGTACAATTGTTACTAAACACAAAGTCTTTCTTCTTGCTGAATATATCAACTGTAGAGGAGAAAATCAGTGACTCATAACATACTACACCCAGTGTCTGCACAAAGGATTTAGATTAATTATTCTTGGGTGGTTCAGACATATTTCTCTAAGATCTTGACAACTGATATTGGTTGGTTATGACCCAAGCTATTACAAAGAAACGGAAGAAACAGACCATCATCATTTATATGAAAATAGAAAAGTTTAAATATAGCCAATTATTATTAATAGTTGCAGAATAAATAAGGATAAACATAAGACATTATTTAACCTAAAGCTAGGGATCTTTTACCCAGAGTGTCAAAATATGCTTTTAAACACTTTATTCATATTTAAAACAATAACTCTGCTACAAGTTTGCATTTAGGTTTTTAGATTAATATAAGATCCTCTTTCAGAGATTAATAATGAAAAAAAATCCAACAAATCTTTCTATACAGAATATTTCAAAGCTCATGATGAAATTAAAGCTTTCTATTATATAGAATGCAATTTTCCCATTTGTATGCGCTAATTTATTTTCTTTTTACTTGATTCTCCTTGTCACCCAATATAACAAATAAAAATGCCATTTTTGAAAAAAAAGACTTTGTGTTAATCATATGATTATATATTTTTTCACAGACTTTGTACCTTTCAGCTGAGGATATTCATATTCCTCTGCATTTTCAATAGCAAGCTTGCTAGTCCTTTGAATAGGCAAAATAGATACCCAAGAGAGATGTGACGTTTTCGAAGTCATGTGTGAAGTCGGTAGGTTTTCTGTATAAGACCATGTTCCCTTTTTTCCTTTTGTGAAAAATACAGGTGTTGACACTGTTGTGGAGCAAGCCAGCTATACTTCAGCACTTGGCTTCTCTCCTGAACCTTGGAATGCTCACTTCTGGTTGTATTTTTAAAAGTATCATTATTGTGTTAATATTTACAGTTTGTATTGAACACAAATTTGGAGTACAAATTCATGGAAAGTGCTGTTTTGTTTTCTTAAACTAGTACTTGGCGATCACTATAGGTATAGGTACAAGTTTATTTATATATGTATGTATGTTTATAAGATTATATATATGCATGCATGTATATTACATACACATGCACACATATTACATACACAAAATGCTACATACCCTCATGAGCATGTATGCTGTGTGCAGGTGTGATTGGGAGTGTATGAAAGTCTTGCTTTAAGCAAGAACCAAGAAAGAAGAGTCAAATACAAAGAAAACATAATTTTCTTAAGTTTCAAACTATCCCAGGGTGCTTAGCTCCATTGTCTCCTTGGGTTTTTTCCCAATATAACTTATTTATCATGGATTTGGAGGATCTTTGAAGATGACGTTGTAGAGGGACAGTTAGGGATAGTCCACTCACAACCACAAGGACACCCTTCAGGGTAGAGAAGCCCATTATTCTGAAGTTACCATTTGGCCTCCTCTCCCCCTAGATGATGAGAAAATTGCAAGTCACATCCAGTTTTTGTTAGTTTTATTTCAATTATGATAATTTTAGCTGAAAACTAAATTAGAGCTTAATTTTAGTCACAGCCAGCAGGAGCAGATGCTACTTTTCTGGCTCCTGGACATTTCTTCTCCTCATAAGAACAAACACGCCTACCCCCCTTCTCTTTTCTCCCTACTTTCTATATTATATATAAAGCAACATAGAAAAAAAGTGGACAAGCATTTGTAAATCACAAAGAATCACTCTTTCGATGTTGGTCACCTGTTAAGTCCAAGTTCTAACAATGACCACCAAAGAAAAAAACCACTTTTGACATACAAATGTTCACAAAGGAAATGTTAATTCTACCTTAATATCTGTCCTTAGCTTTTAGAAAATGATAGCCTTGTTGAGATACAGTTCATCCATTTAAAGTGTACCACTCAATGGTTTTAGTATATTCACAAAGTTGTGCAACCATCACAATCAATTTTAGAACATTTTCTTCAGTCCAAAAAGAAACCTCATGCCCATTGGCAGTCACTCCCCATTTTTCTTCAATGTCCCCCAGTCCCTGGCAACCACCCGTCTCCTTTCTGTGTCTCTATGGATTTGCCTACTCTGGACATTTCATAAAAACAGAATGGAAAATATGTGATCCTTTGTAAGTGGTTTTAACTTATCTTTAACTTACCACAACGTTTTCAAGGTTCACCCATGTTGTAGTGTGTATCAACACGTCATTTTATTGTTGAATAATATTCTTCTCTATGGACGTGCCACATTTTACTTATCTATTTATCAGCTGATAGACAATTTAGGTTGTTTCCATGTTTTGGCTGTTATGAATAATGGTACTATAAACATTCGTGTACAAGTGTTTCTGTGGGCAGATGTTTTTATTTCTTTTGGATATATACCTAGGAATGGGATTGCTGGGTGATAGGATAGACAACTCTGTATTTAACCCTTTGAAAAACTGGAAGACTGTTTCCCAAAGTGGCTGCACTATTTTTTCCATTCCTACCAGCAGTGTATGAGAGTTGCAGTTGTTCATGTCCTTGGCTTTTAATTGGGTTTTTGTTGTTGAGCTACACTAGACTAAAAGTCTATACTTAGCCTCAACATTACAGTGTCAACACCGGAAACCATATTTAGCAAACTCATTACGACTTTTGCAGGTGCGCTTTAGGATTTGGTTGTAAAGCACCGAAGAACAATCTTTCTATAGCTCTTTCCTGGGAGTCAGAAAATTTTCCAATACTAGAGCTCTCTGAATACTGGGAAAACAAGATTGTCGCTTCAGAAATTGCTTTTCTTTGTTCTCTGTGGACATCAGATATGTGTCTGTGGTTTTGGCTTCTGATGACATTGGCTTTAAGTGCTTCGATGGTGGTGGGTTTTTCAGTTACTCTTCAAATGACTCCTTTTTCTTTGCATGCTGGTGGAAAAGAGCAGATAAAAAAAATTGTCAGAGGACTGTCTGATGTAGTGTCTTGGAGAATTCACACGCAGCTGCATATGGAATCCTCCTTCCTTTGTCCTGAAAAGTCACTCTTGTGTGTACATGAACACTTTCATCTTTCACACACTGTTTTCTTAGCAAGATGCTTGTCTTATATTCTTCTCTCTTCGGATTCTGAAATGTTGTTTCCTTCTCGTGCACGGCTCCAAGTACATTTGTGTGTCTTCCTTGACAGCAGATTGAACTGCTGGGGGAAGAGATTCTGAGCCTTCACGGTGCCTTGCGTTGTATCGTCTCATTCACCAGAGTTTGCACTGAGATCTTGGAGTGTTCGATTCTAATAAGTTTTGCTCACTTTTCACAACTGTATGTAGCAGTGTTGAGTTGGAAATAGGCTGCACCGAGGCACGAATGTGTACAGAATGCTGACCAAGAAACACAGAAAGTTTGAAAATGGTCCTTTTGATCTTTGAGATCAGGTTAAGACGCACCACAATGCTGACTTCCACTTTAATTTTTCTCCACATTAGAGTGTGTCTTATTTATTATTGTTCAAGATGGCATTTCAGCTGACTTTAACACGGCTAGCAGCTGCTGGCCCCAGCATGGCCTGGCAGCTGGTGTGGAGGGTTTTGAGCTGGCCCAGCATCTTCAGGGTCAGGGAAGGGAGAGGCTGCTGGGACCCCTGCCTCCCACATGTGCTGGACCTCGGGCCAGTGCATTGTCTTCAGTGCCCTGTGTCCTCACAGAGCCGCCTGCTTCTGTGTCAGGGCCCGTCCTGTCAGATCAGTGTGGTCCAGATGTTGGATCAGGTCAGATCGACACCTGTTTCACACCTTTGTATGTTGCGATGTGGATTTCTGACCCCTTCCTGGGGCTGGCTCAAGCAGCAAGGGTGATTTCCTTGGTCCAGGTGCTATTCCTTGCACAATTACTCCCTTTCATCCCTTCCTGATTATGATGAATAATCAGCATGCTGGGGTATTTTTTTTTACTCTGTCTAATAATTCAATTTTTTTCAAAAAAAAAAGTGCTATAAGGTTGTCTTCTTTCAGCTTTATTATTTAATGCAATATGATTTTTTTTTTTTTTTGAGACACAGTCTCTCTGTCACCCAGGCTAGAGTGTTGTGGCACAGTCATAGCTCACTGCAGCTCAAACTCCAGGGCTCAAACAATCCTCCTGCCTTAGCATCCCAAATAGCTGAGACTACAGGAATGCACCACCGCACTTGGCTAATTTTTTAATTTTTTGTAGAGATGGGGTCTCACTGTATTGCTCAGCCCAGTCTCAAACTCTTGGGCTCCAGGTATCCTCCCTTCTTGGCCTCCCAAAGTGCTGGGATTACAGCGTGAGCCACTGTGCCTGGCTGCAATAGTATATTAAGAAAGACAAGTCCTTCAGTCCCTCTGCTTTGAGTTTCATGTTGTTAGAGGAAATCATGGATGTCCCCTCCATGTTGAAGTTGTCTACTTATCTCCACATCATTCCCGTCATTCCCCCTCAATCCTTAAAGGTATGGCCTCTACCTCCAACACTGTCATAATTCTTGGTGATCTCAGGGACCTTGAAGATGATCCTTTAGGTATTCTGGCCTCTCATTTTATTTTATTTTATTTTTTTTGGTTTTTACCACTCCTCCTCTGGTCATCTTTCCCTCCAGTCTTCCTCATCTAGTCCAGCCTAAATCTTACTGTTACTAATAATTTCACCTCCTCCATTTCTTAACTTTAAGAATCTCATCCTCTGATCACCATGTTCTACATTTCCAACTTCCTTTCTTTGCAACATGACTCCAGTAATTTTTCCATGGCTCTCACTGTCACGGCAAGGTGTACAGCTCTTGACCAGGGAAAGAACCGAGCGGCATACAGAGAGTCGGGGAACAGTCTTTATTCCTTTAGCAGGCTCAGCCCACTTCTGACTCTTCCTTCCTTGTTCTCCTCCTGCTTTTATACCTTTGGTAGGGCTCAAAAAGCATCCAATCAGCAACAAGCTTTAACATCCAATCAGCAACAAACACTAACATCCAATCAATAACAAGCTTTAACATCCAATTGGTAACAGTGGGATTCAAAAAGTACCCAATCAGGATCTCTCAGCCAGTGCTGGCCCACAGGGACACGGAGCCACAGGGAGGCGGCAAGCGGCCGTGTCCTGGAGCCCGACGTTTTCGGGTCATCACCTCCCTCGTGCCTGTGCTTCCCTCCTTACTCAGCGTCCATCCCATAGTTGATCAATTTATTCCCTATCTTGCCCTTTCCCTCAGTGTTCCTGCTCTTACATCATTTCACTGGACTTGCGTGATGATGTCACAATCCGGGCTGGATTCAGTACCTGCTCTGACTGGTGCCCATGGAGGTGAATGTGGCTGGGGCAAGACAGACAGTTCTACACTTCAAGGCTTCACTTAAAGTCCTGAGCATGATCCCAAATGAGCCTGTGCCACTCCCCTGGTCCATTGCCTTGAGTATTTCATACCATTTCTCCCCAAATCGCCAGTAATTCATCTCCCATCTTCATTCTCAGATGATGAATTTATTCTTACTTCATTGAAAAAATGGAAGTAATCAAAAAGAAACTTCCAGATTCCCATCATCTTGTCTATCCACTCACATCCTCTGTCGTTGTAACAGTTACCATAGACGCATGTTTTTCCATCTATGCCAAGCCAATCCTCAACCTCATTAGTAGTTACTGTTTTGTCTATTCAAGAACATTCTTCCAGGAATTTCCCACTTTCTGACCTGCATAATCAATTTTCCCTCTCCATTTGGTCATCTCTACCTGCATTTAAAAATGCTGTTTTTTTATCCCCCCTGCCCCCTTTAAAAAATAAACCCTTGCTTGACTCAACATCAATCTCAGGCTACCGCTGTCCTTCTCTTTTCCACTGTACCCCAAAACTCTGAAAAGATTTACTGCATTCCATTCCACTCCTTCCTTTCTTTCATGAACCCACTACAGGCCGGGCGGGGTGGCTCACGCCTGTAATCCTAGCACTCTGGGAGGCCGAGGCGGGCGGATTGCTCGAGGTCAGGAGTTTGAAACCAGCCTGAGCAAGAGTGAGACCCGTCTCTACTAAAAATAAAAAGAAATTAATTGGCCAACTAAAAATATATATAGAAAAAATTAGCCGGGCATGGTGGCGCATGCCTGTAGTCCCAGCTACTCAGGAGGCTGAGGCAGGAGGATTACTTGAGCCCAGGAGTTTGAGGTTGCTGTGAGCTAGGCTGACGCCATGGCACTCTAGCCTGGGCAACACAGTGAGACTCTGTCTCAAAACAAAACAAAACAAAACAAAACAAAACAAAACAAAACAAAACAAAACAAAACACATGAACCCACTACAGTCAGGCTTTCTTTCTATTGCTCCTTTGAAACTGATTGGTCAAGGCCAGTGATGGCCTTCGTCCAGCTAGACCCAGTGGCCAATTGTCATCCCCCACCCTGCCTGCCTTAGCAGCAGCACTGGACGCAGTTTCACTTCCTGTATTTGGAAACACGGTCTTCACTTGGCTTCCAGGACACCGTTCTCTCCCGGTTTTTCCCCTACTCAGGGTTGATTCTTAGTCTTCCTTGCTAGTTTCCTTTCACCGTTCAATCTCTTTGTGCTGGCAAGACTCAGTCTTTGGACCCCTTCTCTATTTCTGCCACTGGTGGTCTCATCCATGCTCATGACTTTAAACACCACCCATATTTTACACTTCCAAAGCAATTTCCCCAGCCTGCATATCTTTCTGTCACTCCTCACATACCTAATTGCATATATAGTGACTTCTTTTAGATAGTCAATAGAGTAACTCAACTCAACGCCTTCAAACAACCATCCAGACTTCCCTCCACATCTACTCCTTCTGCAGCCTTCTCTGTCTTAGTAAATGGAAACTATCCTCCAGTGGCTTGGGCTAAAAATCTTAATTCATCTTTAGCCTCTTTCTTTTCTGATACCTGAAATTCAACCTTTAAGCAAATCCTGTATCTCTATCTTCAAAATGTATCCAGAAGATGACTACTTATTGCCACCTTCACAATACTCCCTGGTCTTCCTAACTGGTCTCATGATTTCCACTCTTACTGCCTTCTACTTGCTTCTCAGCACAGCAACCACAGTCTCCGCAGATCAAGGCACTCTCTTGCACAAGGTTTTCGAGGGCCCCCTTTAGTGAACTCTGCCCATCCCTGTTGGCCTCCTTCCTGTTCCCAGAGCATGCACCCTCAGGACCTCTGCTCTTCCTGTATCTTCTGCCTGGATGTCAGCTCGCTTACCTCCTTCCTGTCTTTACTCAGCGTCATCTTCACTGAACAACCTATTTAAAGTTGCAATCTGCTGCCTTCTGGCATTTTCTATTTTCCTTCCCTTCTTTATTTTGTGCAACAATTATAACCATCTAACATGCTATATATTTTACATCTTATTTTGTTTATTTCCTATCCCCCCCATCAGCTGAATATGCACTTTGTAAGGGCAGGAATTTTTGTCCATTTCATTCAGTGCCAAGAACAGTGCCTGGCATGATAAGCACTCAATAAATAGTTGTCGTCGCATGAAGACCATGTGGATTTAAATCGGGCCTTCTTCTTTCTTATTATAACCTGCCTCTTCCCACAAAGGATATGAGGTGACCAGTCTCTTTTAAATGAACCATACTGAGAAATTTAATACTTTATTAATCCCTTGTGCCTCTCTGCTAGCCATGAAGATTTGCAGCAATATAGGGTAGTAAACTAGACTCAAAGAGGAAACTGATGGTGACAGCTCTTTAGCACCAACAGGCTGACAAAAGTTATGGAAACCCCTTCTGTAAACATCTTCAAAAGCTTTATTGAATGGCTAATAGCTTCACCAAATAGGACTGATGGTCTCATACATATTTTTAAGACAGGAGCAGAAGGCACTCTTTTCCTTAATTTTGGTAAATTAAGGAATTCTAAGGGAGAGATGGCAAATGCTGTGGGATTTCATGATATCTAGTTAGTACCTGATATTAGTTGAATTTTATTCTCTCTCTAAGATATGTTGCAGTTCTAAGTTCCAGTGCATGTGAATGTGACCTTATTTGGAAATAGGGTCTTTGCAGATGGTCAGGTTAAGATGAGGCCATTAGGGTGGGCCCTAACCCAATATGACCGGGGTCTTCATGAAAAGGGGAAATTTGGACACAGAGAAATATCCAGGAGGAAGACAATGTGGGCACACAGAGAAAACACTATTTATAAGGGAGGGAATTCCTGAGGCTACCAGAAGCCAGGGGAGAGAATTGGGACAGATTCTTTCTGAGAAGGAACCAACCCTGCTGACACCTTGATTTCGGACTTCTGGTCTCCAGAGCTGTGAGACAATAAGTTTATGTTGTTTAAGCCACTCAGTGTGTGGCATTTTATCATGGCAGCATTACCTTATTTTCATTTCATATCGTATATAGCTTGGACATAGTATTTTAGGACTGATAATTTATTTAAATCCCAGAGCTTTAGATTTTAATTATCTAGAGAAAATTTCCATGTATCACTTATTTATTAGTAACATCCTGGTATACATTATATCATTCTCAGATATTTCATGAAAAGAAATAGCATTTTTTTAATTAAAATTTTTTTTAATTTAAAAAGAAATAGCATTTTAAAAAATTTCAAAATATTATGGGGATACAAATATTTTTGGTTATATGGATCACTTTTGTAATGCTTGAGTCATAGCTACAAGTGTGCTCATCACCCAAATAGTGTTCTTTGTACCTGTTAGGTAGGTTTTTGCCCATCCCCTCTCTGTCCTCCCTGATTTCCACTGAGTTTTACTTTCCTCTGTGCACATGTGTGCTCATGATTAGTTCCAATTTAATAGGTGGTACAAGTGGTGTTTGTTTTTCCATTCTTTAGATATTTTACTTAGGATAATGGTCTCTAGTTCCATCCAAATTGTTGCAAAAGGCATTAATTCATCCTTTTTACGGCTGAGTACTATTCCATGGTATACATATACCATGTTTTGTTAATCCACTCATGAATCGATGGTCACTTGGGTTGATTCCACATCTTTGCCATTTTGAACTGTGCTGCAATAAACATTTGAGTACAGTTGTCTTTTTAATAAAATGACTTATTTTCCTTTGGGTAGATACCCAATAGTGGAATTGCTAGATTGAATGGTAGGTAGACTTT
The DNA here is from genome assembly GCF_040939455.1 of Microcebus murinus. NCBI lineage: Eukaryota > Metazoa > Chordata > Mammalia > Primates > Cheirogaleidae > Microcebus > Microcebus murinus. The sequence goes on along the minus strand of NC_134116.1, from coordinate 20,257,064 downwards.
TAGTTCTTTGAGGAATCTCTATACTATTTTCCATAGCACTTATTTGCATAATATAGAGGGCTAACTTTACAAATCAAGTGACAGACTATATCTAACTCTTTAACACTCTAAGAAGTACTTTTGATAAATATGGCTTTAGAAATGCAATATATATATATATATATATGAGATATTCTTCTGAGTTTTCTGAGATAAGGAAATATTTTTACATACAGTCAGCCTTCTGTATCTGCAGGTTTTGTGTCAGAGGATTCAACCAACCACAGATAAAATATATTATGAAAAAACAATCCTCAAACAAATAAAAAATAACAATACAACAGTAAAAAATGCAAACAAAAATAATACAGTATAACTATTTTCATAGCATTTATATTACATTAAGTATTATAAGTAATCTAGAGATGGTTTAAAGCATATGGAAGGTTGTGTGTAGGTTATATGCAAATACTGTGCCATTTTATATCAGGGACTTGAGCATTTGAGTATTTTGGGACCTTTGCGGGGGGTGGGGGGGGTGGGAGGAGTGGGGGGAGGGTCCTGGAACCATGGACACCAAGGGATGACTGTAATCTTAAACATTTCACATTAACTATTGGGACTGAGAATGGAGTCTGGAAGAAAAGGTTTATTCTTTGAGAGGCTAAATTTGGTCATTTAAATTTGTTGAGAAAGTTTTTGAGATATTGTGAAATTCATTTAAATTGACAGACTTTAATGTTGGTAAGAAATGGTTTTGTATGTTAAAATATCTTTTCCCTCCTGTATTCATTATGCATCTTAAGATATGGTAATATATACGCAGAACTATATTTTTAAAATACTTAATTTAGTTTGACATTATTGTAAGAAAGAAAAGATCTAAGAAGAGATCAGTGGCTTAAAATTCCATAGTGATAATGAACTTGGAGGGAACCTTATATACTAAGTGAATTATAGTCTAAAGATAGTGGGAAAACTATACTCAAACAATATTGAAAAACATCTAATTTATTCTATTTATGAAGAGCTGTAAGTTTAAACATCTCTGACATATTTGGGGGTTTTTTTGGTGTATTTTGGTTTTCTATTCCCCAAATTTTATATTATAGCTTAAAACTTTGTTACATTTAGAGATACACAACGATTTTGTATAACACAGAAAAATACTGAAGATCTGGGTGTATATGGCTCTTATAGGCTGTGTAAATTTTGGATCTTAGTTCTAGCTTTGCTTTTGTGGATGAAATGATAAACTTGATAACATTTTTTCACCTTTTTAATTGTATTTTCATTGTTTTTAAAATTCTAACAATCTGTTTAATGTGGTTTTTAAAAATCTCTGTGGAGACTGACACAATTTGGATATGTGATTCTTTCTTCTGAGAATTCAGTTTAGTCTGTGGCATTGTTTGAAATGTTCTCTTGCTTCAGGTAGGATTTTTATCTTCCTTTACTACTGACTGTAGTTTCCTTTCATTGTTAAAGGTCCTCTTTGGACATCTCATTTGAAAAAGTACTGTTTATCTGTAGAACTTGAAGAATGCCCCTATGGCTACAGGAACTGAAACTAAACAAAATGAAAGCACTTCACATTTTATAAGGAGGAGGATTGCTTAGTATCTAATATGTGTGTTGACTCGTGTAGTGTCTGTTTATATGTTCTATCAGTAACACATAGTGCTGTGGTCTGAATGTTTCTATCCTCAAAATCCTTATGTTGTAACCTAATCACTAGTGTGCTGGTGTTAGTAGGTGATGTCTCTGGGGGTGATTAGGTTATGAGGACTCAAAGAGACTTCCGGGAGCTAGGTCAGCCCTTCCACCATGTGAGGACATGGTCAGAGAGCACCATCTATGATCTAGAAAGCAAGTCCTCACCAGACACTGAATCTGCTGGCACCTTGATCTTGGACTTTCTAGCCTCTAGAACTGTGAGAAATGAATTTATGTTGTTTATAAGCTACCCAGCCTTTGAGAATTAGTTATAGCAGCCCAAATGGGCTAAGACACACAGGTAAACATTTATTTGACTATTTGTACTTAAGTGAAAGAAATGGAAATGTAAGCAATGTGGCTGGTGCTTATTTTGGGGCATAGGCTAATATTCAGAATTATAACTGCACGTTATGACAGCAGAACTGAGAATCAAAGCAAAGGAGACTCTGCGAAGATTCCATGTTTTATATTTCAGGATACAGGGTGCAAGACAGTTTCCACCAAATAACTTGTGTCCTTTCCTGGCAGATCATTAACTTAAAATAATTACTTTTTAGATCTGTTTTAGGACTTATGGTAAAAGTCAGGTACAAGACAAAGGGAAGGTAACCTGTCTTCTTGGAGGTCTGTAGTACTGGTTTGGAGGGCTTTGGGGAAGTCTATAGCTTTCCCCAGATGCTGACAAGCTTTTGGAATAGCAATGGTTTGGGGATTTGCAGGAGAAATAGGCAGGGTTAGAAGCCTATTAGAAGTTATATAGAGAGTAGAAGGATGTAGGGAACCATTATAAGCAAATTCTGCAAGATGTGGCTTTTGGGATCAGTGCTTTATAAGATTTAAAGGTTCTTTTGATGGCAGGACACTGACACATGGATAGATGAAAGGCGGAACACTTTGTTAATTAAAGCTCCAAATGAGAGAAGGCTGCCAGGCAGGGCACACAGTAGATTTCACTAAGGGATAGGGTAACAGCAAGCTGGAACTGCAGGGGTCAGCTTAGTGGGCTGAGGCTAGTGAGGTTTTGAGAGTTCTTTCTGGATTGCCTTATTTAAATAATTCTTCAGGACAGAGGAGCGGTCCCTAGATATCTGGTACCTGGCCCTAGGGCAATTAGGGTGGGTACATAGTGGCCCCGAGTATGAGAATCCCATAATGGAAGTGGTTGGAATATGGCCTTAATTAGCTGTGAAAAAAGGAGAGATGACTGGCCTCTAGCCAGAACCTCAAACTTGTCAAGGCAGCCCTTTAAAAAAGGGACTATACTATAGTAGGTATAGTATATATAGCATATTATAGTAGGTGTAAGTTCCTTATAGTTACTCTTCAAGTATATAGTTGATGCTTCTTCTTGGCTCTGCCATCTGTTGGTGAGAGAGAAGGGAGGACAGTTGTTCAAGAAACTTAAAGAGCTTAGAAAACACCTTCCAAAACTGTGTGCAAGTCGGGCTGTGCACAGCTGGTGGGCATCTTGCTGTCCCATGGAGGCTGAGGATCTTGAGGACATGAGGAGGGTGTTTGCTGTTACTCACTGGGAGTGGCTGGTGCAGGAGATGTCACATGCCTACTAAGGGTCGTCTCCATAATCAGGAAAGCTTGGGACCATGCCAAAGGAGAGGGTAGAAACCACATGCAGTATAAGGTGTCCCAGGAACACTTGCAGATTGACAGGGGTTGAAAAGTCTCTGGAGTCCCCCAGATCTGTTTTTGACCAAGGTGGGGCATCCCAAGTGATGGTGTGTTTACTCTAAATACCATACCAGTCACTCAGTGGCTTGAACTGACCTCAGCAATCAGCCTGGTGGGGGCGTGGCCCCCATGACATGCGTGACTGATGGCTTTCCCAACCGAGCAGCACGAGAGCTTGTCCTAAAAGAGCTGGCCTCCCTCTTTCATGCTGTGGCTATGGTTCTCTGATACCTCTGTAAATAGGACTCTACTTACTGCCCACACCAGTATCTTTTAGCTGGAGCTGGGGTGCATGTTTCCATGGCAATGCTAACTTCTGGAATGAGGAGTCTATGAGGGGGCAGTTTTGGCTGGTACACATGGCCACAGTTGACTAAGTTGCCCGCCTACAGAGCACAGTTTTATAAATGAGATGGGGGTTGGGGTTGTGTTCCTCTTTAGAGCTGATTTCTTCCAGCCTTCAGGGTCTTCTTTGATAGAATATTAATGGCTTGCATGATTCACTCTTTTGTTTTCTCAAAAAATAGATAGAAAACAAAGAAAAAGACTCACTTTATGTGTGTCAGTGGTAGGGTAATCTTGTGATGTCTTATATACACGAGTCTTTATTTAGATGATTGCTGCCTAGGAAGTAATAAACTTAAGTGTTTTAAATTTTAAAATACTGTGAATTCTGGTGAATTTATCACCATTTCTTAGTTATTTATACCTTAAATGTCATAAAATATTACACCCCTAAGCTACTGATAAGAAATTGAAAATTTTGACTAATTGGTAATGGTATTATATATACTGTATTTGATGATTATTCACATTTTCATAACTATTTTTATATTGAAATAATCCAATTTGTTTATTTTTATATTTAAATATGTGCTTTATAAAAAAGGACACCCAGCTCCATAAGACTTATAGCAGAAAAGCAATTCCCTGCCCATCCTCTGCTCACTAGATTCCTGTTCTTCAGAGACAAATACTTTGAACTCTTTGAGCAGCTGTTTGGCTTCATGTTTCTAATAATAAGATTTTTTAGTTTTGGACATTATCTCCTGACTTACTGCGGTGTCATGGGCTGAATTGTGTGTCTCTACCAAATTTATATATTGAAGCTTTAGCCCCTAGTAATTTAAAATGTGATCTTATTTGGAGACAGGGTCTTCTCAGAGGTACTTAAGTAAACATGAGGCCATCAGGGTGTGCCCTAATCCAGTCTGACTGATGTTCATGTCAGAAGAAGAGATTAGAACATCAGTACACAGAAGGAGAAGATGATGGGAAGATACTGGAAGAGCCATCTATAAGCCATGGGAGAGAGAGAGAAGACCACAGAATGAAACCAACCCTTCCCACACCTTGATCTTGAACTTCTGGCCTCGAGAACTATTAGAAAATAAAATCTATTGTTTAAGTAACCTGGTCTGTGCTATTTGTTATGGCAGCCCTAGCAAACTAATACATTGGAATGAAACAAAGGTAAGATTTAAACTTTCTTATATCCTCATATCCCCATCCTAAATTTACATATGCAAATACTTAAAGTTATTTTAGTATGATGATTTTATTAGATCTTTCTTTGGGGTTGTAATATTATAAAACTATTACTTGCAGGTGAACCAAGAAGCATGCTATAAGTATATAACTTTTTATTCTTTCTGAAATTAATAATTGTCTCATTTCTCCTTTGATCAATTTTCTATGACCAGTCACTCCTTCATTCTCAAGTCTGGCAGAAGTATAAATATCTTTTTAACATTCAAACATGGGAAATAATTTATCAGTTCTGTTTATCTCTTAAAGAAATTTCTTCTGGATTTTGCTGTCAGTCTCTAGGATCATACTGAGAAAGCATTCGTGGGATGTAAAATTTTCTTCTACTCTCACAATTGTTCCCATTGTTTATAGTTTGCTGTTTTGCTATTAATAGTAGATATCTGAGGCTATTTTCATTTCTGATCCTATGTTTGACCGGACCTGTATGTTCTCACTTGGAACACTGTAGTTTCCAGTGTTTCAGTATTTCACAGTGATGTGCATCAGGGCAGGTGTTTTTCATCCTTATAGTTGAGCATTGAATGTGCTGTCTCATTTTAGACATTCATCTTCTAGAATCTGAAGCATTAAACAAAATAGTTTTCTTTTCTAATTCTCCCTTCTTTATTTTCTCTCATCTTTTTTTTCTAGAGCAATTGTTACTTAGAAGTAGGACCTCCGGGATTGATTTCTAATTTTCTTATAATTTCTCCCCTATAGTCGAACTTTTTAACCCAATTTCAGGAGGATTTCTTCAACTTTATCTTCCAACCTTTCAGGTAATTTTTTTTCGTTTGTGCCATTTTCTATCATATTTTAATTTTCTTAAATCCTTTTTTGTTGTTGTGGACATCAGAACACTGAGAGTGCTTGTTTCTTGAATATTTTATAGCCTCTTTTTTCTGTTTTATAGATGTGAGATGGTCTTATCTCTCTGAGGATATTTAAAATACAATTTAAAAGATTTTTTTCTCTGTCATCTTTGATATCTCTAGGTTCCTGTTTTATTTTGATTACTTTGGGCCTCATTTTCTAGAGGCTTTCCTCAGGTGTTTGGTGGTCTTGCTGCAGTTGCTATCTAAGCATGAGACACAAAAAGGCTAATTGAAACTCTGCAAATGACTGGCGAGTCACATTCTGGAGGATTTCCAACGTCAGGATGCGCAGATATTCCTCTTGGGCGGTCAGTTCACAGGGGAGATAGGTGCCTGGCTGCAGTGTTCTGGAAGTGAGTGAGGGAGGAGGACCTTGGGGCAGCTCACAGTTCTCTCTGCAGGTTTCCACTTATCCCTGGTTTTCAGGCACAGCACATACCTGAGCTCCAAGTCCTTCCCTTTTACTGACTGCAGAATAATTAGCCAGTTTTCTGCTGGAGCAGGAAAGGGGCAGTGACCCAGCCAGGAAGATGTAGAGAGAGGATCTGGAGACCTCAGTGCCTCTTTCAACACATATTACCAGCATCCATCTGCAGTCCACGTGGTTCCCTACTTTCCGAGATTCCTGCTGCCTCTAATTCCTGGGGTTTTGAGGTATGAAGCCTCCAGCTTCAGGGCTGCCAGCTTAGGTGTCAGCTTCCTCATGTGTTCATTACACCGGTCTATTTGTCTTTTGTCTTTTTATAGTTGTAGGGCTGTGACTTTGTACCCCTTTCTTGTCATTTAATGGGATTCAGGAGGGAGGGGTGGTTACCTGTGCCAGTTTCATCTGTCACACTTCTGGAGGAGCTGCTGAAACGCTGAAATTCTCTTTCAAAACAAGGCTCCTTGCTTTTAAGCTCTTGGGTAGTTGAGGGTAGAGAGTGGGCCTCTCTTTCTGAGTTCAAAAATTGGTGATCATGGTTATGTGTTTGCAAAACGGTCAGTTAAACTGCTGCCTGCTATACCTTGAGATATAGATGTTGTGCCTACCCAGGCTAGACTATTAGGGAAATAGGGAAAATTTAGGATGTAGAATGTTCTGCTTCTCCATGAAGACTTTGGTAATATCCTATAAGAAAGAGAAAAGACGGAGCTGACAGTGGTCTATTTTGTAAAAAGACACACAAGAACAATTAGTTTCGTTAGGAGAGCAGAAGTGGTTCGGCTGGCAGGTTTGCTGATGAACTTAACTTTTTGTCTAGCCTACAGCCTAAAATCTGTGTTGGTTGATTTAAAAGCCAAATTCTCTTTCTAAGGCAAGTACAGCAGGGAGCTGGATGTTACACAGGAGATAAAAATGGGGCAAAAAAAGAAAAAAAAAACCCTGAGTTATCAGGATCTCCTACATTCCTCTCATTAAGCATTTCCCTGCAAGGTGATCAACTTCTGATAGCAAAAGTATGAAGGGCAGGTGCGCTTCCTTGCCCAAGGCTATAGTTTCTGATTGCCTCAAAGCAGAGACCATTAAAGTGAAAGCCAAGGGCACGGCCCAGGAGCCTGTGGAAGGGAGACTGGAGTCCCCAGAAGCAAAGTCTATCCAGGAACCAAATAAGCCAGCAATTTATTAAGTAATTGCAGAACTGGGTCGCCAAAGACACTCCAGCTGGCAGAGTATAGCTTATGACCACCCAGACCTTGAGACAGTCCTCAGGTCTCCCCATTTGATGGTGCTCACAGTGGGTTACTATCCTTATTCACATTTGGGAAGCAGCTCTTGATCCTTATCTATGGATCTATCTGTGGGATAGGTGTGGATATGGAGGACAGTGGGCAAGGAACATACTCCTTGGAGGTGTAACCACCGGACTTTGGAAGAGAGAGGACCAAGAAAGTCTTTCCGAAGAGAACTAGGGTTGGCAAGTTTGCTGATGAAGAACAAACTCTCATATCCAGAACAGAAAGTGCTGGCTCCTTCTGCCCAATGGGTCTGATTTGTAAGGTGGACCAGAGAGTTCTGTGCAGTGTTTTTTAGCCTCTCTCCTTTTCTGAATTAGTTTATTATTTTAATTTAAAAAATTGCCATGATTAGATCCTTATTGAGTATTGTATATTAGGTATGTTGGAAATAAATAATTTATCTTTTAGCCACATGTTGCTAAAACTTAGAGAACTCCATTTGGACATAAGAAATGGATACCATGTCATCCAGAGGTCCTAGACTTGGAACTGGGTGCAGAAACTACCGTGTTTCCCTGAAAATAAGACCTACCCATAAAACAAGCCCTAGCAGGATTTCTAAGCATTTGCACATATAAGCCCTACTCCGAAAATAAGACCTAGTGATGGGCGTGGTATCTGCACAACCCATGCATTTCATTACAGAGCAGTGAAGAAGATGAGCAGCTCTTCTCATCTTCCCCATCATGACAGCTACTATCCCAGAGGTGACTGGAAAGGTGCGGGCAGCCCCACCAACAAGGTCCACTCCCCCTGTCAGGTCCCGGCCACCCTATGTGTGCTGCAAGCTGAGGCTTTGAGGGGAAAATAACACATCCCCTGAAAATAAGCCCTAGGGTGTCTTCTTGAGGAAAAATAAATATAAGACCCTGTCTTATTTTCAGGGAAACACGGTAATACAACATATGAAACAAAAGCAGCACAACCCAAAGGACACCTTGCTCACGAGGGGCAGTTGGTGGTTGATTCCCGATGGGGGGATTTAGAGATAGATAGGCCTGGGCACAAATCTAAGCTCTGTCATTTACACTGTGCACCCTGGGGCACATTAATTTAGCTGCATTTTCTTCAAATATAAAGTGGGGATGATATTAATCCCTACCTCATGGGGTTGACATGAAGAGTACAGGAGGCAGCGTATGTGAAGCACTTAGCAGAACACCTGGTCAGTGGTGGGTGCATGGACCCTGACCCTGAGGAAGATGTCACTGCAGCCACAGGCATGGTGCCACTAGGGCCTGAGATGCTGAGAGCAAGATGAACTGGCCTGGGGCCTTCGGAATCAGGCTAAGGTTTCCTCTGCACGCCAGTATTTCTCCATTGGGGTCCTTTCATTTACATGTCTCTTTCTCATGTCAAACCCTACACTCTGCCTGGGTTTCTGAAGTTTATAGCTTTCTCATCTCAGGGCCTAACATAGTGTTCTCTATAATAGATGGTCAGTAAATGTTTTTGAATAAATATCTATTTATCATTAATTTCATTCGTAAGCCAATATTCACCATAAAAAAAGTCTTGCATTTCTTAGCTTCCAGCTTATATTTTAGAGAAATGTTGGATGTTTTATTCTCAGACATAATGGCTAAACTAACAAATAAAAAAGTCATTGAAATTCAGTCTGGTTGTATGTGGGAAAAATCGGCCATTTATTCCCAAGTAGGTTTCTACGCTGTTGGAGGGAAATGGCATACATTTTCTATGGAATAAAAATAATGTGCAAAATATTCTTCATTTTGTTTAGATCTGTTGCAGAATTTGGCCAGTTTTCAAATGGAGAAGAAAAATCTGATGCATTACTTTGAAAGCCATTTGCAATGTTTCAAAAATGGTATAAAATATTAATATTGTTAATTTTAAAATTACTTTTGCAGTGTACATTAAAAATAAAATAAATTAAAATTTTAATCCTATTAAAAATTATTTTAACTTGAGGCACACTTTTGTCTGTTATTGTGAAGGGCTTATATTTCATCTTGTAGGAAGGCTAATTTTTCTTCAAAGTAGGCAATCTTGTACCACATGAGTTTTAAAATGAAGCAATTTATGAAAACATGTGCATGCATGTATGTGGATGATTTTTGACATATATGATGCAGCCAATATATAAATCAATTACCTTTTTGTAAATTATGTTATGTACAAATTCCTTTCCATGAAATAACTACTCTAATAAATTTTTCATGTTGTGCTTTTCATACTAGGATATTCTCACCCTGGGAGTATACAGTAATGTGCCCAGGGAGTTATAAATCCTTAGGGTGAAAATGACACAAAGCATATCTACCTGGGGTGTCAACTTTACTGGAAATTTTATTTTTGAGAGATATGGGGGCTGAGAAATAGAGTTCGAGGGGCTATGTTATGTATTTTTAAAATGGTAAGTAATTAAAACATTTTTATAATAAAAAGTAGAAATATTATGAAATTGAATAAAAATTCTTATGGATTTTTTAAATTAAAAATTGAGACTTTGAGAATATGTCTTGCTTGCTGAAAGTAGAGCTCCCAAACCCTATGGCATACATTTTCAGCCTTCTCTACCATTAGTGTTAAAGTTTTTGAATAAACTTTACTATAAAGAGTTAATTGTGTATGTCTATTTTAATGTACATATTTAGCAGTAATTAAAAATGTACGTATCTTCATTGATATAAGATATTCTGAATGAGGGGCTCAGGTGAACACCCCAAAAGTGAATGTATCTGTGCACGAGTACCTTTGTATTTGTTATCCTCTCTCCACAACTGAACCCTTTTCCCCTCAAAAAAATATAAAAAAGGTTCATGATTTTCATCAGTTCCATGAAGGGATCTATGACAAAAATAATATTAAGAACTCATTGATTTAAAGTTGTCCTTAAATTTTGTCATTTACAGGTTGAGGCATCTATGGGCAAATGGTTTATTTCCGTTCATGGGCTTTTATGATTGGAGACTCAATGCCAGTTTGTGTTTCTTTGCACATTGTTTGTTATAGTTTAGTTCTTTGTCTACCATGTCTCCTTCTGCTAGACTGAGTTCCATGAAGGGTAAGGACTGTGTCTTATTCAGCTTTACAGTCTAGGCACCTAATACTATGCCTGGCTCAATAGCATGTGTTGAGTTGAACTGAATACCAAACACATTCATATAGTTCCCCTGAAGCATTGTCCTTGTAACCAACAGAACATTCTGTTGCACATTTGTTTGAACTTAAATGATTCAATTATCATGTTTACTTGCTAATGTCATCCTATCAATTGTGTTTTAGAGTTGGATGTTTTGAAGAATAGCTTCTCCTTAACAAGACAGACTCCAGACAAAGCAATAATCTGTCTTTACTCAACCCAGACCTAATATGTTAATTCTGATTTAATTTAATTTTCCTCTGCTCATGGCACTGAAATTTTCAAATGGTTCATTTGGTGCTTAATTATCAGCTAAAAATTTCACCCTATCTAGAGAGAAGCCATGCTGTGTCAACTGCAGATCATTTATCTGGGCACATTTCTGCTTTTCTCACTATGGCTGGGCTTTGTGTTACTCAAGAAGAAATGTTTCCATCTGTGACTCTAATTTGGAGATAACTGATAGATTTTAGAAAGTATTTCTAAGTATTTCAGGGCTAAATGCCATGTCTTCTGACTTCATGTCTGTATTTTGTAGTCTGTATTGTATTGCCTCTCTCTTAAACGGTCTTGGCATAACCGCCACACTAGCTAAAGTGTCAAGCAGACTTTCCTTTTATGAGAAGGGAATTGTGTACTGATGGAAGGGATTCCTGACTCTTCAGCATCAGTGACAACCTGACTCATTAGTCTATTCTTTTTTTTGCCAGAATGATATATACTCCTTACCCCTCCTGGGTTAGTTTCCTATTGTTGCTATAACCGCAGACTTAATGACCTAAACCAAATGCATTATCTGTAGGTCAGAAGTCCAACACTTGTCTCACTGGGCTCAGATCAAGGTGTTGGCAAGGCTACATCCTTTTAATGAGGCTGTCCAGGAGAATCTGTTGTCTTGCCTTAACTTCTAGAGACTTTCCATATTTCTAGGCTGTGGCAGCCTTCCATCTTCAAAGCCGGCAATGGAAGGTTGAACTCTTCTCATGTTGCATCACCCTGACTTCCTCTTATGCCTCCTTTTTCCACTTTTAAGGATTCTTTTCATCAAATGGGGTGCACCTGTATGATCCAAGATAATCTGTCTATTTTAAGTCCAGTTGGTTAGCAACCTTAAATTCCCTTTTGCCATGTAACATAACATATTTATAGGTTCTGGAGGTAGGACGTTGACATCTCATTTTCCCTACCACCCCTCCCATTGTCTTTTTCTTCTAACTTTAATACTTTTATTTCTCTTTCCACTTCCCTTATTTCTTCCCTGCCACTCTTTAGCGTCTTTACTTGTCCATTTATTATGTCTTATTTATTTTCATTTTATTAATATTTAGCATACATCTATATAGTGAATGCTATATAAATGTATATATGTAGGTACCAGGAAAAAGCTCCTTAAAAATGTTATTCATCACACTTTAATCTTCATAAGAACTCTATAAGGTTGTTCTAAGAAAGGCACTATATTTCTTGGTCTCAGAGAAAATAGTAATTGGTTTAATTAATGCCTCAGCAGTCAATACAATCCTTTCTTAATCATAAATTTTACTTATGATTGAAAGAAACTAATAAAACTATAGAAATAAGTGGGAGGAAAAGATGTTTCAGTATCCTCTGTGAGGTAGATACAGTTGTCTTTATTTTGCTGAGTTTCAAAAATTAGACTTTCCAAGGTCAGATAGTTAGTAGCTGACAGATAGTTGGGACACCAATACTTATAACCTCTGTATCATACAACACTATCTTGCCTGATGAATATTTATAGATTTGGTTGTGCATTGCTGTTGTTCTTTCTCTTTGTTATTGATTGGTTACTTTTTAAAACATAGTGAGTGGGTATATTGCATTTTAGAATATGTTTATTAGATTTATTTTCTCTCCTGTGGTAGTTAGTGGCACACACTCACCCTGAACTGTCCTCTATTATAAAGAAGGGTGCAGTTTGTATTTCAGTTTTTATCTTTTGATGTTACTTTCACACTGGATGTTTCCGTTTAATGAAGGTCATTGCTTGTGAACAGTGTTGGTGTTCTGGAACGCCATCCTGTGAATTTCTGTGACGAGCCTGCTGATTGAGATATTATGTGAATGCCTGTTTTGCTCATAGACAGATGAGAAATCTGATGGCATGACCTTTTGGCTTTATTTCTTATGATTTCCTTGTCCACCTATAAATAATAAGGACAGAATAGGAAATTCTTTTCTCAATTGTGTGAAGATCAGATTTGAAGAAAGTAATAGAACATGGTCACATTTTCCAGCAAAAATACCTTCAGGTTTCATGTTGAAGAAACATTTGGTTTAGCAATAATATCACCCACAGCACTGATGAAAGCAACATTGGAGAAACACGCTAGATTGAGGGCTGCTAGAGACATTTCGTCTTTGTTTTGTTTTATAGATATATTTGTATTGAATTAGGCAGCATTCAGGAGAAATCTTCCTTAAAGTGAGCTCATAGTTCCTTGTTTTTCATAAAGCTATCATCAATCCTTGAGAAGTATAATTTCTTAGAAAACAAAACATAGCCTCTAGCAATTTACCTGAAATATTCCTATTCCTGTTACTGTTTCAGGACATCGCTGTTATCAGACTGGACAGCTTTTTTTCTAAGGCATGTTTGTCTTAGTGACTAGATTAATTTTTAAGTGTGTGTGCATATGTCTAGTGCCCAGTATTATTTATGAGAACAGTATGACGATGTTATTATATGTTGCTAATGGATTTCAAAAACCATTAGTTGTGTAAGAATTTTATTTGGCCAGCAGAATCCATTTTCACCACACCCATATTTATCATTTACATTTTCTCTTGTTCCCTTCATTTGTACTAGAGGACAGTGTTGTATCATATTGTTCATTTGTATCCTATGTGGAGAGAGTAAGGTCTATTTGATTACTTATCTATGGTAAAATTCTTATTGGAACCAGTTGTGCTTGTGACCATATTAAATATTACTTAAAAAATAATAAAGCCAAGAAAAACAGGTACTGTAATTCTGTGTTTGTATATTCCTGCTAGATAATTGGAAATGTGCTAAAGTTTGAGCACCTTTTACGCTGACAGAGTCAGAGTATTTCTCAAAGGACCCTAGTGATCCCATCATTGGTATTAACAGTCTTGTCCAATCCCTTCCCCTAGAGCAGCTTTCTTCTATTAAGAACATATAGAATACGGTTGCATAGAGGGGATGTCACTTCCATGATTAGGTTACAAGTTGCCTTCTTGGCTTGTAGGCCTTGATGGACCAAGCTGTCATATTGGAGAGGTCCCCAGGGCAAGGACCTGAGGGTGACCCCCAGCCAACAACCGGTGAGAAACTGACTCTTGCAAATAACTACATAAGCTGGATGTGGGTCTTTCCTTAGCGGAGGCTACGGATGAGACCAAAGCTCATTGCAGCCTGGGAGAGGCCCTGAAGCAAAGGACCCAGATAATTGTGCCTGGATTCCTGATCCACAGAAACTATGAGATAATAAGCCCGAATTGTTTCAAGCTGCTAAATTTTGTGGTAATTTGTTACGCAGAAATAGATAATGAATGCAGCCTGCTTTCCTGAATTTATCTGCCAAAGCTTCCATTTTGTCATGAAACATATGGTGTTGCCAGCAAAAGCATGCTATGGTTGACCATTCATCCCAGCCACGTTTATACCTCATGCTGGTCGTTTGTTGCTTCTTTTAAGACCCAGGCTTGATGAAATTATCCTCAGTCATTGTTCAGAAAATTGAGTTTCACAGATGAAACTAGTAGCCTGGTGAAAAGCATCCTTATATAAATATTCCAACACTGCAATTTGGGAGATTTTTAAAAATTTTATACCATATGATCACCTAATATTTGGAATATATAATAAATTCCTTCTTTCTGAATGAACCACGGTAACATTAATAGAAATTAATATAATCAGAAAAGATGTTGGGCAGTGATGGCACATTGTTTTTGGCCTTAGAATTCAGAGGAACAGAACACATTATACATATTCTGTGCTTAGGAAACATTCCACTCTATCCTATGCTACCTTTTGCTATATCTTTCTGATCCCAGTCACCCACTAGACCCCAGTTAAATGACACTCTCTCCAGGTACTTTACCTGACTTCCCCTCTTCACTCTGCCTTTTCGACTATAAGTAGGCCAGGCGCCCCCACTGTGCGCTTTGCATTCCAGAGAACTCATGCAGCAGAGTTCTTGCTCAATTATTGACATTTCCCAGTAGGCTTCAGGCCAATTAAAGCAAGAAACATAAATCTCTTATTCATCCTGTATCTCTAGCACCTAGCACACTTTTTGGCATAGAGTAGTAAACACTTGGTAAACATTTGGTGAAGAAATAAAAAAGTTCAAATGTCAGTAATAAGAAATCAGAAAATTCTTACCAATGGAGTCAGCAAAAACGTAGGAGGAGGTGCTTGCCCTGGAAAAATCTACATGGAAAACCACTAATGCTTGCTTTTGTTCAGTATTATTGCAGCACTCTACTGGAAAATGCAAAGGTGTTGGGTATAGATTCTGCAAGAGAGAAGGCCATCTAGGAAGATGTAACATTTAAAATCCATTAGAGTCGAATTGAGGACTTATTATTGTAGTTTCAATTACTCCACATCAGGAGGTGTTGGCAATTCACACAACACTGAGAACTGTGGGTTGTATCATATTTAGAAAGTCTGAGGGAATGTGCCTCAAAATACTTCGGTATTTGAAACAGTTCTGATCAATGACTCACCATGTAAGATGAAACTTAACTCTGGTGGTGACATAAATGGCAAATATGCTTTCCGTAGCATTTTTCCCCCCGAAGAACTGTTTGTCAAGGTTACTGAAACCAACGTGTGTACTTACAGATTCCATGAAAAAAATTGCTAAATGTTGTGATGTAAAGGTGCCCTCACAGGGGGACTTGAACCTGTCCTCACAAGGACTGTGGGCACCTATTTTGCTACTCAGAGAACCAGCATCCAGGACAGTTGGGAGCCCGACTTCAGAAAGATCTCAGCTGATTTCCCAAGCACACTTCAAAGTTGGGAGCACTTCTGGGAGTAGCCTTTCTCTTTTTATCCAGATCTCTGTAGGTCACACACGTTCTTGAAGGTTGGACTTTTTGCTCAAAGAGGAATAACAGTGCAGAAAAGCCTGATAACTAATTACAGTGTCCTTAGTCACATGTGGCAGCTGAGTTTTACTAATCGTGTCACCAGTGAAAGCTAGGGATGTCTTGAAAATGGACAACCAACAGGTAAAGAGATTCAAGTTTGGGTTTTACAAAATTAAAATTTACTGACAATTATGATCTTGGAATGCTCTGTATTTGACTGACTTAGTTATACCCTAAATGTTACACTTCCCATAAACAGAAATTTGTAAACTTACATGAAAGATTTGATTTCACCTGCAATCCAATGTTTGAATCTAATTTTTTTCTGAATTTGCAATAATCATAAAATATTAGCACAATTTTCAGTTAATGTTTTCTGAGTTATTAGTAGAGTTTGGTCTGCTAAGTTAAAGTTAAAAAGCAAAACAACCTGTTCTCAGGTTGTTAGCTTTTCTCCATAATTTGAAATAAGCAAGTCAGGAGTCAAGTGTTTGTGTCTTCTACATTATATTCTTTGTAAGGAGGTTATTGTGTTTTTTCATATGTTTGTTTGCTTTAGAATGATATTGTTCTTTGCTTAAGATTATTTCTGTCCCTTTCCAAACAAATCTCTCCAAAAGCGCTGCATAACGTTTTCAAAAATTTAAACAGAATGTCACAACACCTTTTGAAAAAGAAAATATCCAGGAGTATCATATTTCAGCCCCACGAAGATTGAGAGTATAGAGAGTCACTCCACTTCTGAAAGTATTTTGATGGTATAGCTTAATGTAAATCTTGGCTTGCCAGTCATCTTTCTTTAAATCAAGTTTATCTTTCAAATATGTGTTGGGCTTTATTGTACCATAAGGCAAACATTTTAAACACTTTGTTCTTTTCAGTTCAGCAGAATTAAAAGAGGAAGAGATCATTTCTACAAAGACAATGCGGTTAAATTGTTAATGCCAACACTTTGATATGTTTTGAAGCAAAGAATAGGAAGAATCTATTCATATATAAACCAGTTAATGTTTTTGATGTAAATGTTGACTGGAGTTCTTATTGGGAATACAGGAAATTAATAAAGTATTTATTTCAAAGGAAATCATATGACCCCATTATAGGGGTCATATGGTATATGGTATATGAAGTAAAGATGAAACTCTCTCTCCTTAGTCATTGACTAAGACACGGAACATATCTTACACTGTGCTTCTAAAGGGCATACCTGGGCATTAGAACAAAACACAAAGTCCTAAGTGTAGACTCCAAATCTTCAGAGTTCCAACAATCACAAAATTTCCTTGCCTGAATTAACTAGTCTTTCTTGTTCCTGCTATTATTCATATGAATCTTGTAGCTACATTAAGTCAGGCCACTGAAATTAGTGTTGAAATAAATCCAATCTCCCAAGTCTATTGTTTTGCATCATGCTCACAACAGATGTTGAGACTTGAAAAGGTTTGAGCTGAACATGTCAGTGGTTCCAAGTTAAGCACAGAAGAAGCCAGCTTACATGATACCGTCACGGTTTGTACTCTTTTAAATCCTATAATATTTGGTGTGAGATGATTCTGCTGGTGTTGATCAAACCTGTTTATAAATCTGGCATTGTGATAAGTCACTTCGGAAAGTCTTGGCATAACATTTGTCTGTAAAACATAGAAAAGGGTCTTCTCAAGCTGAAATATCATCTAGATGCAAGATATGTTTCTAGAATTAGAATCTATAAAATGTGGGGTCTACAAGTCTAAACTTATATGCTCATTTTGCCTTCAGTATAAAGTGCTAGATGTTCTTCTATTACAGATAGATAAGGAAAAAATTGACCCTAAAGAACTCTAGGAAATAATGAACCTTTTACTTTACCTAGTTGTTATTTTGGCTTTTCTTCCTTCACCTGGATATGATAATTAAATTGAAAATCCTCGGAGGGTGTTTTAACACCTGCTAGTATATTCCCTTAGTGCAACACAATGAAGAGAGAGAGTTTGTAAGCTTCTAACATTATTAAAAATCAATTTATCAGTTGCATTGTGGCTGTCTCATTTTCCTGGGTCTCAAAAATACTCCCAAAATGCTCCCCCAAAATGCTCAAAAATATTTGAGAAATGAAAATTATTTCTCAAATATTTCAGAAAGTGGATTACTTTTGAAAGTAATTAAAAGGAAAGATTATTTGGGAAGATTTTTTCCACTAAGCTATGACAAGATACTGTTACCTTTCAGTTTTAGCCTCTTTCATTTATAAGTATGTTTTTATTTGTTTCTGGAGTTCTAATTTCCACTTTCCCTAGTTTAGGGGATAAGTCTTTTGGTTAAAGGTCAAGTAGGATTAAGGACAATACATCAAAAATAATGAATTATGACAACAATGACTATTCTCTCTTACATTTTTTCGTCATATTATTTAGAACCTGAATGCAAGGTTTGATTTGGTTTAATTTTAAAAATTAATTATTAATATTTCTATTAAAATGAGATGTTATAAAATAAAAATGTTAACCATTTCAACCAAACTGAGGAAGGTGACAATCTTTTAAACTATAAGAATATTCAGGATAATGGAGGAAATCAAACTGATAAACACTGATGGTTTATAATGTCTTCTACCATAATATATTTTTAGAGCTAATACTGCAGACAGTGAAATTACAAAGGAGAAAGAAATAATCACTATGAAATAGAGAATATAAGGCAAAATTATTATTTGAAGATGGTATAATTTCATACCTGAAAAATCCTAACAATCAATTATTTAGCTACCAGCAAAAAGAATTCATCAAATTAGCTGGATATAAAATTAATAGGAAATTAATAGCATTAAAATTGATGGTATCAACATAAAGAATAAAATGGAAGAAAATATAATAGCAACAAAAATAATAAGAGAAATATGACAGACCTAGATGAACAAGACTTAAAATATCTATTTTTGTTTTTTTTTAGTCTTGAATGAATGGAGAGACAGAAATTTTACTTGGCTAGGAGTATTCAGTATTGTAAGGAGGTCAGTTCTCCATAAATGAGTCTATAGATTCAATGCCTTTCTAATAAAATTGCCAATAGGAAGGTGTGTTAGTTACGTACTTTTGCTTAACAAATTAGCCCAAACTTAGTGACTTAAAACAATAAATGTTTATTATTTCACATAGTTTCTGTGTGCTAGGAATGTGGGAGCAGCATAGTTGGGTGGTTCTGGGTTTGAGTCTCCCATGAGGTTACAGCCAGGCCTGCTGTCATTGGAAGGCTTGGTGTGAGCTAGAAGATTCATTCCAAGATGGTTCACCCACATGGTAATGATTATTGGCAGGAGACATAAGTTTCTTCCCTGTGGGACTCTCCAAAGGCTTCTTTAGTGTCTTTACAAGAGGCTGGTTGTTTTCCTCCAGAGATATCCAAGGGAGAGGGTACGGTTCAAGCAGAAATGTCTTTTATGACCTAGCTTTGAATGTCACACATTGTTATTTCTGTCATATCCTATTGGTTACACAGGGCAGTCCTATTTAATGTGAGAAGAGACTACCCAAGAGCATGAATTCTAGGAGTCACAGGTCATCAGTGACCATCGTGGAGACTGCTGCCACAAAAGGTTTAAAAATTGGCAAATCAATTCCTATCTTTATATAGAGAAATAAAAGTCTGAGAATAGCCAGAAAATTTTTCTGGAAAGAAAAAGCTTACTATAAATTAAATACTTACTCTTTACCAGTCATGATTATAAGCATTCTGTGCAAATTACATCAGTTATATCTCCTGATGTATCTGTAGGGATAATTATAACATTATCCTCAGAGATAATGTTATAATTATCCCCACAGAGAGATTTAAATAACTTGTCGAAGGTCCTGCAGTAAGTGGCAGAGCCAGGATTTGAACCCAGGCTGTGTGACTCCAGAGCTCAAATCCTTAGCTCTAAAAGGAATGACAGTAGGTTGTTAGCTAGACCCAGTATATACTTAAATCTACAGTAATGAAAATAGTTCTGGTACACTAATAGGAAGACAAATTAATGGAACTGAGTAGGTTCAAATACATATGAGAATTTAGTGTAAAATATGGGTAGTCTTTCAGATTAGTGGGAACAATTTCATGTATGGTACTGTGATTATCTGGTTTCCTTATTTGGAGAAAAATTAAGCTACAGTTAATCATTCTTTATACCAAATTTCCATGAATAAAGAACTAACATGTAAAAATACAACAGAATAAAAGTAAAATGTTACCAAACTTTTTTTCTAACAAGTGGCAAATGTCTTTCTAACCAATAAGTGGTGTAGAAAGATAATGATCAATTTGAACTACATATAGAAAATGTATCATATGCAATTAGAAGTCAAAAAACAAACTAGGCAAAAACATATACCTTTACTTATGCAACAGACAAAGCTCTGAATTCCATATGTATAAGGAGTTCTTTTAAAATCTCTAAGAAAAGATGTATAATTAAAAAAAAATCTACAAAGAGGTAACTGTTGACAAAAATGTAGAGGATTTATAAATATATGGAAAAGCTAATCTCATCTTTAAAGAAATTAATTTTAACCTATCACATTGGAATATGGCAGGAATTAAAATTTTGTTACTTCACAGTGTTATTAAGAGTATAGAGGAAGAGGTAACTTTCACACACTACTGATAATATTTCTCAAAATAAAATAATCCCTGGTATTTTGACCCAGTTATTCTGCTACTAATTATTCTAAATGCATACTCTCCACTGTGCCCAAAGATATTCATAGTTAATGTTGTACTATTGCTTGAAACAGTAAAAAATAAGCAAATAAATGAAAAATGTCAACCAATATGGAACTTGTTAAATAAATTATGGTCTAACTACACAGTGAAAAATTATGCATATATTCATTAAATAGAATTAGCTGAGAGGGATGTGCTGATATGAAAAGTTATTCAAATACAGTTTGGGAACCAGTAAAATGCAGATCAGTAGTTGCTGTAAGTTCACATTTGTTTAACAACAACATCAATAAATGATTCACTCACATTTTTTTTTTTAATTTGAAGTTTTCAGAAGGAAACTTAGAAACTAGGAAGAGTAGATGCTTTTGAGGAGTGAGACTGGGGGTCTTGACTGGGAAAAAAACTTAATTTCATTATATTCTATTTTGCTCTCTTTGACTTTCTTTTCTTTTGGTACATGCATCTATATTACTTTTATAATATAAATTAATTAATAATTAAAAATTTCTATGTGTGGTAGGGTTTGGTTTATGATAGATGATGTCAAACTTCATATATCTTCAAATTTATGTCTGATCCTACTGAAAGATAATTTTACTGCTTCTTAGGTAGAAAAAAACAAATAATAATATACATGTCACCATTAGAACAATGTAAATTGCAGAGGCGAGTTAAGATGGATGAAAAAAAAAGGTAATGTAAGCATTGTGAGATTCTGGCTAGCTTTTAATACTACTTTATTCTTAGCATTAGTAGTTTTATATAAATAAAGTACCCTGAAATAAACCCCTTTATAATTGAATTTAAGAACTACTATCAAATATAGAATCATAGTATGTATTAATATTTCCAAGTGTACTATCCCAGATGATTCTGATTCAAGCTACTATCAGAAAAGCAATAATTTCCCCAGCTACCTAAATTATGTAAATAGTTTCCCATAGAAATCAACAAGATTCATTTAAAATTAAAGTCCATTAAATGATTTAAGCAACTAAACAAAAACTAACCAAGGTTAAAATGTGTCCACCTCTAGGACTTGGCATGAAGTAAATATAACTAGTCAAATTTGGACAATTTGAACATCAGAAAAGAATAATCATAATAATGGGTTAAAGCACACTAAATAAAAAGTAAAGGCATGAGTCTATAGTGATTTTATATATGTATACACACACAGGTGTACCCCATAGAAAGCGTGGGTTTGGTTCCGGGCCACCACAATAAAGCAAATATTGCGATAAAGTGAGTTGCACAAAAATTTTGGCCTCCCAGAACATATAAAAGTTATGTTCACACTATACTGTAGTCTGTTAAGTGTTCAAAAGTATTATGTCTAAAAAATCAGTGTTTATACATAATTTAAAAATACTTTATTGCCCCCCAAAATGCTCATGATCATCTGAGCCTTCCATGAGTTATAATCTTTTGGCTGGTGGAGAGTCTTGTTGCTGGTACTGGCTGATCAGGGAGGTGGTTGCTGCAGGCTAGGGTAGATGTGACAATTTCTTTAAAAAAAGTCAATGGTGAAATTTGCTGCATTGATTGACTCTTCCTTTCGTGACAGATTTTTCTATAGCATATCATGCTATTTGATGGCATTTTACACACTGTGGAACTACTTTCAAAATTGGAGTCAGTCTTCTCAAACCCTGGCACTGTTTTATCAACTAAGTTTATAGAATATTCTAAATCCTTTGTTGTCATGTCAACAATGTTCACAGCATCTTCACAAGGAGGAGTTTCCATCTCAAGAAACCGCTTTTCTTTGCTCGTTCATAAGAAGCAATTTTTCATCCATTCAAATTTGATCATGAGAATGCATCAATTTGGTCACATCTTCAGGCTCCACTAGCAGTGGTTCGCTTGCTATTTCCACCACATCTGCAGTGACTTCCTCCACTGAAGTCCTGAAACCTGCAAAGTCATTCACGAGGGCTGGAATCAGCATATTCCAAACTCATATTTTGACTTCTTCCTATGAATCATAAATGTTCTTAATGGCATCTAAAATGCTAAATCTTTTCCAGAAAATTTTCATTTACTCTGCCTAGATCCATCAAAAGATCACTATCTATGGCAGCTATTTCCTCATGAAATGTATTTCTTAAATAATAAGACTGGAAAATCAAAATTGCTCCTCCATCCATCCAGAATGGGTGTTGTGTTCTGAGGCATGAAAACAACACACATCTCCTTCAGAACTCTTGTGTGGGCCAGGTACATTGTTAAGGAGCAGTAATATTTTGAAAGGAATCTTTTCTTCTGAGCAGTAGGTCTCAACAGTGGGTTTAAAATATTCAGTAAACCATGCTATAAACAGATGTGCTGTCATCCAGGCTTTGTTGTTCCATTTACACAGCACAAGAAGAACAGATTTAGAACTTTTTTGTTTTTTTGAGACAGAGTCTCACTGTTGTCCAGGCTAAAGTGCAGTGGCATCATCATAGCTCACTGCAACCTCAAACTCCTGGGCTCAAGCAATCCTCCTGCCTCAGCCTTCCGGGTAGCTGGGGCTACAGGCACATGTCATGATGTCTGGCTAATTTTTCTCTTTTTGATAGAGGCTTATTTTCACTCTTGCTCAGACTGGTCTCAAACACCTGACCTCAAGCAATCCTCTCACCTCAGCCTCCTGGAGTGCTGCAATTACAGGCTTGAGCTACCATGCCTGGCCTGCATTATTCTTAAGAGCCCTAGGATTTTCAGAATAGTAAATGAGCATTGGCTTCAACTTAAAGCCATTGGTTACATTAGCCCCCCAACAAGAGAGTTAACTTGTCCTCTGATTCTTTGAAGCCAGGCATTGACCTCCTTTTGAGCTGTGAAAGTCTTAGATGGAATCTTCTTCTGGCATAAGGCTGCTTTGTCTACATTGAGTATATCTGTTGTTTAGTGTAGCCACCTTCATCAGTTATCTTAGCTAGATCTTCTAGATAACTTGCTGCAGCTTCTACACCACAAGTTGCTGTTTCGCCTCATATTTTTATGTTATGGAGATGACTTCTTTCTAAAATCTCATAAAGCAACCTCTGCTAGCTTTAAACTTTTCTTCTGAAGCTTCTTTACCTCTCTCAACCTTCATAGGATAGAAGAGAGTTAGGGCCTTGCTCTGGATTAGGCTTTGGTTTAAGGGAATGTTGTGGCTGGTTTTTTATATTCTTTCCAGACCACTGAAACTTTCTCCATTTCAGCAATAAAGCTGTTTGACTTTTTTTTTTCTTTTTTTAATCATTTGTGTGTTCACTGGATTAGCACTTTTAACTTTATTTAAGAACTTTTCCTTTGCATTCACAACTTGGCAAACTGTTTGGCACAAGGGGCCTAGCTTCTAGCCTCTCTTGGCTTTCAACATGCCTTCCTCACTGAGCTTAATTCGTTCCAGCTTTTGGATTAAAGTGAGATAGATGCAACTCTTCCTTTGTAGAAGGAGGCCATTGTAGGATTATTAATCGGCTCAATTTCAGTATTGTTTTGACTCAGGGGATAGGGAGGCCCAAGAAGAGGGAGAAACATGGGGGAACAGCCGGTCAGTGGAGCAGTCAGAACACACACATTTATTAAGTTTGTCATCTTATATGGGTGCAGTTTGTAGTGCCCTAAAACAATTACAGTAGTAACCTGAAAGATCACTGATCACAGATCACCATAGCAGATATAATAATAATGAAAAAAATTGAAATATTGTGAGAACTGCCAAAATGTGACACAGAGACACAATGTGAGCACATACTCTTGGAAAAATGGCATTGCTAGACTTGGTCTATGCAGGGTTGCAATGAACCTTCAATTTGTTAAAAAAAAAAAAATTAAAAAATCAGTATCTTTGAAGTTCAATAAGTCAAAGTACAATAAAATGAGGTATGCCTATATAGTATATATAGGAAATTCCTCCCCCCCAAGAATACTAACTAATAAATATAGAAGAAACGTAGGTTAATAAAAGCAAAGTGTTACAACTCCCAGCTTAACAATTAATCAGACAAGGATCATCAGTGAATACTAAACCTTTTGGAAAGGTGGTGGGGCACAGGATATCCACATGGTCTCAAATAGGTCATCCGAGATTACATATATATTGCAAAGTAAAAAATGTACCTTTACAATGGAGGTCACTTTATCCACGGGATTCGCCAGTAGTGGAACAATGTTGTATTCCAAGTCTCCAGCTTTGATGTAGTATTACCAAGGTAATATTCTTGTCAAACATATTAAATCCAATCTAATCATGGCAAAAAAAATCAGACAAATCCAGAAAGTGAGATGTTGTAAGAGACAGCTGGCCTGGATTCTGTAAAAAAATTAATATAATGAAACATACAAAAAAGGCACTGGGATATTTAAATTTAAAAGATTAGAAAGACCTAACAACAGAATACAATGCATGGAATTTGGATGCTGAATTAAAAATAAAAAGAAAAGGCAGAAAATGATAGGGCATTTTGGGGCTTTGGGAATAATCAGAAGAATTTGCATATGGACTATATTTTAGACATATGAGGGCTTTCCAGGAAGTATCCAGCCGTTGTTAATATAATGAGACTGAGTTGTGAGGCATCGAGATGTAACCTGGCAGCCAAGGAGAGTGGACTAGAATGTGCATGTGTGAGCAATGACAATGCCACTGTACTAGTCAGTGGGGTGCTAGATGCTGTTCAGCGAGCATGTGTACCGTGTGGCTGTCACAGCCAAAATAATTGAGTGAGTAGAACAGTGAATCTGCATCACATTTTGTGTTAAACTTGAACGTTCCTCTGTGGCAACTGTTCGGATGATTTAGAAGGCTTTCAGGGACAATGCAGTGAGTGTAGCACAAATAAAAGTGTGGCACAAACACCTCAAAGATGGTTGAGAATCTGTTGAAAGTGATCCATGTTCTGGAAGTCCTGCAACAAGCAGTACACTTGAGAATGTTGAATGTGTATAGGTTGGATTGAGAGATGCTGGGAAAACTGTGTGAGGGCCCAAGGTGCCTACTTTGAAGAGTAGTGAGACATCACTGTCCTATGTACAATGTTTCTTGTATCTTGTATCTTCTTCAATATATGTCTCTATTTTTCATATTACATGGTTGGATACTTTCTGGACAGACCTTGTATGTTGAATTAATGTAAGTTTCCCTTTTTTAGTTATAATATGGTTTTGTAATTGTTTAGGGAAATATTTTATTTTAGAAGATGCGTGCTGAAATATTTAGTGGTGAATATTATGATGTCTGCAGTCAACCTTCAAATGGTTAAGCAAGGAAGAAGAGATATGTACATGTATACATACACATATGTATGTATATAGTAATTGATTAATCTAGGGAAAAAGCATACAGATACTTACTATAATATTCTCTAGGTTTGAAATTTTGCAAAAATGGAAAGAAAAATGTGGGTTAATGGCTATTATTACTTCCAGTAGATGCTCTACAACAGGTGTCCTTAAACTACAGCCCGTGGGCCACATGTAGGCCACCTAGCACATTTATCCCGCCCTCTGGGTGTTTTTCCCACCGCTGCCTGTTCTGCTTAGCAGCCGACTTGTCCCGGGCCCACAGTGCGCACTCTCCAGTGGTCTGACGGACAGTGAACTGGCCCCCTGTTTAAAAAGTTTGAGGACCCCTGCTCTACAAGGTCCTTGGCTGGCCAGGTGTGGTAGCTGACACCTGTAATCCCAGCACTTTATGAGGCCCAGGTGAGAGGATTGCTTGAGGCCAGGAGTTCCCAATCAGCCTGGGCAACATAGTGAGATCCCCTCTCTATAAAAAAATAAAAAAGTTAGCCAAGTGTGGTGGTGTGCACCTGTAGTCCTAGTGACATGGGAGGCTGAGATGTGTGGATTGCTTGAGCCCAGGAGTTTGAGGCTGCAGAGTGGGACCCTGTCTCTAAAAAAAAAAGAAGAAAGTCCTTGATGCTGACTTCATCTTTACCTTTAGGGACAATTACAATGTTTGGGGAAGGGTACTAACTCAGCAACATGAATGGGGTTCTCATTCTTATTAAAAGCAAACATGTTATGATTGATAATGTGGATGAATTTACCTTTGAGCAGCTTCCAACTATGGTTACTTTTTTCCTTCTAAAACTCCTTGTACATTTCATGGGATTGTTTGTACTCTACAATTGACTGGCCATTAGAGTATTGGACAGCTCATCGTAAAGCACATTTGCATTTAAAATTATTGAATTGGATTCCTGTGTAGGAATGTAAAAAACTATCTAGTTATATAGGTGGATTAACTAATAAGTACACTTTGGGAAAACTTTGGTTTCTCATTAAAGCTTTTTTTTTTTTTTTAACCATTAACATGTTAACAAAGTATAATTCTCATAAGAGCAGCTTCAGTATCACCTGGGAAACTCATTAGGATTTAAATGAATCAGAAAGTTTGGGAATGGAGCTTATCTGGGTTTTAACAGAGTTTTATTAGTGAAATTGATAGGTTCTGTCATGGACACACAGGCTTTCAGGACACATGGCTGCCAGTTGTTTTGCTTGTCACACAGAGCTATGGAGAGGGGAGGGGGGACATTACTCAGATTTTGACATTATTCATACGATTGGTCTGAACATGAAAAACTCCAGAAGATTTGGCCTAATAAGGTAGAGCATAAGAAAATGGATTAATACCTCCAAAGACAGCAAGCTGCAAAATAGTTCTGTCCATTATTAGCTAGAGAGCAGGGGTTGGTAAAGTCCCTCTAACCTGGGCCAAGGAAAGACTTGGCAGCTTGGAAAAGCTATTGGTAAAGCAGGAGTGGGTCTGGGAGTGGAGGAATGGGGATATGCTGAGGCCACCCCTATTCCACCACTGGCCAGGGCTGAAGGTCCAAGGGGAAGTCTGGGAGTGACTTAGTCTAGGTTGTCCACGTTGAAGAGGAGAACCCACTTCAGGAAGACAGGGCAGGGATGATGAAGTGGACAGTCTGCTCGGCCAGCTTGGGGCTTGCTCCTAATTTGGGAGCAGGATCTGGGAGAGTATGAACTAGACCTTTCATTGAAGGACTGGGTGCTGGCACAATCCAACAAGATCAGCCTCTAGGCACCTTCCTGGGAGCTTAAAAGAGGTTGGAGGTTAAAAGAGATTCCACTTCGTAGGGAGGATACAAAAAGACTCAGGGTACCTTAGCATCTGGGCCAAAAGGATGGACACCCTTTGGATGTTTTATAGGAGT
This sequence comes from Microcebus murinus, assembly GCF_040939455.1. Taxonomy (NCBI): domain Eukaryota; kingdom Metazoa; phylum Chordata; class Mammalia; order Primates; family Cheirogaleidae; genus Microcebus; species Microcebus murinus. The sequence continues at coordinate 20,229,519 of NC_134116.1, read as the reverse complement.
TACTGATAAAAATAGGGGAGAGAGGGAAAATGTCTACTCCTTTGATGAAGTACAGGACAAATGAGGTCCATGCTGAATCTCTCTATGGCTTTGGGAAAGATTAGATCTTCAAGTTGGTTGTGGAAAAGGAGAAGAGAAGCAAGGCAAATCTCTGATATTTAGTACAGGCAGGATGAGCCAGGGGAGGATGCTGAAAAAATTTCAGTCACCCATTATCAGAAAGAGCTGCTAATATCCTGCCAGGCTAGGCTTCTGTTGGTACCAACGTAGACTTAAAGTTGGGGCAACCATTGTTATGAGCAGCTGTAGAGAGGTTAAGGGAGGCATGGAACATTATGGTTGTTTTCAAATTCTCAAGAGACAGAGTCCGTTCTGATTTATACTGTTTTTGTATTATTGTAAAAATGCAGGAGGAGGCAACAGAGCATTTATATACCAGATATTTATGAGTGATTAATCAAGAGGCTAAGATATTATTGGAAATGCTATATAAGAATGCTATATTCACTAAATAATAGGGATACTATTAATAATTAGGTTTTTAATAGCTAACAAGTTGATTTTCTCGATTTAGAGAGTGATTTGATATACATTATTTGATTTTATATACTTGTAAGTAGTATGGGGCATACTTTTATCCTCATGTTGCAAATGAAGAAGCACAATTGTAATTGACATGACACATCCATCGAAGCCAGGATTCCAATCCAGTCTCTGGACTCCTTACTTTGTCACAGTGCTCTGCTGATCTCACTATAAAATACTTTTGGCTCTTTTTAAATGATTTTCTTTATTTCCTCTTCTGAATAATATATATTAGAAAAAAAATACAAGAAGTTTTTAAAGACTAATTTAAAAGGCTGTTCGGAAAAGCTAAGATGGTTTCATTCTCTCATGTCTGAATTTGAATCATAATTCACATTCTTTTAAAGTGACACTTAACCAGATTTTTCCCATGTGACAGACTGAACTATTTGAAAACAACAAAAGGGTGAGTTACCAATCCCTAGAAATGCTAAAACAGAGAGCAGGCTACTTGCTTATTTTATTATCGATATAAAGGAGTTTCTTGCTTTTGGAAGAGGTTAGATTAGATGACCTTCAAGATCTGACTGTCAAGATTTCATTAGAAACTGGAAGCAAGTGAAAAGCCAACAAACCAACCTACAAAACAACCAACAGCCAGCCAGACAATGACAAAACCCAGTTCATCCATAGCCAAAGTATCACAGTCTAACTATCTCGTGCAACTTCTTTGGCTCAATAAGCCCTCATGTAGTCTCTCAGGGTCTTGCTGCACTTGTTTCAAAAAACATAAGTTTATTTTTCTGATTTTCTAGGTCACTGATTCTCAGTGTGTGGTTACCAGACCAACAGCTTTAGTATCACCTGGGAAACTTGTTAAAAATGCAAATGAATCAGAAACTCTGGGAATGGGCCCTTGATCTGATTGATTGTGACAAGCCCCCTGGAGATTCTGATGCAGCATAACTTTGAGAACTGCTGCGCTGGGGAAGAAATGAGCAGAAACCGCCTCTTAAATTCAGTGGAAGAGTAACATGAGAGGGGGCAGTCTAAAAACAAAGGAATGGAACAAACCATGCTGTTTGAGGATCATTTAATATAGATTACCTGCGTAACCTAATGTTACTGCTACGATAATGCAGTAAAGATGATTTTGTTTTCCAAAAAAATAAAGAATGTTTTATAAAGATCTGTAACAAAATAGTTTAAAAATTGAAAAGAAACTGTTTTGATTGAATGTCATTGAATTACAGAAAATACATATTCAGTTGTTGGGCTGGAATGTGTTGTATTAGTTGGGTTTTGTTTAGTTTGTTAGTTGTATTAGATGGGATTGGCTAAACTGCTGAAAAGATTGACCCAAACACAATAAAAGCTTATCTCTGGCTTATTTAACAATCCAAGGTGTGTATTCCTGAGCAATAGGAGGTTCTTCTCTACGAAGTAGTTCAGAAACAAGACTTCTTCCATTTTGTGCCTCTTTCTGTCATCCCTAGAGCAGGGTTATTATTTGAATCCTGCTGGGGGAAGGGAAAGAGAAAGTGGAGGAGGCATAATCACTTATTAAAATGCTCAGGTTGTAGGTATTTATTCAAGAGAAGTGAAAACACCTGTTCATGCAAAAATCTGGACATGATTTTCATAGCAGCTTTATTGTAGCCCAAATCGGGAAAAAACCCAGATGTCCTTCAGTGGGTTAATAGTTAAACAAATGGTGATATACCCATACTATGGACTACTACTCAGCAATAAAAGCAATAAATTATCGATATTTGTAACAAATTTGATGACTCTCAAAGGTGTCATGCTGAGTGAGGAAGCCAGTCCTAAAAGGTTGCATACTGTATTATTCCATTTATAAGGCATTTTTGAAACTACAAAATTATAGAAGTGGAGAACAGATTAGGAGTTGGCAGAGTTTAGGGATGGGAGAGGGAGGTCATTATAATAAAGGTATAGTGTGGGTGACAGAATAGTTCTGTGTCTTGATTACGATGACAGTTACGCAAAGCTATACCTGCGATAAAAGTGCACAGGACTACACACACACACACACACACACAAATGAGTGCTCATAAATCTAAATACATTCTATGGATTGTAAAAATGTCAAATTTCAGCTTTTAATGTTACATTATAATATTGAAATTTGCTGCCAGTAGGAGTGTGTGAAGGGTTTATGGGATCTCCCTGCACATTTTTTTATTTTTTGCAACTTCCTGTGAATCTATAGTGATTTCAAAGTTTAAAGAAAAGAAATTGGCTCAAAAGTAGTGCACATTATTTCCTCAAACTTCATCCATAGGGCCTAATTGCATGGCCACACATAGGTGCAAAAGTACTGGGAGAATTGGAAGCGGAGAAAGGATTTTGGTAGACAGGTAGCCTTCTCTGCTACAACAAAAAATACTAATTTCCAAGTGAAATTGCTAAATCCAAAAGCATTTACACCAATCCATGCTATCTTCTCCTTATTATTATCTTATAGCCTTATCTTTTATAAACACTTGTGTGGTTGCATTTATCCAATAGCAGCAATTAGTCTTTTCAGAACATCGCCATGAAATATCCTTTATCACAAAGTTCAAAGAGAATGGAAAAGCCAAAAGATTAAGGTTTTTTTTTTTAAATAATGATACTTCATCAGGTTATAGATGAGAGAGGAAAGGAAGATGAGAAGGAAAATGAGAAGAAAGTAAAGTCTTTTTATTTGTATGTGTTTTATCCAGTATTGTTAGACATCAATAAATATTATATAATTAATTTTTATGTATTTTTGGACATGAAAAAAGTGACCACTTGGTATTTCCCCCCTCCCTTGTTGGAATCATTGTTAAAAATTATAAGATAAATGAAAAAATATAAGAAAAGAAAAATCCACCCTTGTAAAATAGACCTTTTAATTTTTATTTTGGTGAATAGTGGATAAATTGATTGAATCAAGAATTTGTTTTACTCAACATACTTGAAGAAAGAAAATAATTTCTGGAAATAAGGGAAGCATACTCATTAGGATTGCTATTATTTTTTTAAAACAGAGGAAAACAATGAGTGTTGAGGAGTATGTGGTGAAATTGGAACCCTTGTACATTACTGGTGGGAATATAAAATGGTGCCACCACCAGGGAAAACAGTTTGACAATTCCTCAAAAAGTTAAACATAGAACTACCCTATGACCCAGAAATTCCACTTCTAGGTATATACCCAAAAGAATTGAATTCAGGGACTCAAACAGATGCTTGTATACCCGTGTTCATAGCAGCATTATTCACAATAGCCAAAAAGTGGAAACAACCCAATGTCCATCAACAGATGAATAGATGAACAAAATGAGGTATGGTATATACCTACAATGGAATATTATTCAGCCTCAAAAAGAAAGAAACAATGAAACATGCTACGACAGGGATGAACCTTGAAAACATCATATGAAGTTAAACAAGCCAAACTCAAAAGGACAGATAGTGTATGATTCCACTTATATGAGGTACCTAGTGTAGTCAATTTCATAGAGACAAAAAGTAGAATAGTGGTTACAGAGGGCTTTGGGGACAAGGGAGCTGGAAGTTATTCTTTAGTGGCTACAGAGTTTCCTTTTGGGATGACGAACAAGTTCTGGAAATGGATAATGGTGCTGGTTGAACAATGTGATGAATGCACTTAATGCCACTGACCTGTACACTTATAAATAGTTAAAACGGTGCATTTTGTGTTATGTATATTTTACCACAATAAAAGAGAAAATGATATTGGAAGAAAAATATTTTAAAGTTTTAAGTCAATGGCTGTTTGTCATCCCAGATATTACACAAGATTATGTCTGACCAGGAGGAAGGAACAGTGTGATCTCAATTTATTTTAAAATTTATTTATGATCTCCCTTCTAGCTAGTAAACATTATATAATACAGAATTGCCAGGGCTAATAAAGTATCTTTTGGATATTATAAGTACTTATTTAAAGACATACTTCAAACTCTTTGAAACAGATTCTTCCTTTCTCTCCAAAGTGACCCAGTGGGGTTGGAGGGTGGGGAACCTACAGCCTCAAGGCCGCACGTGGCCCTCCAGATCCCCAAGTGCAGCTCCCCCCCCAACCAAATACAGACTTCACAGAACAAATCCCTTCATTAAAGGAATTGTTCTGTAAAATTTGGATCCAGAAGGCCATGCGTGGTCACAAGTCCACAGGTTCTCCATCCCTGCTGGGGTCAAATTTTGAGTCAAAATGCCCATGTGTCAAATGACAGAAGTCTGGGCAGAGATAGTGTAGATGGAGTTTGCTTGGTCTAGAAGGAGGAGCTCCCCCCTACTCAACTTTGACTCTCAGACAGTCCTCCCTAACACACTGATTTTCAGAACAAGCCACCCCTGTGCCACAGGAAGCACTGGACATGGAGATTCTGGGTGTGGCTTGATCTAAAAGCATGTGTTTCGTGCTCATGAATTTTTCCATAGTGTTCTCGTCCGCTTTGCCATGCAAGCCTGCCACACTGGCAATGGATGGGTATGAGGTAGGTGCAAGTAAGGCCCAGCCGACCTCATTTAATAAGAATTTATTGGATTTTCTCTTTTTCTACTCTGTGTTGGGCCCTTGGGAGTCATAGGCAAAAGCAAAAGTTTAATAAGGAATTCAAGATTGTACTTGTTACACTATATTCTGTGATTCTTCTTTGTGAAAACACCTGTGTTAGCTGTAACATGTAGTGTGCACTATGTAAAGTTATTATTTTTAAAGTTATTTGTGACTATCTAAATAGGATGATCAATGAGAGGCTGTGAATGTGAAGCATGAATATTTTCAAGTTTAGTACCTTTATCAGACCAGGAACTATAATTTTCTTCTAGAAAATATGGTCATCAATGCATAGAGGCAAAAAGTATATTTTTCAGAAAAAAATTCAGGATTTTTGTGCAACAATTTCACCACTTACTAGCTAATTCGCCTTGGGTGAGTCAAAAGCTCTGAACCTAGATTTGCTAATATTTAAAAATAAGGATCAAATTAATACTATTTCAAAGATTGTTGTAATATTAAATGAGATAAATTATAAAAAAATCCTTTGGAAGCTCTAAATCACTCTAAAGAGGTGTTTATAATAATCACATCTACTGAATTTGTCTTGCTCCCTCCCTAAGGAAGTACTAAAGGAGTAGAGGATGTCGAATGTTTATACACTTGAATATCTTTGAAACTTTTTCAGGTATATGTAAATAAACATTTTATATGCTTATAATTTATTGTGTTTAAGAATCACCTAGGGACCTTGTAAAGCCCTATTTTTCAGGGCACATGCCCCCAAATCCTTCTTCAGTGAGTCTGGGATAATGGTTCTTAATCTTGGGTATACTTCAGAATCATCTAGGGCATTTCTCAAAATCCCTATGCCTAGCCTGCACCCTAGCCTGACGCCTTACATCAGAAATCTGGAGGTGAGACCCAGGCATCAGTCCCCAAGATGATTCTAGCTTGAGTTGTCTAAGAACTATTGATTAAGAAAACAGCGCTAAAGAATAAGTTGCTAAACCAAAGCCATGAATAATTATGATTTGCATTTTCCTGTTATATAAAAGAAGATACCTGTTATAACATAGATTAAAAACAACATTTAAAAAAATATTTTTGTAGAAGAAAGGCTGAAATAAAACAAATATCTCAACCCTATTTGGTAAAACTTGATATAACCCTGAAATGATATTTTTAGATAATGGTGACATTATAAAAACAATATTTATGAAAATCGAATGCTGAAAGGAGGATTTGCATTTTTAAATCTTTTGATTTTGGTATGATGGGATTCAAATTTATTTTTGCGCCACTTCTTGCAAATCTAATATCTGCACGTTTTGTTCCCTGTGCTTAATGTGTTTAATTAAATATTGATCCACAACTTACTCAAATTATAGCTGTTGACTGTGACGCTGGGTGCAGTCGTTCTATGCTTACTTTCCTGGATGAACTCCTCATTCCTTGCTTCTCAGTTCTTCGTTGGTTCTTCCTTCTGTTTTTTAGGACTATGTCACTTCTTAGGAGTTAACGATGATGAAAGTGAAAGGGGATGTACACGAGAGAACCTTGAAGCTCTTTGCAAAATGCAAAGGAGAAAACATGCCACCCATTATGATTGCCGGTGCAGATGGTGCAGGATGTGTGCCGTGGAGGAAGTCCCCATGGAGGGAGTGAGCAGGTCACCTCCAACCCCATTGGATGGGCTTGTCTTGAGATCTGGCGTGTTTTGTAGCCTGATCCATCTGCCAGGACTGCTGCCCACACCCCTGCCCTTTCTTTCTGCTAGTGAAGGACTGAATTCACATCCACACTGAGCAGGCAGCACTGTCTTTCAGCAAGCTTCTTTCTGTTGATAATTTGGTGAAACTCATTTCATGATTTTCACAGTTATTTTCTCTTGTGAATGAATGTAGTCAAAGAGAGTTCACAGAGCACAATATTTCACTCCAAAAGACCCCCCAATTCCCCATACGTTTTTGCTTGTGGTTCCCCAAGGTTGCCTCACCCCTGTCCTGACCTCACTGCACTCCACCCCAACAGAGCCTGGCACTGCGATACTTCTGTTGGGCTTTTCTCAGACATTCTGAATTTCTCTGTCCCTTATTATGCATAAATCATTTGCTAAATCTAGGTTTTCCTTCTATACTTGCAGGCTGAAACCTATTACCCACTCTAAAATAAAGACCTTCCAATCATAGGGCCACCCAATTTGGATTGAAGATGAGGTGCCTATAAACTATAAAACAAAAATTTCAGGAACTCAGTAGTAAAAGGAAGGCTGGTTCGTGGCAAAGAATGTTGTGTATAAATGCCTATTATATTAAGCTTCGCTGTATATTTGAAGAGGACATATTTTTAATCCAGCTGGTAGACTTGTTCGATGAAAAAAGAACTTCTCCCATCATAAGCATTAATCCAGACTCTAGCCAGCAAGCCTGATATTCAGAGCTTTTAAAAAAACATAATTTTCTCCTTCGTTTTGAATTACATGGTATAATTCAGCATCTACAGCATAATTCATCATTTTAACAGAAACATAATAAAACGGAGTAAGAATTCAATTTTTGTCAGTCATATTTATGTATTTTCTCTCCTTAGTCAACTATCAATTATTTAGAATTTGTGTTGGGGACTATTCCATCTGTTTTCCTCTTTCTCTTTTATTTTTGAGTTTAGGGAAAACATTCTAGATTCATAAAGGAGACGAAAGGAGAGTATATTGGAGTACGTTAGTTATGATTCTGGAAAGGTTGGGTAAAGATTCAAGATTCATGTGAAACTGTGGACACATGCCAGTGTTTATTGTAATTAACAATCCAAGTCTTTACAAACTTCCTAATCTCTATTTCTTGTAAATGCGTAAAGGACATGTTTTGTCCCCAGGAATCATTTATCTTCATATCATTGAAATCTAAGAGAGACATAAAACTCCATCACATTGTATTCTGTGTTTGGATTTAGGAGGATCAAGTCTGTGAGAGAAAAATGGTATCTCCTTGATGTTGGGGGGTGGAGGGTGGGAGTTGGGATGTGTGAGCATCAATAAACTTGATTGGATGATGTGGACTCAGTGCATTTCTGTAGATTCATCCCTTCCTTCCTCTAGAACAAAAACCAAATCCTCCTTTAAGGGGGGCTAACCCTCTTGCAGCATCTTAGAGGGGGCAGATAGTGCTTTGAGCAAAACTACCAAGCAGCGACCAGTTGATTCCCTTTTGGAACCAACTTACAGGAGAGTGGGTGGAAGGAGATTTGATTATTGAATCACAGGATCACCTCCTCCTCCCCCAGTTTTCTGCTTGGTGAAGCAGAAAGCAGATGCCTTAAAATACCCAATTGCCTTAGGTATTGTTAACAGCTGTCTGATGACACCCTGTGAGTATAATTTGGGATCCCATGATGTTGGCATCGTTTGAGCTGCCACCGAAGTCTTTCCAGGCAAAGCCTAGGGAAGAAAGATGCTGCAAGCCGTATTTTTAACCTCTGCTCCTTCTCGCAAGCCCTGCACATTTTTTAGCACCTCACTGGCCTCTGTCACTTGAGCAGCGGACGCACGACAAGACTGATGAGCACGATGGTGAGGATGGTAGATAGCCCTTCAGGGTGATTTTTGGGCTTTGCTGCACATCAGTCAGTACAAAGTGGGGCAGAGGGTATGAGGCAGGGTGGGATTTTCCCCCTCATTCAAGGAAGGAAGGGAAAAAAAGATGAAGCTGTATGTACTATTCAACTGGAGAAAATTGGGGGAGGGCTAGGTTGCCAGGGTGTTGGTGACTATTTTCAGAAAGAGATCTTTTTCTGAGTCTGTATTTTTTCCACCTCTTTTTTTAGTTTTAGTAGAAGTTTGGTGAAATTTCCTGACAGTATAATTATTTTGATGAGTTTAGTGGATGGCTTGAAGGCTGGGTTTTCCACTAATACAGCAAGTAACTTCTCTCTGGCTCCAGTTCTCAATGTAGAATAGGAGGCTTGCTCTAAATCAATCATTTGTAACCCTGGCTGCATATTAGGACCATCTGGCAATGGTAAAGACAGAAACAAAAGAGAATAAACAAACCGACAACTGGTTTCCAGTCCCATACATTTTGTTTGTTTGGTCTCAGGTGGGGTCTGGTATTGCTCTTTTAAAAAAATTCCTATCACCCTAAGTGATATTAATATACAGGTAAGGTTGAAAGCATAGGTCTATAGTGAAAGTTATTTTAGCAGCAATGTTTTGTAATTGTTTACATGCAACTTTTCTTTCTCCCTTTATAATAATGAAATTTTTGTCAGTTCATTTGTTGTGTCCTAGTTTTTCCTTTGAAAATTTTCTAATATTTTCTATATATAAAAATTGTGTAACATGTAAATTATGAAGTATAACAATAATATGGAAACCCATCAACACATTATGTGGCTTAAGAACAAGAGTATTACCATTGTTGTTGAATTTGTTGGTATGTTCCTCTAAAATCTCATGTCCCTAAGCCCCTCAAGGTCAATCAGCATTAGGGATTTTGTCTTTATCATTCCTGTTTTTTAAAATAGTTATTATTATTACTCTATGCATGTATTGCTAAACAATACATTGGTTTTGCTGGATTTTGAATGTTATATAAATAATATTATACTTTATGTTGTTATCTTTATGGTTGCTCTTTTCACTTAAAATTTTCTCTGACTCATTCATGCTGTGTGAAGCTGTATTTCATTAATTTTCATTGCTATATAACATTCCGTTTGTGTGAACATGGCACAATTTGATTTAGTCATCCTGTTCATGGATATGGGGTTACATGTTACTCTATTCCATATTATGAACACATCATATTAATATCAACCTTTAACATTTCTTGTCAATCTCATTTATATAAGTTGCTATTTCATGGTGGTCTTAATTTACAGTTACCTGATTACTGAATATCTTTTTTAAAATCTTTTTTTTCAGCTTTGTTAAGGTAAAATTAACAAATAAAAATTGTATATATTCAAGGTGTACCATGTGATGTTTTGATATACATATAGACTGTGAAATGATTACCACAATCAAGCTGATATCCATCACCTCACATAGTTATGTGCATATATATGTGATGAGAATACTTAAGATCTACTCTCTTAGCAAATTTCAGGCATACAGTACATCATTTTTAACTTCAGTCACTATGCTATACATTAGGTATCCAGAATTAATTCATCTTATAACTGCAAGTTAGTACTCTTTGACCAACATCTTCCCATTCCTGCCACCCCCCGGAACCTGAAAACCATCTTTCTATTCTCTGTTTCTGTAAATTTGACTTTCTGAGATTCCACATATAAGTCATATCATGCAATATTTGTCTTTTGTGCTGTCTTTTGCTTATTTTTAGTATAATGTCTTTCAGATTTATCCATATTGTCACAAATAGCAGTATTTCCTTTTTTAAAAAAATAGCATTGTACTGAATAGTATTCTAATGCATATATATATTAAAATGGATTTTCTTCATCTTTTAATCTGTCAGTGGACACTTAGGCTGTTTCCCTATCTTGGCTACTGTGAATCATGCCACAATGATTATGGGAGTGCATGTATATCTTTGAGGTAGTGATTTTATTTCCTTTGGATATATACCTAGAAGTGGGATTGCTGGATTATATGATAGTTCTGTTTTTAACTTTTTGAGGAACCTCCATACTGTTTTACATAATGTCTACACCAGTTTATATTCCCACCAAAAAAAAAAAAGGTTCCCTTTCTTTCACATCCTTGTCAATATTTATTATATTTTGACAGTTTGGTAATAGTCATCCTAGCAGGTATGAAGATCTCATTGTGATCTTGATTTGCATTTCTATAATGCCTCGTGCTGTTGAGCACATTTTTGTATACTTCTTGGCCATTTGTATGTCTTCTTTGGAAAAATGTCTGTTCATGTCCTTTGCCCATTTTATAATATAGTTATCTTTGGTTTTGGAGGGTGCTATTGAATTATATGAATTTCTTGTATATTTTGAATAATAACCCATTATCAAACATATGGTTAGCAATTTTTTTCCATTCCATGGATTCTCTTTTCATTTTTTTGATTGTTTTCTTTGTTGTGTAGGAGCTTCTAGGTTTGATGTAGTCTCATTTATTTATTTTTGCCTTTGTTGCCTATGCTTTTGGTGTCATATACCAAAAAACATCACCCAGACCAATGTCATGGGGCTTTTACCCTATGTTTTCTTCTAGAAGTTTTATGTTTTCAGGTCTTAAATTTAATTCTTTAATTAATTTTGAGTTAATGTTTCTGTGTAGCATAAGATAAAGATCCACTTTCAATTTTTTCATGTACATTAAGGGTCTAATTTTATTTTCTTGCATTTTATGCATGTGGTTATCCAGTTTTTCCAGTAGCATTTATTGAAGAGTGTACAAATTGTTTCTTCTGCTCAATCAATTCTGCTATTAATGCTGTCTATTATATTTTTATTGCATTCATTGTATTCTTCAGCTTCAGAATTTGTTTGGTTCTTTTTAAATGTTTTCTCTCTCTTGATTGAATTTCTCCTTTTGTTCTTGTGTTGAAGAGAAAATGTTTCTCTTACAGTTCTGGAGATCACAGCCCAAAATCAAGGTGTTGGCAGAGCCATGCTCCCTCTGAAGGCTCTGTGGGGGCAAACCCTTCCATGCCTCTTCTAGCTTCTGTTGGCTCCAGGCATTCCTTGGCTTGTGGCTGGTGCATCACTCCAACCTCTGCCTATATCTTCACATGGTCTTTCCTTCTTTCCTTACCTATCCTTTGTATGTCTCTTATAAGGGCACTTGTCATGACATTTAAAGCTCACCTGTGTAATCCAGTCTCAAGATCTTTGATTATATTTGCAAAGACCCTTTTTTTCCAAATAATTTCAGAGTTCCAGGTTCCTAGGGGTTAGTATGTAGGCATATCATTTTGAAGACCACCAAAGACACTTGCCTTCCTGAAACTGAAGTGCATGATCTTCAAATATTCCAATATTTGGGGACTATGCATAGTGTACACTGAATAGAACTATATATACCTTTTTATAAACATTGTTAGAAAGAATTTGAGCTATATATTATTTTTATTAAAATAAAAAGATTAAGAAGAATATGGTGATTGTTGCTTAAATAATTTATGAATCTAACACTGGCATGAAGCTTTCTGAAGCATAACCTTTCCATTTTCTGTGTGTCATTACTTGCATTTCTCACCAATTTGGAAATAGGGCTGTTTAGATTTTTGTTCATGGTGTTAACAAATATGTGATTTAAGGAGATGTAAGAGGACTGTTTTATGTGAAGCTGTGAGTGTTAAGCAAATTCTTCCTCAAGCATTCTCTGCTTATTTCAATCATGTCTGTTCTCATCAATTTGATTGAAGTAAGTGGCTGGGTTTTTCCCGATGTAATCCCGGGGGTATACAAATCATGGTTTGCCTGACATACTGATATCGACAGTAAAAGCACTGCTATGTCTGACTATCACAACTTCCAAGTTGCAGTTATCTTATTTTGTCATGATGTTAGTTCAAATCTACTTTCCGTTTTTTAGAGTTTTAACCATGCTAATCATGCTCTGCATTCAGGGTGAACAAAATAACTGTTTTGTAAGAAGCAACATTACAAAGTTATTTGGCCTCATTTCTTGCCTCCAAGCAAGCAGATAAATACCTTAATTAGACCAGTCCCACCTCTGTCTCTCCAGAAAGAGAGGGCCTGTCTTAACCCTTATTAGTCTGTTCCCTAGTTGAATATTCTATCAAGTGTCCTTATATTATTGTTTTAATATTTATAATATTCTTCTCTGTTTATATTGATTAGTCAATAAAGAACTGAAAAGGGTATTAAATACATTAGGAAGAAAATTCAACGTAATTGACAATAAATGACTGAAAAAAATTTTATAATATTAATTTTTGAAGTTATTTAAAATTTTCTTAATAGTTTTATTTTATGTCTCTGGCAAACTTTATGTCTTTTATTTTTGTTTTTGTCTAAGACAAGGTCTTGCTCTGTACCTAGGCTGGAGTGCAGTGGCAAGATCATAGATCACTGCGATCTCCAACTCCCAGGCTCAAGCAATCCTCCTGACTCAGCCTCTTGAGTGGTTAGGACTACAAGCATGTGTCACCACATCTGGCTAATTTTTAAAATTAGAGATGTGGTCTTGCTATATTGTGTAGAGATGTGTAGAGACGTGGTCTTGCTATATTGTCCAGGCTGGTCTTGAACTCCTGGCCTCAAGCAGTCCTCCTACCTTGGCCTCTCAAAGTGCTGAGATTACAGGTGTGAGCCACCATGCCTGGCTAAACTTCATGTTTTCCCCAGCTTTACCTATTAGTATCTGATACTTAAGATTATTTTATCCTGTGGGATTTCCCATGTCCCATACTTTCATCAAATTTCTCCTTCTTATAGCATTTGCCAAATCTTTGTCCCTGTCTCTTTCTGTGGGTCTAAGCAAGAGCAAATATTGAAGACTTTCACGATGTCCCTTCTGTGGGTATGTGGTACCATTCTCTTGTTCTTTTTAATTTCCATCTTCTTTGAAGAACCGGAGTAGCTTTCTTTGGCTCTTAGATGTATTCCAGGGAACAAGGGCTAGGAAGAAGCCATTCAATAGGGTCTCAAGTGGTCAAAACCATAAGCCTGCAGGCATTGTGCAAAGGTCCTTAGACATCCGAGAATAAGAATTTCTGAATCCCTCCTTACTGACCCTCTGTCCCCTTTTTGCACCTCCTGATCAATATCTATGAGGCAAGAAGTGGAATAGATAGTCCATAAACTCCCCTCCATTCTAAAATTTTGTTAATATTATTTTCTTCTAACTCACTAGCCCAGATAGATTGCACTACTTATATATATGTCAACCAAGGTACGAGAAACTTTTACTTCTCTTTATCATTTCTAAGCCTTTAATGTCAAGCAAGGTCCTGGGAGGTCCGTCCCTGCCTCTCTGACCTCATCACAGGTGACTGTCCTTCTTACTCACTGTGCTGTAGCCATACTGGCATTCCTTCCTGTCCCTTAGCATAGAAAGCTCTTTTTTTCTTCAGAGTCTATGCGCTTGCTCTTCCCTCCACTCTGCACACCTTTCTCCTGGCTCCTCTCTTGCCTGATTCCTTCTCATTTAAGACTTAGCAAAAATGCCATCTCTTCAGTGGGCATCGCCTCATCACTCCATAAAGACCTGTCTCCTCACCCGTTCACCTCCGACTCCTAGTTGCTGCCTGTCACTCTGTTTATTTTCTTTGTAGCCTGGATCATGACCTGTAATAATCTTGCTTCCTTATCTTCTTTTTATTGTTTGCCTCTACTCAGCACCCCAGCATATAAATGCTTTGAGGATAGGAATCTTATTTGGATTATTATTTTTTTTGAAACCTAATGCCTAGAGGAGTATATAGATAGATACACAAGAAATTCATTGAATGAATGAATTCATCTTCCTGAACCAGTTGAATTGCTCTTCCATAAAGCACATTTAATAAATGATCATCATCTCTCTAATAATCTCTATCTTCAAGCCTGTGACCTGGGTCAGTGTGTATAGTGGGGTGCTTACCTTGGTTCCTAATTATTTGTCTTTATTGCTTGTTAATATCTCTCAACATGAGATAAAAGCCAATTAACATGTGCCACCTAAACTCTAGAAAATTGGAAGATACTAACTACCCTTGACCTTGAATGAAAATTGAATGCTGGAATTTACTTGATGTGGAAAATATATCCCATGGACAAGTCAGATGTTACTGGTGAGGGTTTTCATTGCAAATACTACTGTTTGTGACATTAGCATCCAATTAGTGATGCTGAAGGCTGTAGGAAATTAAAAGCTTCTCTCTGTGTTTATGTTTTTAAGGATATGTTTTAGTGATCATTTAAGCCAGCATTTTTCCCTGAATTTATTTACATATTTTTTTTCAGTGTTCTGAGTTCCTAACATTTAGTTTCCTTAATAATTTGTTTTCTGAGATTTGCTAGTCAGGCAATATGGTCACCATGGCCCCAGAAGCATATGGACCTTCGAATGATCAATATCCAGGCTTCTACCAAGTAGGTGGTGGGACTCCAGTCGTAAGAGCAGGTGGAGTTAAAAAGGGTAGATAATAATACCCTAGGGACTAAGCTAAGTAAAGAAAAATAAACTTGCCTCCATGGCTTAACTAAGATACACGTGTGTTTTATCTTTTATAGGACAAATGTGCAAATATACTACAAGTACCATTTGTGCATTTCATGGATTGATATCTCAAACTGCTTTTGGATTATTAACTGCAGATGCTAATCTGCCACTGTAAACTCCATATTATTGTAGGCAACCCTTGGTAAATAGATAAATGCTTGGGAGTCATTGTGTTATCTTTCATGCCAAGCAGACTGCAAAGTGATTCTGTCTGGAGATAACTTTGTTTCTTTGGTGTCACATTCATATGACACTAGTATGTCACATTCTCAAAGTGGACTGTAGTGTCTTGTTAAGAAAAAATTGAATTGCTTCAAAGCTGTCCAAGCCTGGTAGCATGGCAAGAGCCTGACATACCAGGGTTTGAATCCTTGATCTGCCTTTCCCACCACTGATGGCATTTATTGACTATGATATTATCTATGACCTTCAGCAAGTTACTTAATCTTTATGAAGCTCCTCACCTATAAAAGGGGAAGAGCGATGATAACCTCACAGAATTATTGTGAGGATGTCATGAGAAATCTTGTAAATGACAGGACTATAGTAAGTATTCAATAAATACTTATTTCTTCCTTTTTTCTGCTCTCTCTTTCCTTAGAAACTTTGTCTTTTGAAAGTTAAAGCATTGTTCCTTTTAAGAGCACTTAATTTTAAAAGCAAAAATATACACATACACACATAATTATTGGTGGTATTTCTCAAGTATTTTTGCTGTATTTCAATCTCCTAGTCACAGAGGTATGAGCACTAACAATAGCAGTTGTACAAAAGAAATAAAAGCAGTAATTCTTGAGATATTTTCTTTAATTAAAGAGACAACATTCCTATGATGGATGCAAAATCTGTAAAATAATGAACCAAATGATACATTAAGTCACAGACTTAGCATACAGGTGCTGATGTTGTTTCCATCTGATGTGAACCCCAAGTCAAAACAAATTAAACATTGTTATCAAAAGAACAGGAAAATTAAGTGACTGTGATAGAAACGTAACACTTTTGAAGAAATAGGGAACATCTAGAACAGGTATGCAAAATAACTAGTAAAAGGACAAGAGTTAGTCAAAATAGGACAAATGTTTTGCTATAGAATAACATGCACCTTGGGATAACAGAAAAACAGATAGAATAAAATGATGTTTTCCCTTTCTAAATTAAGAAATCTCCCAAAGAAGCTTATTTTACTTTCTTTCCTGGGTTTTGATGGGATGAATAAGCTGATTTGTCATTTATTAACTTAGTCTTGTTCGTGTCATTTAACACATTTAACACTTGGGGAAGTGTTAAAACAAGAACAGAGTCCCCCAAATCATGTTTCCACATGTGAGGTGAAGGATATTACTGAAAACTGGGCTGTAGGCATCATGGAATCGTGCACCAGGTATTGGCCAAGGTGCCCCAGCCGTGAATGAGGCACCATTCGTGTCCTCGTCTAGTGGAAGTTACCTGTGGCTGCAACTATGAATCTGGAAGCAAAGGCCCAAATGGGCCTTCACTTCAGTAATATCTGACCAAGCATCAGAAGGGGTGGTGAGGGTCTCTGTGAGGTCCATAGAAGGTGTTTCAGGGAAGCAATCTTAGAAGAATTCCTCATGCATGCAGGGAACCCACTCAACAGTCTATCTCATGATTCCTGGAAATTGTTCTATCCAGTGACTTTCTCTGCTTCACCTATCTGTTCCCAAGGCCATGTCCTCAATCTTGCTAGTGTCTCTCTGGGCCAACTGCATGTCGTGCTTTGTCTGAGGGCCCCTTAGTTGAGGGGTAAATGGGGCTTAAATCCAGCTCTTGTTATTGTTTCCAGCTGTGGGTTCTGGCACAGGGCTGCGTCTGCTGTCACAGTCAGGGGCATCTTCTAATTTGCCCAGAGGAGCTGTTCATTTACCAGCTGTGCTCATAGGCATACTTCTACCTAAAAAGTTGTGACTTTTTCTAATTTTTGTAAACACGCTGTATGGACAGGCGGTGTCCCTGCTGGGTTTCACAGTTCCCCACCTTGACTGACAATCAGAAACTGTCTCACGTAGTGGCACCTCCAGCTGGTCCATCTCCAAAGCTTGAAGCGGGAATAGAAGATTGTCCGTCACTACTCCCAGTCTCACCCCAACCCTCTCCGCAGCACTGGGCCTAACTATCGAATCACCGAGTCTTATTGATTTAGCTCGTGAACATCGAACCTGTTAAATGTTTTATTTTTTTAATTTTGTACCACCCTGTTTCCATTCCTCTACTTTCTCATCTTCTTTAACTCTGCCTCATACCATTCCATCTGGATTATTGTAATAGGTTCTCTTGACTGCAGCCTCTTTCCCTGATATCATTCTGCACATTGCCACGAACAGTCTAACAGAAGTCTTAAATTTAAGTTTTCTGCTTACTATTGTCTGGATGTTGTGTCCTCCCCCAAACTCATATGTTAAAATTCTAACTCCTAAGGTGATGTTATAGGAGGGGACTTTGGAGACACCAGGTGATGGCCCAGCCAGCAGGCCCTTATTAGACACCAAATTTGCTGGAACCCTACCTTGGACTTCCTAACTTCCAGAGAGTGAGAAATAAAGTTTTCTTATTTATAAAAAAGAAATCTGTGATATTTTGTTATAGTAGCCCAAACCTACTAAAACATGATTCCAATCAATTTTACAATTTCTGAAGCAGTGCTTTTCCGAGTGTTGTTTATATAATCCTGAAATTAGGCAGTACTTGATAAAAATGTAGATTTCTTAGCCACATTTCTGGATCTACTGGTTATAATCTCTGATGAGGAGTGCGTAGTGGGCTTTAGAGCCTGCACTTTAATAACCTCCCTATGTGATTCTTACAAACTGAGAATTGGGTTAAATATTGGATTAAATATTGCCTGTGATGAGGCTGTGCTTTATCAAATATTTTTTTCTAGAAATATTTTTGGACTGTGGAAACATCATAGCAGTACATAGATGAGTTTGTTTTTATTTTTTAAGCAGTAAATCAAGAGGAAAAAAAGCAAGAAATTCTACAACCACTATATATTAGAATGATAAGATGTTTGGAGTTTCTATAAAATCATACAGTATTATAACTAAAACTGCTTTGAGAGAGAGGTTGGATTCAACCTTAACTCAGGCAGAAAATTTCTTTTCCACATCCTTGATAATAGTCATTGAGCATTTTTAATATTTGCATCAAGGAGCTTACTGCTTCATAGGAAATTCTATTTCAATGTTGGTCACGAACAATTTCAGTTCATTAATCTTGCACTTATATGTGTGCATGTGTTTGTGTTCATAAATGACATATGAATTGCATAACAGATATTCATTTCAAATTAGCACACTTTTTTAAGATGAAAATTTTTTTAAAAAATCATTTGTATAGAACAACTTTATTGCTTTATATAAAAAATATAAATTCTATTAAAGACATTTATCAAAATCTTCAGAAAAAGTCTAGCCACCAAATGAAGAAATTGTTTTGGACAAAATAAAGTAACTAGTAACACCTCGACACTTCTTAAATAATTTCTTGCACTTCTTAAATAATTTCTTGCTTGGCAATCTTTACTTTTATATTTATTTGTTCATTTAAAAAATATTTGTTAAAGGAGTGAGTTAGCTGCTGATGATATAGAAAAGAAATGCATGAGACCTGGTCACTACTTCTGATTGGATCATAGTCTGCCTCAAGGATAAAGACAAGGACAAAGTGCACGTGCTGAGTTTGACACAGAGATGTTCAGCAGGTAGATGGAGGCATGGAAACCAGATTCCAGAAGTCTGAGTAGAGATAGCCTGAGCTGGACATGTCACTGTGTATTAATATAATTAAATCTGTATTTGAAAATGAGTATAGCATAGAAGAAAGAGATGACCTAAACAAAAATAAGCTATTTTCAAATATCAAATACTTAAAAAAATTATGACTGTAGAGGGTAGTGATATGTGAAATGTGGGCCACTGTTTCTTATTCATGCTTGAGACAAACATACTTTCAGTTTATACACTCAATGGACATTGCCATTTCCTTAGAGGTAGTTAACAGAACTGAAATCAGAGTAACCTTTGTAAACCCAAGCTTGTATTTCTAAACTTATATTTTTCAACTCTTTTCACCTGGTGACAGATTGTTTGTGAAATCCATTTACCAGTGGACTCATTCATTCGAAGGCCAGTGGTTCTTTCTGCAGTGGTGTTAAGAGTGAAGACCTGGAATCCCTGATCCATCACACTACCAGGTTACCCAACTTCTTTGAGCTTCAGTCTCATTGTCTGCGAAATGGGGAGAATAATAGTACCTACCGCACAAGATCGTTGTGAGGCTTAAATGAGATAATACATAGGAAGAGCCTAGCACAGAGTCTGACACATGGACACAGCAACAGTGGTGGAGTCAGGAGCCTGGCTAGGATCACCTGCTCTGCCACCTGCTTCCTCTGTGTTTCGATCACCTTTTCTTTACCATCGGTGGGGAAGGGATTCCCTAGGGTTATGGGAAGGCCTGACACACAACACCAGGCACCAGGCAGATGAGAATAAGAGCAGTTTCTTAGTTACGTATGCTCACGGCCTAAAGGAGGAGGCCCAGGCAGGGTCACACAGGGGCTGGATTAAGTAACAGAAGGAACAACCAGGAGCTGCGGGAGGCATCCCCTGGGAGGGTGTGATTGGCTTGTTTGAATAATTCTGTAGACTGACAAGGAACTGAGCCAAGCTACTCATGGGGAAGCAGGAACTGTGGTTGGTCCTTTTGGTAAGGAAGGTTGTCTGGCTAGAGGACCTTCTCTGTGGGAGCAGAGTAGGTACAGAAACATTGTTAGGCCATTCAAGGCCTTCCCAGTTTTACCAGATGTCAAGGAAGCTTTAATACTGAACCTTAATTTAGTTCTTTATACTCTGCAACTGAGAAATCCACTTTCATTTCATTGCGACACAATTTCTTCCTTTCTAAAAGAGAGATGGCTTTAAATGAATGTGTCTTATTAACTATATACTACATAAGTGTTATTAGATAAGCTAGTATCTATTAGATGAGCTATTATTGGAGTGTTATTAGATAAGCTGTTAGTTGTTTTTTTTTTTTTTTTTTTTAAGAGTCCAGTTTGCTGTGTCACCCAGGCTGGAGTGCAGTGATGTGATCATAGCTCACTACAAATTCTAACTACCAGGCTTAAATGATCCTTCTGCCTCAGTCTCCTGAATAGTGTGTGCCACTACACACAGCAAACTTTTTATTTTTTTGTAGAGATGGGGTCTCACCATGTTGCCCAGGCTGGTCTTGAACTCCTGGCCTAAAGAAATCCTCCTGTCTTGGCCTCACATAGTGCTGGGACTACAGGCTAGATATGCTATTATTGACCATTATTTGGAAGGCATTACTGGTATTCTGGTTATCATGTTCTGGAAAAAAAATATTTTGGTAAACTCCATTGTATGATTCAA
Source organism: Microcebus murinus (assembly GCF_040939455.1). Lineage (NCBI taxonomy): Eukaryota > Metazoa > Chordata > Mammalia > Primates > Cheirogaleidae > Microcebus > Microcebus murinus. Next base: position 20,208,902 of record NC_134116.1, on the reverse strand, counting down.
AGTCATTCTTACATTCTTACTGAAACATCTTTCCTTTCTTTCTTTCTTTTTTTTAGAATCAAGGATTATGTGTCAATATAAAAAAATAATGAGTTTTAGTAAGATTTGTGATAATATAACTTGCATACCTGTCAAACTTAGTCATATCACTTTAGTAATTGAAGCCCAAGGGGTGTGCACTTCTAGCAAAGGATGAATATAATAAAATTTACCTTGTAGATAATAGACATCGGTTAATGTATCTAGTTGATTATGCTGGTCTACTTCTCAGGTCAATATTTGCATCTGACAGATAATGTCAAAGTTACGAAGAACTATATAATTAAGGTGATATATTCCCAATTTTCCTAACTCTAGGAATAACAGAATTTAATTTTTTTCTATTGTGGTACGTTCTATTAATGGGAATGCATAATCATACCAAAGTGAAAAAAAATATATACATATATTTAAAATATTTTTGTTGTGTATTTGTGTGTGTGAGTGTGTGTAGACCAGCATGATCTTGCTGAAGCTACAGACTAGGTGTGAAAGGCCAGCAATCTACATACTATGGTATATATTCATACCACCTGATTCATGTGGGCTAAGGGGCCTAATCTAGCAAAAACCCTTAGTGTTAATGGTTGAGACTCAGTCCCGTAGAGGCAAGTCTGAGAGGAGAGATAGATGAGGTAAGAATAGAAGAGAGCAACACAAGACAACCCAAACTACAGGGGACATGAGAGGAGTTCATCCGGGGAAAGAAATTTCTGGAACAATGAGCCACATTTGGCAACAGAAACTGAAGCCCAGAGGGCAGCAGTGTTTCTGGGTCAGGTGTGCAGTTGGTGATGGATCCAACTCTTGCTTAGGCCCCTGATGACTGTGTGCACAACCTGCGGGGTGGACACCTGTAGGTGTGTAAAGCATAAAAGGACTCAAGTCCTGGGGGCAAACGGCTCTGTAGTTGGACCCCTGAAAGTGAGAACAGAGAGGTAAGGGGTCAGTTCCCAAGTGGCCAAGAGAGGTGAACGCAAGGTGATGGGGAGCAGCCGGTTGACCTTGGGGTGAACACTGGTGGACAGACAGCATCTGGGGTTAGGTCAGAGGTCAGAAGGAGGCCCAAGACTGGAGGGCCCTAAGTCTTATAGGACAAGTAAATGTATCCTGAGAGAGCATCAGCAAGCTGGGGCAGGGGGGGGGGCAGGCCCCAGAGAAGCTGGGGAAGGGACAGTGAAGAGTGGAAGGCAGTCCAGGGCAGGTGGTGGCTCAGGGCAGTGCAGAGGTCATGGTGAAGGTCTTCCAGGGGACAGCTCTTGAGGACTCCTCAAGACAGCTGAGGCAGAGATGAACCACGTAGGGTGGAGGCTAGGTGCATCCTCAAGTTATATTTGTGGAAAAGAACCTCTGACAGAGCCATAGGTGCGTCTCACTATTAGCATAACCTCATTTGGAGTTACAGTGGGGTATCCTTGGTCTTTCAGGCTTTGACTACATAATTATACAGCATCATACTTATTTTAATATTCAAAGGTAGTTCTGAGCTCTACCTTACTTGCCCCAAGTCCCATTTTGTTCCCTCTCGGGAACTCCCTTCGTGTTATATCCAAGAATGTCAAAGGTGATTACTGAAAGCAAAAAGTCAGTGCTTGTTAGTGTTATCTTCTGGGAAGTCTAGGCAGTTGGGAGTATTGCTGCTTTTGCCAATGAGAGTGTTTACTGTTGCTAAGGCCTGTCCTCCGCTGTGGCTGTGGTGGGACTGTTCCTGTCTGACCTGGGGTGCAGCCTGGTCAGAGCAGCTCCTCTCCCTTCTGGTGAATCAGATCTCAGGGGCCTCTCCAGTTGGCCTCAGTCAGGGCTAACGCAGCAGGGCTCAGTAACATGGAGCTCAGACTTTGTGTTCTAGTACCTTCCATCCCGAAAGACTCCTCAGATGCAAGTGTGTACATCTTCTTTCTGACAGCCTCAACTTTTATTTACCAATAGCTATGGGTGAGTGACAAAGTGACTTCACCACTTATTTATTTATTTTATTTCAGGGTATTATGAGGATACAAATATTTTGGTTATATTTTATATCATTGCCTCTCCCTAGTGGGGGTTAGAGGTGTGCCCTTCCCCCTACAATGCTCACCGTGTCCTTTAGTTATGAGTTTAACCCCCTCAACCCCCCCATCCCTGGGGAATATTACTACCATGTGAACACCATAGTGTTAATCAGTCAGTACCAATTTGATGGTGAGTACAAGTGGAGCCTATTCTTCCGATCTTGTGTTAGTTACCTCACTTATTAACCCAAGCTTAGTATCTAGTTACGTCAACAGTCTTGTTGTATATACCCCAAAGATGAAGTGTGGGGGACTTGCTTTGGATTCGTATAATTAAAAAGGGCTCTTACAGGGGTTCTTTTGAGATTAACATAAGTTTTCCCAATGGAGAAGTTCTAGCCCCCAAGAAAGAATGTTAAGTCCAGTATTTGTGAAAAGACACTCTACTGCCTTTTAAAAAGATAGAGTCTCCCTCTGCCCCAGCAACTGTGTCATGCCTGTAAGACCTCAAATAACAAGCCTCTTTGCTGACTCATTCACGTTGCAGCAGAGCACTGGTTGTAGGAATATGTTACAATCACAGTGGACTTTAGTGGAATTCCAGATCTTCCCCAGACTGCCAGCACTGCAAGGAAGTGGACGCTCCCTGGCCTGGAAGACAGAAGACCTTGGAAGGGCCAGTGGACAGGGTCACACATGAGCTGTGTGACTACAGAGAAGTTACTTAATTCTTATGGACATTTATAGAATTAGAGGGTTTGGACAATGGTCCTCAAAATTTATTCTTTGGAACTCTTTGGCCATCTCTTAAGCACTCTTAATCTGTAAGTGTATAGTAATGTTATCATTAGTCACAGAATTATTGTCTTCTATAGTGAAATAAAATTAATTCCAATGACAATTATAATAACAAGAATTATATTTTGAGGGCTTACTACTTTTCAGGCATTATAAGAATTATCTTCTTTAATTAAAGTGTGTATGAAGTACGTATTACTATATCCATTTTATAGAAGTTAGGTGACTTGTCTAAGTCATTTATCTAGTAGGTAGCAGATCCAGGATTCAAATCTGGGTTCTTCTTATGCACATGTAGTGCATGCAGAGAAATATACAAACCATAGCGTTAGCATGGTTTGGTGTAAAATCATGTTACATCCTACATCATCATATAAGAAACTGAAATCTAAACCAGAAAACATTACATAATAATAAAAGAATAGATCAGGAGTAAACTGTGTAGAAAACAAAAAGTAAAAGACCCATAGGAGGAAAAAACCTAGAAAGTTGCGTTATAGTGACACAGATTGACCGCATGCCTTCAGGGACAAAGCAACAAGATTGAAATGCGTAAATAAATATTGATTTGACAGGAAGTCAGACACATTAATTATGTGAGTAAGTATATCTACTGTATTTTAAACAAAGCAGCACAAAAAACAATCGAGGGGGGGGAGGCCGGGCGCTGTGGCTCACGCCTGTAATCCTAGCTCTTGGGAGGCCGAGGCGGGCGGATTGCTCAAGGTCAGGAGTTCAAAACCAGCCTGAGCAAGAGTGAGACCCCGTCTCTACTATAAATAGAAAGAAATTAATTGGCCAACTGATATATATATAAAAAATTAGCCGGGCATGGTGGCGCATGCCTGTAGTCCCAGCTACCCGGGAGGCTGAGGCAGAAGGATCACTCCAGCCCAGGAGTTTGAGGTTGCTGTGAGCTAGGCTGACGCCACGGCACTCACTCTAGCCTGGGCAACAAAGCGAGACTCTGTCTCAAAAAAAAAAAAAAAAACAAACAAAAAAAAACAATCGAGGGGAAAAAAACTGTTGCAGCAGACAGTTCCTGATATAACTTGGGACTTCTCCATTCCCTGACGTAATTTCACCTGAAATACCACAGAGAATGATGCCTGCACCCCCAGTCAGTGCACCTTTCAGAACTTTCTGTTTCCTGCAGCCTGCCATGTTGGGAATCTCACAGGCATTTAAAAGTTTTTTTTTTTCTCCAGCTTTATTGAGGAATAATTGACAAATAAAAGTTGTACATTGTTAACTATAGTTAACATGCTATACGTTGGATCCCTAGAGTTTATTTATCTCATAGCTGGAAGTTTGTACCCCTTGGCTATCATCTCCCATTTCTCTCAACCCCCAACTCCTGGCAACAACCGCCATTCTACTCTCTATGTCTATGAGTTCAACTATTTTAGATTCTACATTTATGTGAGATTATGCAGTATTTATCTTTCTGTGCTTAGTTTATTTCACTTAACATATCATGCTCCAGGTTCATCCATGTTGTTGCAAATGGCAGTTTCCTTCTTTTTATGGCTGTACAATATTCCAGTGCATGTGTGTGTATGTATATGCACATCTATCTATCTATAGATAGATATAGATATATCACATTTTCTCTAGTCATCCATCGACAGACACTTAAGTTGTTTCCACAGCTTGGCTATTGTAAACAATAGCCAAGCAATAGCAATGAACATGGGGTGCATCAAAGGCATTTTTGACCTCCTTCTCTTCTTTGACCCCTGTTTGTCACTGTTTCCCTTTGATTCTTGTATATGTGCTGGGCATTAATGATGAATCAGACAGACACATCCTTGTTCTCCTGACGCTTGCTGTTTATTGGGATTACTTGTGGCGGAGGCTTTGGATCCCGTGAGAATATGTAGGCAGAATGTGGTCTTGCTCCCTTTGGTTATTATAAGAAACTCTTCTAATTGGCCTTCAAAGCTTATTCTTTCTATTGCTTTTTACCTGGCATGACCGTATTTGTTTTCCTGATATATAAAGTCATTGTTTTACTCTTAAGCCAAAGACTATTGCAGAGTCAGTGTCTCTTGTTGTTTTTCCAAGTCAAGGTCAAGTTCCTCATTTTATAATTCAAAGATCTCCATCAGTTGTTCATTCCTTCTCTGTTCACACAGCTCGGCCCCAGTCTCATCACTTGTCAGTGCCATTCACATCCTACTCTGGTCCCATCTGACTCATTATTTCTCTCCCCACCACTATTTATTTCACCGCGATTCACCAAAGCCACATTTGCTTTATCTCTTTCTTTGTGGGTGTGTGTTTATTTATAGATTTTTTTTTCCTGAGCCATTTGAGACCAAGTTGCAGACATGATACATCATCTCTAATGTTTCAACTGCATCTCTTGAAAACAAAGACGTTCCCCTACACAACCATAAGGCCAATATTATAACCAAGAATTCAGCACCGAGGTAATAATATTATCTAAGATATACTCTATATATGCACATTTCTCTAATTTTGGGGAGTAAAAGATCTCTGTAGCTGCTTTTGCTCACTTCGGGATATAATCAAGAAAATGCATTGCATTATGTCTCTTTTGTAACCTTTAATCTAGAATACCCCTGAATGATATTTTGTGTTTTGTGACATAGATATTTTTGAAGAACACATGTCAAGTGTTTTGTGGAATTTCCCTCCATTTGAATTTGTCTAATGGTTTCCTCATGGTTATGTTGAAGTTAAGCATTTTAGCAAAAATACTATGTAGATAATATTGATTTGTTACTTTTTTCATCTTTTCTTCTTTCCTATTGTTGCTTTGTTGACTTGAATATTCTATCATTTCCATTTTTTTTTATTGCGAGCCTTATATTCCCTTCAGTTAAATTCAGAAAATTATTATGTGATCCATGCATTGTGCCAGGTGATCTTGTGCATAAAAAAAGTAGAAAATTCTCCTTCTAGGGCAGCCCTATGACATCCAGAGAATCTTCTCTAATTAACCTTGCTTACAATGGTCTTGTCTTTCCTGAATTTCTATGGCACTATCATCTACAACCTGCAAGCTTACTTTGATTACTAATGCTCAGCCTTATAAGATGCCAGAATTTTTAAAATGTGAAATTTCTTGTCCAATAAGACTAAGTTCCCTGAAGGCAGATGCATGTCTTCTACCATTTTTCTCTTGTCCATTACAGCACCCAGCACTGTGCTAGACCAAAGGCAAGTGCTTAAGAAACAGTTGTGAGTCAATTCTGCTTTTGTTACGCCTTCTTTATTTTAAAGCCTTTGCCTCTTTTTCAAATGAAGGTAATTCTTGACAGCCTTCTGCAATGAAAAGGAGCCATGGCATAGATAATACATTAATATATAGCTTTGAGATGCATTACATGACTTTTGAAAATAATCCTTTTATATCATCCTTATTATGTTTGTCTAAGACCATGATCAGTTTATGTTCTCTGAGTACAAACTTGAACACTGTGGAAAGATAATCAGGAGTGTGTTGGATGATTCTGATTTTTAAATTAACCATGGATGATCTTCAAAGCAAATAATCCATACCTGAAAAATTAATCATTTACCCCTTCTCTACATATAGGATTATATGGTTGAACCATCACATTGCTCTGCATAGGAATAATCCTCCTTATGGAGCTATTTATTATCTGTTGTTGGTAAAAACAGTTTTTTTTTTTTTCTCTTTTGGAAATCAAAAAAGGTAGCTCAGAATGTCGGGAATTAGAATACAGCCAGATTTCATGTAGACCGAACAAAATCCAGTGGGGAGACTGGTGTTTTATAAAAGGCTTTAAAATTTTGCGTTGTACCTCATTAATTCTATACTGGGGAAAAACATGCTTACAGTCATGGACCAACTAGATTGCTCCAGTTACCCTAAGGCCTCAAATATTGTCTCCCTCATGTAGAATCAGAGCTTTTATTCATCACTGTTTGCTCGTTTGTTCATTTATTTATTTATTTATTTTGGACCAACCAATGTCCAGAAGCTATGCATAATGATTTAAGAGTTCTGCAAAGCCTGTCTTTTCTCCTATTTTGTGCTTCAGGGGCCATTTGCAGGTGACGGTGCCAGGTCTCTTGATGACCAACCATCTGGTGTGGTCTTGGTCTCTGAGCCTTAGAGCTTGAGAGCCTCAGCAATGGATTTGCCACCAGTTCTGGTATAAAACAACCATTTGGCCAACTTTGGCCTTGAAACTGTCAACTACCCTCTGGTCTGCCTTGACTGCCTTCGAGTCATTTGTGGTTTGATTTTTGGAAAATAAACCTCAAGGTATTTAAACATATACTTTCAGTCACATCCAAATCAGCGTGTATTTCATTGGCATTTATAGAGTCTAATCATGGAGCAAGTGGGAACGAGTTCTATATGGATATCCAGAATGAATCAAAATAACTGTACTGAGTCATGCGAACATTAAGTTGGATATGGTTGTAAGAGAAGAAAGTCCATGAATTATAATTAAAAGAATTTAATGTTTACCAGGATGGTGTGTCATATAGTTTCTGAAGGATTGGCATCACATTTATGCCTAATAAATATATTCTTCATGAATATGCTAAGGCAATATTAATTTACTGAACAAGATAGGGTTATAAGGAATAATTAATTGAAATGATTTCATAGACTTCTGCAAACAAAGCAGGTTGTGTAAACAATCCTTCAAATTAGAATGAGCCCATAGGCCTAGAGCTGATGAAAAATATCATTATACCTATAATTTCTGACAATAAAAAATGAAAAAATATGATTGATTTTATACTTTTTATTGATTAAATTTTCTAAAGCTTCCTACCCTTGGTTATACTCTTAATCTAAAATAGCTGGCAAAACTTTGTGGAAATCTTATGGATTGGTTAAATATTCAATAAACTCATTAAAAATAGGTCAAATATACAGATATAGAGAATAAAACAGTGGTTACCAAGGGCAGGATGGGGGCAGAGGAAATGGGAAAATGTAGGTCAAAGGATACAAAGTAGCAGATACGGAGGACAAACAAATGTAGAGGTCTAATATAGAACATTAAGACTATGGTTAATAAAATCACCATGTGTTGGATTAGGGGATTTTGTTAAATAATGGATTTTAGCTACCCCTGTCAAAAAAAGTAACTACTAGATGGGATGATAAATATGTCAATTTGCTTTGCTATCATAACCATTTTATTCTCTATATGTATCCTATAACTTCATGTTGTAAACCTCAAATATGTACAATAACATTTATTAAAAAATAAACTCAGGTTGGAAATAAATATCTATATCAAGTTGATATAAATAGCTGTTAATTATTTTAAACACCTGCCCCAGTAGGTATAAATGGAAATATTTTTCTCTGTATCAGACATACTAATATAGAGACCTAGCATAAAAGAATTAGGCATTTATCTAGAAAGATAATTAGTGAATTCCAGTCCCCCACACTCTCCTCTCCAAAAAGCACTATGTATGAAAATATGAGTATATAATATCTAAGCCCTTAGACAATTAGCACAATGGTGAAAGACTTTTAGAAATTGAAGAGATCTTAAAAGTCATCTAGCTGAAACTCTTTCTTTTATAGAGGAGGAAGCTAAGGACTAGATAGCAGAAGGGATTGAGATTATGAGAGCGATGGAATCAAGATTTGAACTCTGATTTCCTGTATGTTAGACCATTGCTCTTTCCACATCCCAGGAGCAAATGGAAAATTTAAACAATTTTATGCTTACCGAGAACCAACTCAGCAAGGAAGCAGATACCAGCAAATTGGTATTAATGGATCAACACCTAAGTGGACATATAGGAAATACATTTATTGGGTGTCGGGTGGGTGGGAGGGGGTAGGAGGGGATGGGTATATACAAACACAATGAGTGAGATGTGCAACGTCTGGGGGATGGTCACACTTCGAACTCTGACTTGAGGGGGCAGGGGGGGCATGGGCAATATATGTAACCTTAACATTTGTACCCCCATAATATGCTGAAATAAAAAAAATAAAAAAATAAATAAAGAGGTAACCAAAAATGCAAAATGTCACATTTAAACTTGGCTTGTAATTTCTTTTCTTAGTTCCTACCCTTTTTTGTAGTATCTATGACAGTATCTCTTCAGGGCTAAATTAATTTATTTTTCTTTGTCATTTTAATTTCAGTCGGATTTAACAATATCTTTAGTATTGATACAAGCTAAGTTTTTTTTTTTATTTAAAACTATCTGTAATTTCAGTATCATTCAAAATATTGCATAGTTTATTTAATCTAGTCCAATAGCATGAGCTGGATGGTCCTAGTCCGTCAAAAGCACTCAGTCTACATATAAGGACTCACAGACATTAAAAATAGTTGTAGATTGTTAAGCATATTGCTATGATCTGAATGTGTCTCCCCAGAATTCCTATGTTGAAATCTAATTACCAATGTCATGGGGCTTTTGGAAGGTGGTTAGGTCATGAGGACAGAGCCCTCTTGAATGGGATTAGTGTCCTTATGAGAAAGGCCCCTGCAAGCTGTCATGTCTCCCCATGAAGACAGTGAGAAGAGTCCTTTCATGAACCAGGAAGCAGGCACTCACCAGCCAGCGAATCTGCCAGTGCCTTGATCTTGGATTTTCCAGCTTCCAGACCGTGAATAAATTTCTGTTGTTTATAAACCACCTAGTTTATGGTATTTTGTTATATTAATAGCAGGCAGAGCTGATGAAGACAGGCACCATGCAATATTCTGAGATCATTTGTCCAATCTTCAACAGACCCTTCCTTGTCTCTCACCTACCACACTCAATCTGTCACCAAATTTTGTTGGTTTTTACCTGAGTACAAGCCAACATGTGCCCCATTCCTCACCCTTCTGGGACCACTGCTGTGATCTACGCTGTGTCACCTCTGGGAAGACTTTTGCCACAACCTCTTAATCTCTTAAGTGGCCACCAGTCTCTGCCTCCCTCTCCCAGTCCCATACAGTTGAGTTTTCTTAATATCACCAAGTTAGTTTTCTAAATTTCCAATTACTCCATGGCTTAACGACGGTCATTGATTCCCCTCATTGAGAGACAAAAGCTCTAGAACATCCACATACAATGTTCTTTGCTTCTTCACCCTGTGTTCTATCTGTTCTGCCAGCCTGACCCCTGACACCTGGCACCCAGCCACACCACACCACACATCTCTACTCATGTGACCTTTGGACTTTCTCTTCTGGCTCCCCCTTCTCCTCTGTGCCAGCAAACACCTTTACCTTTGAGATGTACTTCTTTCTTTGTGCTTGCTTGATAGCATTGCATTCTTATATAATATATATATACTGTGTATTGCATCACTTTTTGCTTCATGGAACTCAAATATAGTTCATCCTCGTTATTCACACAGTCCATGTTTGAAAATTTGCCTCATTACTAAAATTTATTTGAAACTCCAAAATCAATACTAGTGCACTTTCATGGTCATTTGTGGAATGGCCAAGAATTTGAGTTGCCAGACATGTGTGTTCTCAGCTGGAGTTGAACAAGGCAACACTCAGCCTTCTTGTTTCAGCTCTCATACTATAAACAACGTACTTTTTGTGAGCTACTTAGTATCACATTTTTCACATTTCTGTGCTTTTTGTTGTTGATTTTGCTTTGTAAAATGGCCTCCAAGCAGCAGGCTAAAGAGCTGTTTAGCATTCTTAAGTGCAAGAAGGTTTTATGGAGAAAACACATGTGTTAGAGTAGCTTCATTTAGGCATGAATTATAATGCTGTTGGCCGTGAATTCAACGTTAATGAATCAAAAATATGTATTGGCCTGTGAGAAATTCTTCACAATCACAAAGATGTGGAAACAACCCAAGTGCCCATCAATACATGAGTGGATTAATAAAATGTGGTATATATGTATACCATGGAGTTCTACTCAGCCACAACAAACAGTGGTGATCTAGCACCTCTTGCATTATCCTGGATGGAGCTGGAACCCATTCTACTAAGTGAAGTATCAGAAGAATGGAAAAACAAGCACCACATGTACTCACCATCAAATTGATATGAACTGATCAACACCTAAGTGCACATATAATAGTAACATTCATTGGGTGTCGGGCAGATGGTGAGGGAAGAGTGAAGCAGTATATACACACCTAACGGGTGTGGTGTGCACCATCTGGGGGATGGACACGCTTGAAACTCTGAGTCAGGTGGGGCAAAGGCAATATATGTAACCTAAACATTTGTACCCCTGTTACATGCTGAAATAAAAAAAAATAAATATATGTATATTAAATAAGGTGTCTTTAAACAGAAACACACATAAAACAACATACTGGTTAATGAAAATGTTGTGAGCAGAAGTTCATCGGAACTTAATCCTGTGTTTCTCCTCCTAGGAGCAATGATTCAATATTTGCTAGTTCAGTGTTTGTGGTGACTTTATAGAACAGAACTACTGCGAATAATGAGAACTGACTGTAAGTATTAGGTGGAAGGACAAATGAATCAATGAAATGCATCCATAGCTCCCCTCTCTCCCCCAAGTTGAATGGTTTATGAGTGGACAGAGTTTCATTCCAACAGTCTCAATGAGAAAACCTGTTGAAACTCCTTTTTTGAAATAATGGCGGTTGTTTTTATATTTTCTCAGATTAAGTAACTAGACATACTTGTGAATTACCATAGTGTGTGAGAATAGAAAGAAACCAGACATTGGCGACTTGGTTCCAGCCCTGGCTTTTCCTCTGAGCTCTTGAGGAAATAATTCCTTGAAATTGCTTAATCATTTATATAATGGTTGTGAATAATATCTACCCTGCCTATGTCACTCTATTTTAGAGAGGAAAGAGTGAAGAAAGAGTGAATAATGGATGTGAAATGTATCTGTAGCTTGAAATATGTTGAACAAATTGCACTCTTATGATTGTAAATACACTATTGCAATGTATTTCCAGTATTACTTGAATGAGTAAGGCCCACTCTCTGCTCTAAACAACTGCTTTTCCAACTCTGTCCATTCTCTTCCCTCCCTTTTTCTCTTTCTAACATCTTATTCACACTCTACCTAGAAGAAAGAAACAATACTTTATGAAATCTTCAGTATGTGGTTTTTTTTTAACAGATTTCTTTGGTCCCTGCCTATAAGCTGACTGCCTTCCAAATTTCCACTTGGGCTCTACTATCATCTGATCCTTTGACCTGGTCAAACCAAACAAGACAAGATTCATTGATTAATCCATTCATTAAATAATTATTGAGCATCTCTTGGGTACCAGTCACTGTGGTCGGTAATGAAAATGCTAAGATGAACAGGGATAGGATGAGGCCCCTGTTCTAATAGAGCTTTTAGACAACTAGGGTGGCCCCTTGATGATTAGCCACAATAATAAAACAAATAGGACTTGAGAGGAATACAATTTCATGAAAGCCTGTTAACAAAGACAGCGGACCTAAGGAGTTGGCTTAAAGGAAGTGATGGCATTCTGAAAAAGTGATGCATGATCTGAGAACCAAAAAATAGTTGAGTTGGTGAGTGAAGTTGGATTGGGGTTAGGAGAGAGCTTTGATTATATCAAATGGGTGCACAGTCTGTGCAAAGGCCCTGTGGCAAGATGAAGAGTGGCACATTTAAAGAACTGGAAATAACTAGTATGGCTAAAGAGCAGTAAGCAACAGGAGACTAATAGGAAAAAGAGGCTGGAGGTGTAGGAGGAAGTACACCATGTTGATGGTTTTATTCATTCCTACAAAGTGTGGGAGGCCATTCAGGGTTTTAAACATAATGTTTACATTAGCATATTTTGGTTCTGAAAGAATCCGTGGCCTGCAGTGTAAAGAATGGGTTGTAGAGGGCTAGGAGTAGCCCAGAGGAGACCTAGGGAGATCCCAGATAGGAGGCTATGGTAATCCAGGAAAGTGCTAAATGTGTGAAGATTTGCCGTGCAATTTATAATAACTTAAAAAGCAAATGCTTTAAATGAAGTGTCATTTCTTCTCTTTGATCTGAAAGGCTGAGTTCTTTCTTAATACTTATTACCTTCATTCTGATGTAATAAATTTTGAAATAATGCTGGTAGACAAGCATATATATCCGAGCAATACTTGGACAGCATAAAAACATTGCTTGCTGGCCAGTAAAAATCTTGATGATTTCCCTTTCTAAAGAAGGAAAAGATGAGCACTTCAGAATTTAAAATGTGCAGCATTGCTTTTTGACTACTTTTAGTTGTGACAGTAAGTATGCAAAGTTTCTCTTTTGGAAAAAGAACATGGACATGGTGGCTCATGCCTGTAATCCTGGTACTCTGGGAGGCCGAAATGGGAGGATCATTTGAGCTTAGGAGTTTGAGACTAGCCTGAGTAATAGTGAGACCCTGTCTCGACTAAAAAAATAGAAAGAAATTAACTGGAAAACTAATATACACACACACACACACACACACACACACACACATATATATAATTAGCCAGGCATGGTGGCGCATGCCTGCAGTCTCAGCTACTCAGGAGGCTGAGGCAGGAGATTGCTCGAGCCCAGGAGTTTGAGGTTGCTGTGAGCTAGGCTGACGCCACAGCAATCTAGCCCGGGCAACAGAGTGAGACTCTGTCTCAAAAAAAAAAAAAAAAAAAGAACTCTGCAGAGCCTAGGACAAGGAAGAGAGATGGACCTGTTTAGAGACAGGAAGAATAAAATCTCCTGTCATTCCTTATAAAATATTATTTGCAAACTTCCAAGTTAAAAATAAAGTTGTACGGAAGGGGTGAGGAAACTGAGCCACCCAGAGTTTAAACAGGCCAACATCTCTTCCCAGTGGGTGAGGTCAATAGGTTGGCATCGAGATGCTAGTGACCGTTCTTCGCTGATGATGCCAGAAAATTGTTCAATAATGAAAGTTATCGTGGGGAGGAATGATCTGTGTCATAGGCTCCATGAAATTTTTGATAGGGTATCAATTTTAAATGACCAGACGAGCATACAGTAATCGAAATAGGCTTTTTTTTTCAGCATTCTCAATCTCTCTTGGCAGATTATGACCCTTGTGCTCCATGACTTCCTCTGTTTGCTGCCTGCACCAGGGAAGCTGGAAAACCGCATGTCTGGTTGTAGCTGAGGCTCCTTTAGCTCTTGCACGTCTCCAAACTACTCTTGTGGTCCCTTGGTGCCTCCAGAGAGGAGCGATTTCATCAGAGATAGCCTCAGCCGGTTTTCCCAATGTTGTCTAGAATAGACTATCCCCAGCTGATAATCGAGAGTATTTAAGGTACTAACATGACTTGGGGTAGGGGGAAATGGGCCACTCTTTCAGGCTCTAGGAAGGGATCAAGCTTCTTTTCCCATCCTTACTTCTGTCCTGCATTCATTCTCACTCTTTGGACAGGGTAGGGGCTCATCTATCATGTGTAGTCTCAGTTTTAAGTCACTGTGGTTTCATTTTTTTAAAAGCAACACCTAACATTTGGTAAATGAACTTTAGAGGGGATAGGGTGCGTATCTGGTAGAAATATGATTTGTATAAAATTGTATAGTCTTCATTCTGCACAACATGAAACAAAGGCATGGATATAGATTTATTGCCAATAGTCTTTGCAATAAAGAGCTTAGAGTGTGATCCTTTTATTTGAATTTGTGCCCTGCCTTATGGTACATTGTCTAGTGCTATGATACAGAAAAGTGTAAGAGTGCTGCAGATTCAAACTAATTTCTGTACATAGTGAGGCTCGGATCTTTTAAAGAAAAAAAAATGTCCCTAAAAGGTGAGAGAATTGTAATAGGAAATACTCAGAATCCTTCAGTTTTATGTGCTATGTGACTAATGGATATATTTTATTATTTCATTTTATTAACTGTAGGGAAAAAAATTAAGTGGTGAAGGTGGCTAAAACGTTAAGATAATTGCCACCTCTTCCTATTTACACCACAGAGATCTATTAAGTGTTCATTTGTTAGTCTATTACTTCGTGGTGTTCTGAAAAGAAAAGCTTTTGGCTAATGCACTTGTATTATTCAGAAGATTTCTGTCTGCTCCAGAGGGTGTTGGAGAAACTCTATTCCTTTTTCCAGCATCTGAGTTGAAAGATAAATTATCTTTTTGTAATAATAATAATATTTTATAATTTTTTTGTAGTACTTTTGAAGAATGAGAATGAGGGTGTTCATTAGCGTTACAGCATTCCCATGAAGTTTCTAGCAACTCCGATTGTCCCTACTTTGGAAGAAAACAAACTAGCTAACTCAAATTTATCTTTAGTAGCAGACTGAACTCTATGCTACATTCTAAGTAGGTGCTCCAGCACTAAGGCTGCTGTTAAAGTAGGAATATGTTCTTCCTCTTCTTTCTGTGCTCTCTCTCTCTCACCTTTCTCTATCTGTGGTCCCATCCATGTGATTTTTTTCTCCCAACATGTCAAAGAGCCCCTAGCAGTGCATTAAGGGAACGTGTTCAGAGTCCTGGCTTTGAGGCTGACTTAGATAGTGGTAGGTGCAGACAGTAACACCCCCTTCCCGTGCTCCAGCCCAACGTGCCCATTCACACAGCTGTCCTGCCATTGTACTTACCTCCTAAAACTGTTTTTATTGCTCTATTTTGACACCTGTCCTCTCCCAGTTCCAGTAGCGTCAATTCCTTGAGGACAGGATTTTTATGTTTGCCGTACTTATTTACTTTTATATACTTGGTATATATGCACACTGTCTTGGGCATAGCGGGCACTGGGTGAGTATTTGGTAAGGGATGGAAGGAGGGAGAGAGGGAGGGATGGAGAGAAGGAAGGAAGAAGAAATAAAAGAGGAGAAATAGGGAAGAGGTAAGAAAGAGATGGGCGAAGGAAAGAACGCGCCACTTACGGGGATGTTTGCCTGAGCCTCTGTTTTCTCAGCTGTAAAATGGGGAAGATGAAAGCTACTTCCTGTGGCTAATGAGAGATTACCTTTAGAGAACATTTATAGAATATGTAGTTTACTTAATTGCATTCTTTTCAATCCATTTAACACATTTTTCATTTGAAATAATCCCATGCCTCTTTTAGTTTTCCCAAATTAATCTTGTCCAGCCCAGTGTAGAAATCCAAAGGCCTAAGCATAGACACACATAGGTTATACTACATTGAGTGGAATTTTGATGTTCCCTTGATATCTTCTTTTTGATCTTTTCCGTGGGAGCATATTGTATATGGCAGCCACCTCTTCTCATTGCCACATCAGCAACATCCCATTGATAACTTGAAATTGGCCATGGAAATTGACAACCCCCCATCAGTTGTTAAACGTTGTCCTTCCTGTCTCTGCACCCTAGGTGGCTCTTGGGCAAGGACCATGGCTGTCCCATTTGGGAGTATCCCCTTATGGATATCAGCACTTGCACAGGTGACTGGTATTGATTTGACTAGCAACAATTAAAAAAAAAAAAAAAAAAAAAAACACATGTGCATGGCAAAGGTAAAGCCAAGGAATTACAAAAAGATATTATTATTATATATATAGTTACCCCAGTCTCAGAAATAACTGTCCATTTTTGACTAGACAATTTATAATAAAGGTATCTAATTTTAAAGCATGGAGTATGATTTAGCTGTAATGTTATTATTAGTACCATATTATTAAATATTTCTGAAGATCTTTTTTTCCTTCTGATCTACTCAATCTTTGTATAATCCATTTTGTATAATCCATTTTTGTCTATCTTAATACTTTATATTTTAACAAAGGTTAACTCAAACATTCTTATCAAGCATATAAATGTCCACTTTTTTGACTTACCAGTGTGAATTGTTAAAAAATGTCTTTTACATTTCAATTTACTTGTGGACGAAAGTTTTATTGCTTTTCCTATAGAAAGATAGATGGAATATTTATTCTTCTTTCTGGCCTCCAGGGCCTTTTAACCAGATAAAAGTAGTGGGCTGATTACTAAAGAATCCTGAAAATTTCCTGCCAGAAAAACAAACAAAACATAAAGAGCCATTAAGTTCAGTGCCTTTTACCTGTATTTTCACATGTCTAATACTTCAGTGCTCATACAACAGAATAGCAGTGACATCGCTTGGTAAACACAGTGTGTTGGCTGTGGCATGAAATCCTTATCACAACAAGCTTATCACAATGCTTACTCATAACAACTTTATGGGGTATCTAGACCAGGCATCATTGTCCTCCCCCCATTTTACAGAGGAGGAAACTGAGGCTGAAGGCTATAATGATTTGTTGAGTAACCTAGGCTCTAATTTGACAAAAGTAGAAGACATTTCCTTTGCTGCTGTCCAGGAAACTGAGTTTATGGTTTTGAGTAGGTTCCGCTTCTTGCTAGTTGTGCAAGCCACTGACCCTGTGCAAGCCACTGAACCTGTCTTTGCCTCACTTTTCTTACTGTAAGATTAGGAAGATAGTCTTACCTCATAGGATCATTGTGACTGTTAAATATAATAACGTGTGTACAAAGCACACTGCATAGGAAGTGCTGAACGTATGCTGGTTTCTACTCTTCTTCTTGTCATGGCTACTATTGTAAGAAAGTTTCCAGTAGCATCTTTCCATATCTCACTTTCAGTTCTTAATTATGCATTAAAAAGTTTTTAATTGACTGAAGGAACTTAGGTTGTTGTTGTTGTAACATTTCCCATTGTTTTGCATTTCCCATTATGGGAACACACCCTAAGATGACACCTACTGAGTCATGCTTTTGAGCAGTGGGCGGAACTTACGACTTGCTTCTAGCTGGTATGATATGGCAAAGGAGGTGGGAAATCCCTCCTGTGGACATGTCACACTGTGTAAGACTTTGTCTTAGCAGACAGGAGTGAGAGATTCTTCTGCAGGCCCTGCAGACAGCTTCTAGGACAGCTGTAGGAGCTGAGGGTGTCCCAGACATGACATCCAGCAAGTAGACAGGGACCTCAGAAATTGAATGTTGCCAATGATCACATGAGCTTGGAAGAGGACCTCAGGTCCAGAAAAGAATGGAACTTGGCTGACACCTTGACTACACCCTTGTGAGACCATGAGCAGAAGACCCTGCTATGCTGTGCCCAGACTCCAGACCTACAGAAACTGCCAGATAATAAGTGTGTGTTGTTTTAAGCAATAAATTTGTGGTGATTTGTGGTGATTTGTTACACAGCAGTAGATAACTAATATATCCATGAAATCAAATTTCTGAATACTTGCCTATCTTTGACCAATTTTTTTTTTTTTTTAGACAGAGTCTCACTCTGTTGCCTAGGCTAGAGTGCCGTGGCGTCAGCCTCGCTCACAGTAACCTCAAACTCCTGGGCTCAAGCAATCCTTCTGCCTCAGCCTCCTGAGTAGCTGGGACTACAGGCATGTGCCACCTTGGCTGGCTAATTTTTTTCTGTATATATATACATATATATGTATATATATATATATCTAGTTGGCCAATTAATTTCTTTCTATTTTTAGTAGAGATGGGGTCTCGCTCTTGCTCAGGCTGGTCTTGAACTCCTGATCTCAAGGGATTCTCCCACCTCAGCCTCCCAGAGTGCTAGGATTACAGGCATGAGCCACCGTGCCTGAGTCAGAGCTTCAAGTGTGACCAACCCCCAGATAGTGCGCCTCGCACTCATTATGTATGTATATACCCATCCCCTCCCCCCCACCACCTGCCCGACAGCTGATAAATGTTATTTCTATATGTCCACTTAGGTGTTGATCAGTTAATACCAATTTGCTGGTGAGTACATGTGGTGCCTGTTTTTCCATTCTTGGGATACTTCACTTAATAGAATGGGTTCCAGCTCTAGCCAGGAAAATACAAGAGGTGCTATATCACCGTTGTTTCTTACATCTGAATAGTACTCCATGGTATACATATACCACATTTTATTAATCCAGAATAATTATTAATAAAAACTGTGCTCCTAAATATTTAAGGTCTTTCTTCAGTGATTTGGCTTAATTTTCTGTTTTGGCTTTGGGACCCTTTGCTCCAGTACCCTTTCTTTCCAGGGGACACTGGTCTTACCATTTCTACCTTTGGATTTTGTTTGTACAACTCACTAAATGGTTGAACCCTGCCCTTCTTTCAGAGAGGGAAGCTCAAGTCTTTTACTTTTTCAATGGGAGCTGCCTCTGTTCTGGAAGCCTGTGTGTGTGTGTGATTTCAGCAGTACTGAATCAAAGCATGTTTTCCAGTATATTGAGATGAGCACAAATGCCTGAGCACAATCAAGCACCTTTTGATTTAGTAGTGCTGAAGTCACACACACACACACACACACACACGCACACACACACACACACACACTCCCCAAATCGACTGAAAATTCCTTAAATTTAGGGAAGAGCGTCATATACCAATTTTATGCCCCATAATATCGAGTAATGTGTCCTGATAGGTATTAATTTGATGTTTGTTAACTGATTAATGAATTAATTGGTTAGTGTGGATAAGGAAGTAGGTAATGGATATAATTAGAGAGGTGATAACAGGAACTTATCACCGTTGATGGGACCTGGGGAGTTGGTAATGGCTGTAATTAGAGACCTTATAACAGGAACATATCAGACAAGGGATATTGATGGGAAGACAAGGCCACAGGGGAGGAGTGACAAGAGAGGAGGCATTGGGACTGAATGGCTGAAGAAAGTTCCCACTAATGGCTCAGGGCTTTGCGGTTTTGGAATTGGGAGATTAGAGTAATTCTCTGGCAAACTGGAGAGCCAGAAAATACGTGGTGGCTTGCAGGATTTGTTCCTTTCCTCACCTCCTCGTCACTATGACATCCTTGAATTCTGCTCTGTCAAGAATTCAAGGCATTTCCTCTCTTCCTAGTAACTCTTTTCCTCCTTCTAAGAGTAACCTATCCCCAGGTAGACACAGACTTGGAGTGTTAATTTTCAAGATAATGAAGAATGGAAACAAACAGTATAAACAGCTAAAATATAAGAATCTTTTTTTTTTAAACCACACCTACCTGGAATGAAAATAGAATTATTTGAATATGAATCTATTGCTAATTTAAGCTATGCTGATTGATAAATGTTTATTTTCAGGAGTATAGGGAAGACATTAAAGTAATTAAAAGGGTGTGGAGACAGGGAAGGTCTAGAAGAGGCGGCATCCTCCTTTTTTGGGGTGTCTTGTAACTCTTTTAACCAAAGGCTTTCCTTGTCTTTTGATCCTTATAGCCATTTTTTTTCTTTCCCTAATTGAAAAGACCTATCTTTGTTAAGATTGAACATCATTCTATTTTTAACTCCAACTTGTAGGGGTCATTTGAAACTGTCTCTGACCCTCTGAGCCCTCCAAGTTGGATGTCAATACAGACTTAATAAAACATTCTTTGTTTTTTCATCATCCAAGTCACCATTCAAAATGTCAGCTGTGTCAGGACCCGAAATGGATGACCGTTAGCAGACCGATAACTGATAACTCCTCCCGAGCCGTGCCCATCTGTCCTGCCCAGACAGTCTGAAAGCTGCACGGGTGAATCTTGGTAGAACTCCTCTTTCTCAGTTTCATGTAGCTTTATTTATTGAGGGTCCCGTTTGTCACAAGCATACACATTCATGAACTGGGACTACTTCATCACGACTTAATGCATCATTTAACCTCATGCAATCTTAATTTAGTAGTTTGCGAATTAAAGAGCTCATCAACCCAAACTCTGAACTACTTAAGGACTCTTTAAAGTTGATGTAAGATATGTTGACCTAACGTTTGTAGAAGATATAGATGATGTACAAGCTGTGAGACAGGGTGTCAAGTTAGTGAGCTGCTCAGATTCTCATCTATAACATGGGGATGGCAATAGCACTTACCTCATGAAATTGTTATGAGGACTAAGTGGGATAATAGTGACCTTAGAATAGCTTGTTTTACAGTGAATACTATGTGAGTTTTAATTATTATCATTAATTGGTTCAGAACAGTTAATATCATGTGGCTCATCAGTTTTAGGTTTATATTTTCTTGTGGTATAATTTAAAGTGTTTCGCTTGATGATTTTGATAACTGTATATACCCATGTAATCCACACCCCAATCAAGAAATAGAACATTTGTATTAACTCAGAAAGTTCTTTATGCTCCTTTACAGTCAATCCCCCATCCCTTAGAGAAAACCATTTTTCTTATTTCTATCACCAAAGATCAATTTTGCCTTTGATAGAATTTTAGATGAATGGAATCATAGAGTACATATCTTTTGTGTCTTGAATCTTTTCTACAATATATTGTGTACATTCACCCATGTTGTTGCCTGTGTCAGTCATTCAATCTTTTTCTTTCTTGAACGATATTCTATCAATATAAAATGTGTTTATCGATTCTTCTGTTGATGAACATGTGGGTTGTTTCCAGTTTGGGGCTTTCATGAATTAAAATTGCAAAACATATTCTTATACACACTGTTTTGTGGGTATAGGTACATAATCAGTTTTAAAGAAATAGTTTAACAGTTTTCGAAATGGTTTTACTGCTTTTCTGCTCTCAGCAGTAATGTATGACATTTCCAGTTGTTCACCAGACTTTGCAGTTTTAGCTGTTCTAGTAGTCATGAAGAGGATCCTATTATATTATAGTTTTCATTTCTATTTCCTCATTAGCCAATGATGAGGGGCTTCTTTCCATGTGCTTCTCAGCTGTGCATACATCTTCCTTTGTGTAGTGTCCGTTCAAGTCTTTTGTCAATTTTTAATGGGTTTGTTTATTTCTACTATTGATTATTTTTATATGATTGGAATACTTATTTAGCAATCGAACTATTTGTATATGTGTAGCACATTTATTATGTATTTATTCCATTTGTCAGTGCAAGGAAATTAGTGCCAAAATGGTTTACTTAATCCTCAACTAGACCGGGTAAAGTATCAATACCTTTGTTTCAGAGTTTCACACCAAAACCAGAGCCAAAGCAGGTGTTGCTACCATCTGAGAGTGATAATCATTTGCAGATGCCACATATGGTATCTCTAGTAACTCAGATTCTACATTATGTAGTTCTCTACATTTTTACACTTTTGTGACTTAATCATTTCCTTTCTAAACTTGTTTTAATTTATCTCTTCAAGGAGAAAAAGTCCCCAAGAGAATAATTAGCTTTTATGAATTGGGTATTTGAAGCAACTAGGGTTTTTTTTCCCTTTTCTTTTTATTTCTTAAGTGTGGGGGAGCAACTATCTTTTTTTGAGGGTGGGGTGGGGAAGGTTTCACCCTCTTTGTACGACAATATAGCTGTGAAATTTGAACGCTTTCATTAGCTCGTATCAGGGTCATTACAGTACTGACAGCTAAGAAATGTTACTACATACTTAGAAAATGTGTTTGTTAATCGTTCTCAGGCAAAGACTGTGACAGAGCTGCCCCTAATTCCATAAACATAAGGCATATTAATCCCGTTAGTTGACAGGTACTTAAATGGGCAGATTGGATGAGTAATTGGGTTGTTCTCCTTAATCCTTAGCTTTGAATATAAATGAGAAATGTCTCGATATTTTTATTTGTCTTCAGTAATGTCTTCTAATTGATTTATTTTAAAACGAACTGTTTCTGCAGAATAGTGATTTCTTTCAGCATCTGTTGTTCTTATGAGAGGAGTTGCAATTATAAAACATTTCTAAAAGTCCATACGTTTTAACATTCAACTCTTTTTCCAAATTCCACATAAGGGGCTGAGAAAGTTAGCCTCCACAATTCATTTCAAATCACATTTTATTTGGGATTAAAAAAAAAACCCTTCTATTCCCCAGGAATAAGATGAATTTCTCTGGAGGATGCTCAGCGCCTTATATGCCCCTAGGATACAATTTAGTGCATGCTGTGTGACCCAGATAGTTTAAGGTAGTTTCCAAAAGAGCCTAATGTACTCTCAAGAGGAATCTCCTGTCCTGGAAAGACCTGGCTGAATATTCCTCTTTACCTGATGACAGTGAGAGAAATGACTTAACATTTTAAAGAGCGTGCTGAGATATCTTTCTGCACCTTTTGTTGCAGACTCTCACCTGTCAGGGGGATGAAGAATTAGGGGAAAATTTTAGAGTGAAGTGAGAGTTGTGGCATGAGAGAAATGGAAAACGTTTCGCACAGCGATATAAGAAGAGAAATTTGAATTTGGAAGGGAAAGTGGGAGAGGTCTAGGGCATCACACAAGTCAACAAACCAGGAAGCTAGCAAAAGGTCAGCACCTTAAAAACCAGCAAAAACCTCACCCTAACCCACAGCCAATCAGAAGACAGTGGCATGCTGGGGGAAATGAGATCAGGTAAAAATTTAGTACTAGATTTTCAGAGAGATCCAAGGGTAGGGAATCACCCAGATGGCCAAATTTTTGTATATGTATTTTTTCTTTTTGCCAAGTTTAGGGCTAGTTGTATATTTTATGTCCATATACATCATCATTTATGCAAACATTTGAAAACTTAGCTCATACAAACAGCTATGTAAATTTTTTGTCAATTAGCATTTGTAATGTTAACAAATGTTAGTTTTGTTGGGAGGTGAACAGTATGAAGTTATTGCTACCTGTAGAAACATGATATTGCCATGTTTGGTCACGATTGATGGGAAATCCTATAGAAGGAGATGAGAAGAGGTCCTCGTCTCTCCATTTTAGTACCTTCCGGATCTAAAACCACATCTTGTTTTTTTATAGGTGCTCAAGGAACATCAGTTAATGGAATAAAATCATATTCAGGAGCTTTCTGCCAGACATGGGTACTTTTTAATAATAATCTTTTTTGATAGAATGCTACAGAAATTATTTCTTAAATATGAAGTACATCCTACATTTTTCTATCTCCTTTTTGGTATCACATTCCTTTCTTATGCAAAAACATTACCTATGGCATAGCAAAGCAAGAATTTTTGAAATGGTTGTTTTTTGCTGGTATTAAAGGCTTGGCCATGCAAAAAGGGACAGTTTTTAAAGAGCAATGGATTTGAGAGAATTGTTTACATTTCCTTGCAAGTACCTTTGGTGTGGTCTTTCGTTTCTTTTTTAAGAGTCATTCAAATTCATAAACTTTCAGGGGTGAGTTTTAAACCAGTTTACTCCTTCTTCCTCCCCACAAGAAAGTAAAATTTAGAAATTTGGAAAGTTATGACAATCGGAAATAAGATTCTCATGTTTGTTCAGTAAGACCTTGGAGAATTTTTTTCTAAGTCACTTTTCAGCTATGTGATTAATATAGTTTCCTTAATATGTGTAATCCTTTTATGCTAGGTATCGCAACTGTTTAAGAAACTAGAATACTAATGGCATTAAACTGTTGTGTTTATTTTGGATTAGTTCAGTTTAATTACAGTCGCAGCATTTTCTAATCAGTTTGATATTTTTATTCAGACATTAATCTGGTATCACATGCAGGTAATTATGACAGCTCCTTAATATGAAAACAATACGAAAACATTTAACTAATACTTCAAAGAGTGTAAGACTTATAGCATTCTACATAGGCTCGTTGCTACTGATTTCTTTATTCTCAAATACTAGTGAATACAACCATTATCTATTTTTGTGCATTTTGCTTAGTTTTGTAAAATTATAGTACTTTGTTTTCATGTCTGTGAAAATACCATTGTTATGAGCTATTGACTAAAACACTAAAATGTTGTGTGTATCCATCTTGCATTGGAACTTTGGAATTAGCAGAATGTTTTAGCTATTTGTTTGCATTTCACAACCAGGGAGCTGTTCATAGACTTAGACAAATTTAACAGTAAGGTAGGAACTCGTGCTGTATTTATTCTCAATTTTCCTTGGAATGCCTTGATTTTTTAAAAATGCAGTTAGTGTTCTTTTTAGGTAAAAAGAAATGTGAAATGTAAAAGAGCAACAGAGACAACTTATTTAAGCACAGCATGTCTTTATGCCTTAGGGGGTGGGGAGAATGCAGATCTCTGAGTTAGATAAAGCTATATGTCAGATATTTAGTGTCTTCTGTCAGAAATTTCTCTAAATAGATTTTTGATGTAACATAGTCCAGACTGTTTTCTTGGGATGTTGTGGAGGGCAGATAAAAATGTTTAGGACATCCCCTATGTTCTCTTTCCACATTGACTCATTTGGTCCACATTTATTAAACATGTTCTGTAGATAAGATACATATACAACTGTACATTTGAAATACACTTTTATGTTTTTAATGGAAGCTGCATCCAAATAATTATTCTACAGTTCAGCTTCTAGATATTTGTGTTAACATCCTACAACATAGTGACTTATAAAAAGTTACATTATTTTAAGGGATTTGATTTCAAATCCAGGGAATGTTTTTGAAATGAATACGTTTGCTAACATTGAGATTTAATGACATCATCTGTTAATATTGGAACTTAAAATTTTCTTTGTGAACTTTTAAGCTTTCAAAGGGGAGGGATTTTTATAAAATTTCTATCAGTTTCATCTGATGAAATATAAACTATAATTTATCTCTTCAGTGGTCAACCATTCTTACATCCTTATATACTTCTTTGGGCAGTATCTAAGGGCGGTAGTGATGAAGACCTTAAACTTGGCTGTTGGCTAGATTGGGGTCATATCTTTGCTCAG
Source organism: Microcebus murinus (assembly GCF_040939455.1). Lineage (NCBI taxonomy): Eukaryota > Metazoa > Chordata > Mammalia > Primates > Cheirogaleidae > Microcebus > Microcebus murinus. The sequence goes on along the minus strand of NC_134116.1, from coordinate 20,183,630 downwards.
CTATTCACTACCTGATTAAATATAGGCAGTTCTGTTAAGCCTTGGTTCTTTCACCAGTGAGGTGGGAATAACAATAGTATCCACCTTACAGACTTGTGACAATTAAATGGGCAAGACCGTGTGGTATGCCCAATATTGGGCACATATTAGGGGCTCAATAGATGTTCATTTTTTATACACCATACTAAGCAGAGTATCTATGTGTGTCTGTCGGGGGAGGGGGTGTCTCTTCCAGTGAGAACCTGCTAGACAAATTCTGAAAGAGCTGTAAGATTCCTAGCACAGTGTCTTGCACAGACTAGGTGCTCAAACTTATTTATTAAACAAGTAACTTATTGCTTTGAGGTTCTGAAAACAAAATTGAATCTGAAACACATGGCTAAATAGGTTGTATTCACTTTGATAATTTTTTAAGTGTATCACGGAGTAATGTGCTAATTCCTTAAATCTAATTTTTGATGACCTAGCAAGATCAAGACGCTGTGCTAGATGCTGCCGAACATATAAAGCAGAATAGGAAATTGTCCTTGTCTGTAAGAAACTTACATTGTAACTATGGATGTTGGAATAAGATTTGAGTATTTGAAAAGTTCTATGGGAAGTTCTATAGGAACTTCTATTTATTGAGTGCTTCTGACTTTCCATGTGCTCTATGATAAGCATCTCATACGAATCATTTCTAATCTTTAACATGATCTGCAAGTAGATCTACCTATATTTTACAGGTAATGGAATTAGACATAAAGAAGCGAACTGACTTATTCAAGGATATAAAATCAGTATGGTCTGAAAATGAGCCCACAAACAGCAAGCCCCTAAAAAGACCTATCGTGTAAAATAAAATAGTCTATGATAACAGGGTCTTAAAAGTAAGTGTAAAAATAATGTTTTATTCAATAAGTAGGAATGAAGTTAATTTTAGTGGGAAGAAAGTTCTAGTCCTACACCAAACAGTAGGCCCATATCAATGCCAGATGGATTAAAGAGTTAAATTTTAAAAAAAGAAATAATGACAATAATTACAATGCTATAAGGTAATATTTTACTCACATTCAAATGGAGAAAGACATTCTATATATAAAATAGTGAAAAAAACAACAATAAAAATAATGGTGGTTTTGACTACATAAATATTTACAGCCTCTATAAATCAAAAGAACTAAAATACACTATGTTGGCTGGGCATGGTGGCTCATGCCTGTAATCCTAGCATTCTGGGAGGCAGAGGCGGGCAAATTGCTCGAAGTCAGGAGTTCGAAACCAGCCTGAGCAAGAGTGAGACCCCGTCTCTACTATAAATACAAAGAAATTAATTGGCCAACTAATACATATAGAAAAAATTAGCCGGGCATGGTGGCGCATGCCTGTAGTCCCAGCTACTCGAAAGGCTGAGGCAGTAGGATTGCTTGAGCCCAGGAGTTTGAGGTTGCTGTGAGTAGGCTGATGCCATGGCACTCACTCTAGCTTGGGCAACAAAGCGAGACTCTGCCTCAAAAAAAATAAAAAAATAAAATAAAATACACTATGTAAAAAGTTGAAAATCAAATGATAAATTGTGAAAAACACTTATGAAATACACATCAGAAGGTTAAGATCCATTATATAATGTAATACAATATATTATATACATAATATAATAAAGTGTTTTATAAATCAATAACAAAGATAAAAATTTTACAATTAAAAATTGGCAGAGGAAATAAAGAAGCAATTTGCCAAAGAATTGGAATTGGCAATAAGCATGTAAAAACATATATAACTTCACTGATACTCAAATAAATACAAATTAAAGCCATAATGATATGCCTTATATTAATACAATCTATCAAATTGATAAGGATTAAAAAATACTTTGTCTTGGGGAGAAGGTGTTGGAAAAAATCACTCTAATATACTGTTTGGGTATTCATTGCAGTGCTACGTCAGAGAGTGAAAAAATTGAAAACAATGTTTTTTATAGGGTAGTATAACAATATGGTTTGTTAACCATAATTACTGTTAGCCAAATTTTTCCATTGCATCCAGTGGAATATTAATTAGCCATATTTAGATATAATATTTATTGACATAGAAGGAGTCTAGTAACATTATATTAAATAAACAGCACTTATATAGAAAATAATATCACTTTGTTAAAATAGGAATATATATATATATATAAAGATTGAAAGCAAATACATCTAAATGATAATCATGGTGGTCTAATTCTGGTTACATTAGGAAAGGTGTATTTTCCAAATTCCCTACAATTAAGAAATGATAGGAGATTATAAATCTTAAAATATAATGAAGGCCGGGCGCTGTGGCTCACGCCTGTAATCCTAGCTCTTGGGAGGCCGAGGCGGGCGGATTGCTCGAGGTCAGGAGTTCAAAACCAGCCTGAGCAAGAGCGAGACCCCGTCTCTACTATAAATAGAAACAAATTAATTGGCCAACTGATATATATATAAAAAATTAGCCGGGCATGGAGGCGCATGCCTGTAGTCCCAGCTACTCGGGAGGCTGAGGCAAGAGGATCGCTTGAGCCCAGGAGTTTGAGGTTGCTGTGAGCTAGGCTGATGCCATGGCACTCACTCTAGCCTGGACAACAAAGTGAGACTCTGTCTCAAAAAAAAAAGAAAAAAAAAATAATGAGAAAATGCCATGATACATAGTTTGAAATTGTATGTGAACCCTGGACCCTCATAGCTTGGAATGAGGGTATTGAGTGTCCATATTAAAGTTCTTTGACCTCACCATCATGGCACACACATCATCACTGGTGGGATTTTGGCAAAAAAAAAAAAAAAAAAAAATCAACCAAGTGAAGACCACCTAGAGTTCAAGTTATTCCAGGAAAACAAAATACAATCTATCTTTAAAAAGTGATTTATGTGTTGAAGAATTAAACCACTTTTAAAATTTAATGAATGGAAGAAGCATTTCAGCTGGAGAAGAGTAGAATACACCCTAGACCCCAACAAGAACCTTCAGTGAAGGGAATTCCTCAATGATCTGGGCCAGTGAGGAAGCTGCTTCTCCTATATCCCCTCTGCTAGCTAGGGAGCAGGGGGCTGCAGAGGGGAAAGCATCTAGACCAGACATAGGAATCAGAAGAATGAGAAATATTTTAGGACATGCATAGGCTGAAATGGGGAGAAGAACAACCTAAGAGAGGAAAGATACTTGCAAAGGCTGAGGTGCATGAGATAATATGTTCTGGGGATACAAGAATTTTGGTGAGTTTGGAGCCAAAGAAGGTTTGTGAGGGGTGGTAGAAGACGAGGCAGAAAAGTGAGCAAGGTCTCAGTCCTGTGATGAGCCAAGACTTCGTCTTGCAAGGTTGGGAGCCAAATTAGGTCTTATGCTCAGGTTTGTGTTTTAGAAAGTCCAGCCACCACCAACCTGGAGAGCAGATGGGTGGGAAACCTGATGAGAAGCAGGGCCATCTGTTAGATATCCCAGACATTCGCATGGCAGATTATAAGGACGTGGACAAAGGAAGTGGTGATGGGGGTGGACCAAAGATAGGTTTGAAATATAAAGAGTGGTAGGAACAAAAGAACTAGATGATTAATGAATAAGGTGGGATGAGTGAGTGGAGGGAATCTATGATGGCTTGAGGTTTCAGGGTGGAGTTACCAGGGGAATGATGAAACTCTTGATACAGACAGGAAATGGAAAAGGAGACACAGATTAACAAACTGAGAAAGGTGGTGTGTGTGGAATTTCTAAGAAGAGAAGACCAGCAGCAGATTTAAAATGTCTGTGGGGCCCAGAAAGGAGGTCAAGTTTGGAGATAAAGTTTCTAAGTCAAGGATGGGAATGAGAGCACATCCCAGGGAGAGTTTTTATAAGAAAAGGAGGATAGAATGATATAATTCTGAGACACGTTGACTTTTAGAGCATGAGATGGATTCGGAAGATTCTTGGGTAGAAATAGGCTCAGTGGACAGATAGCTAAGAGAAGAATCAAGAGAGAGAGTGTGTACTATTATAGAAGCCATAAGAAAGAGAATTTTCAGGATAAGGGAGTATCAAAACCATAGAGAAGATGAGTGAGGAAAGTATTGAATGGTTTCTATTAGATATCTTTCTTTCAGCACTTTGTAGACATGCAATAGAAACATCTCCAATTGAAGTTGAAATGAACAGTTTTTACAAGGAATAAATTCCATTCAAATTCACAAATTTCCATTTCAGAATATGTGTTTGCATGTATAATGTTGCTGTGTATGTATGTGTGTGTATATATATACACACACGTAAATATAAGCCTTAAGTGTAGTGTTTAGTCAATCTTTATTGAATGAACAATTGAAGAAAGAGTAAAGGAAGAAAGAATGAAATATAGAGGGACCCTTGTGTGGTATCCCCTCTTCCCATCTTTTCCCAAATCATCCTGTTCCTCTGTTACTCTCTTGGTACTTTCAAGAATAAAAATGGACTGCCTTTGTTTCAGGCCTGAGAACATGCCCAACAATGCACTGTAGACATGTGTTGTGTGAGCACACTCTTATTCGAATCGCCTTTTTGAAAGGATCCTTTCTGTGTTTCATGGTCATTATCAGATGACATTGTTTTTTCAATTGGATTTTGAGATATCAGCTTTGAACTCAATATTGTTTCATCTTTCTGTGAGTATTATTCATTGATGAGACAAATTGTTTCTTAAATTTGTGACTAGCTCCTTAAATGCTTCTGAAAATAAAGTACTGTGGAAATAAAGTGAATGGATATAAACAGTGTAAAATTTAATAGGTTAAAGCACATTACTTTATCTTTAGAATAAGCAGAAAATAAACTGGTGCTGTTGAGGCTGGAAGGGTAATTTCAATAAACATGTGGTCAGGAAAGAAATTGGGGGTGAAAGAGATAGAAAATCAATGTGTTATCTTATGCAAGCCAGATAAGAATTTTTAAACTATCTATTAATTCTTACCTAATATTAAGTGTGAGAATTTATACAGCATATTTCAGCAAAACTTAATTTTAAGATGTCTTCCCTATTTAATTTCAACAGCATTCAAATATTTGTTGCATGTTTGATTTTGCTTCAGTTGTTGGATCCTTCTTGTATTTGCTTATAAAGTTTACAGTTATGAGAATGAAATAATATTTGGTGGATATTTAAGACTTGAAAACATGTCATGTGATAATTGTTGTGATTTGTGTTTTGGGTCTAAGTCTCTCTTAAGATTTGCAAACATCATCAGTCTAGAACCTTATCAGCTAATGATTTTTTTTTTTTTTTGAGACAGTATCAAAAAAAAAAGCCTGTTGCCCAGGCTAAAGTGAGTGCCGTGGACATCAGCCTAGCTTACAGCAACCTCAAACTCCTGGGCTCAAGCAATCCTTCTGCCTCAGCCTTCCAAGTAGCTGGGACTACAGGCATACACCACCATGCCTGGCTAATTTTTTCTATATATTTTTAGTTGGCCAATTAATTTCTTTCTATTTTTAGTAGAGATAGGGTCTCACTCTTGCTCAGGATGGTTTCAAACTCCTGACCTTGAAAGATCCTCCCACCTCAGCCTCCCAGAGTGCTAGGATTATAGGCATGAGCCACCACACCTGTCCTAATGATGCTTAATATAATTGTCCTGTGAATACTTTTGATTACTGATGCTATTTAGCATTTGACTTACCAAAATCCATGCCAGAATTCCTTTCTTCCTATAGCTAGGTTTTGATAAGATGAAAAATAGACCCTTATAGCTTAGATTTCGAATATGAATGTGTATGGTGTTTGCAATTATGTTAAACATAAGCAACAAAATGTTACATAAATTAAACTGGACAATAGCCAAATTCCTTTCAGAGGGTGGCAAATAAAAAATGAGAAAGAGCCTTCCAATGTCTCTTTAAACCCACAGGGCAAGTTTTTCTTGGTTTGTTACATTCTCAACTAATGGACTTGGTTAGTCATATCTTTAAGAAAAAAGGTATTTTGATAACTCATATTAAAGAGGTACATCTTAAAAAATAAAAATTTTACTTAGGCCAGTCCTCCAGAAAGAAAATTCATTTCATTGTGGTTTACTAAGTGTTAAATAAAGCAATTAAATGATTTTTATTCATATTGTTTCTTAGCCAATTAGAATAATGGAATTTTAGAGTTTGATGAGATCTTATTTAGTCTGAACCTTTAATTTGTATATACAAAGAATGGGATCCAAAGAGGTATATTTACCCAAAGCCAAATATTAGCTAGTTTTGTGATTTCAATTTCAACTCAAGTTCCTTGATTCATGTTCTAGTGCTCTTTTTTTGTTTGTTTTTTTGAGATGGGGTCTCGCTATGTTGTCCAGGCTGGTCTTGAACTCTTGGGCTCAAGTGATCCTCCCATCTCAGCCTCCTGAGTAGCTGGGACTACAGGTGGTGTGCCACCACGCTCAGCTCTCGTGTTCTTTCTGAGCATAATGTTACTTCTCAGGAAAGAAATATAGGCTTGTTTTTATTTTGCACAAAATTGAATCTTAGGTGTCCAAAGGCTTTCTTAGAATCCGCAATATTTGAGCAAGAAATGAAACTCCCTTTTTCTTCAAATACAACGGAATACTACTCAATTACAAAAAAACAGTGGTGATCTAGTACCTCTTACATTTTTCTGGATAGAGCTTGAGCCCATCCTCCGAAGTGAGGTATCACAAGAATGAAAGAATAAGCACTACGTGTACTTGCCATCAAATTGGTACTAACTGATCAATACTAAGGTGCTCACATGGTAGTAATTCATCGGGGATTGGGGGGATTGGGGTAGGTAAACTCACAACTAATGGATGCAGTGAGCATTGTATGGGGGAAGGGCATGCCTCAAATCCTGGCTTGGGTGAGACAAAGTCATAACATGTAACCAAAATGTTTGTACCCCCATAATATCCTGAAATAAAAAAAATAAAAATTAAAAAAGACAAGGGACACATAGAAATAAATATTTGTAAACCACCTACCAATAAGCAGCTAGTTTCTAGAATATAAAAACAACGAACCAGCATCTACCCAAAGGAAAAAGAAACATTCTATAAAAAAGACATTTGTACTCAAATGTTTATAGCAGCACAATTCACAATTGCAAAGCTGTAACCCAAGTTCCCATCAATACATGAGTAGATTAATAAAATGCGGTATATGTATACCATGGAGTACTACTCAGCCACAAAAAAACAATGGTGATGTAGCATCTCTTGTATTATCCTGGATAGAACTAGAGCACATTCTACTAAGTGAAGTATCACAAGAATGGAAAAATAAGCACCACATGTGCTCACCATCAAATTGGCATTAATTGATCAATACTTATGTGCATTTATGGTAGTAATATTCATCGGGTTCCGGCAGGTGGGAGGGAAGAGGAGGGGATGGGCATATTCACACCTAATGGGTGCGGTGTGCACCATATGGGGGATGGACACACTTGAGGCTCTGACTCGGGTGGGGCAAAGGCAATATATGTAACCTAAACATTTGTACCACCGTAATATGCTGAAAAAAAAAAGAAAAAATGAAAAAAGAAAACATTTAAGGATTCAACAAATTTCATTTTTTCCTAACTTAGCCCCTATAGTTATAATAATTACTCAAAAAGGTAGCTTTTAAAATAGGGTATTTTTACATATAACTGAGAAAATTCCAGCTCGGACACTGCTTTCTTACAATTATGGTTCTGTAGGGAATGGAGTGACCTGCTCAACCATTTTGAATCTTCCGACAGTAGAACATTAATCAGAAAAGTACAATTCCTGAGGGAAGTTTTCTGGGAACACGATGTTCGGTACGGATGGGGTGGGAGTCGATGAGGAGAGGGAGGGACGTAGAGTCTTCTTCTTTGCGGGTGAAATCCCAGGAATCAGTGAGGAGTCCTGAGTCGTGTTCATGAAAGGGACACAGTATAATACAACTCCGAAGCCTCCTGATGCACTTCCATTATCCTCTTGCTAAGCTACAGCAATTTTCATTGCCTTTTGCAGGGAAAAAAAAAATGAAGTGCTTCTCTTTTATTTGGAATGAAGGGCACACCATTTCGAAGGGCTATCTTTGCTGGTTCTGCCTAATGAAGCAGCGTAGGCACCACGTGCCTGGGATAGCCGGAGTTGGGGGAAATAAGACCAGCACGCATAGCTGTCTCCATGTGCACATTGGCACGGAAGACCTTTGATTGGCTTTAGGAAATAATGGTTGGTGCTCTCTGTGGATCTTGCAAGAGAATCTTACTGAAAAAAAAAAAAGACATGTTTCATTTATGCCACTTCCTTCTGTTACTGGCAGCTCTGCAAATGATCTGGAACAGGTGGGCATACCAATAAGCAAAGAGTGTGTTTTATAGCCTGTCATACTCCACTTATCTTATTTTGATGAAGATATATAAAGAGGAGATCGTATTTGTACTTGATCTTGCGTTAGGAATCTGTAAAGCACTAACAAAATCAAAGGTGCAGTTTCTCTTTGGTCACTTAGTTGACTATTAAAATTGAGAATAATTTTCTTGCAATTTCACAGAACAGTTTTTCATGGGTGGCAGTCATCTTTTGGGGACAGGAAAAGGAGAAGCAGTCTATCAAAAGCAGATAAAGAAAAGCCACACCACGGCCTGCTGTTTCTGCTATTTTGGATGATCGAGCTTGTGCGCAAATGAAATCATGACAGATTCATTTATATGAAATGGCCATTGTTGATCTCCTTGCCAGAAACTAGATTGCTTTTTTATTTAGGAGATTTTCAGAAGCGGTCCTTAGCTTTTTTAGCTAGTGGCAAAATGGCACCGGGCCAAACTGCCTCTTTTCATCCAGTTGGTGTTGCCAATATCTTGGGATGCATGAATTAAAATATATTTGCAGTCAATTGAAAAAAATATTTTTCTGTTTAAGTATTTTAATCATTTGCAGAATTGGATTGGGGAATACCCTACCTAGCCCAGTACTAAGATTAATAGCTAGAATAGTAGAAATTTTGTTGTCAGTAAGCATAGGGTTAGGAATAAAAAACAACAACAAAAATAACTCATGCATAATGTTTTCATTTAATGATATTTTCTATTATTGATCATCTCTGAATTGCTAAAGCATTTGTGTTGCTGGTCATACAGGCCAAATTTATTGAGTGACTGAATTCAATAAATTGATTGATCGAAGAACATAAAGGTATTAGGTAGTCACAAGAAGAATCCTTGTTTAAAACTGTACACTAGCCACGTATATTTTTTTATAGCTTTTTCACTAATTTACACTATCCCTTAGAGGGCCTGGCAGCTTGTTTATCAGCAGAGGCATGGGGTAACTTTTATGCTGCCAGCGCACGTTCAGAAATTCTTAGCAAGGGGGAAGGAATTGGATGAATTATCATCAGATAAGTGAACACGTTTTGCAGTTTTATTTTGCAGTTTGCTTCTCCATTTTTTTTTTTTTTTTTGCAGATACCAGCTGTTGGTGTGTTTAGTGGATCAATAAATTCATTCATTTATTGAGTGCTGCGTACAAGGAGCTGGGGGTTCAGAGCAAAATAGACAAAGCTCCCTGCCCTCATGAGCTTGCATCCTAATGCAACACTCTCCATCCTTGCCCTACTCCATAGCCAGTTGAGGAAGGGAGAGGAACCAAACAGAGGCAATGAAAACATCAAGTTTTACTGCTGATGAAGCTGATTAGAGAATGTGGCTTTCGATGTAGCAGTCCAAGGGGCTTATTAATCTTTTACTCCTTTACTAGATGTTTGAGTCCATGAGAGGTAGAGCCTTATCTGTTCTGCTTACCACCATCTATACAGGGCCCAGCTTAGTGAAAAAACTATAACATAACACACCTACACACACATACATATAACATAGTATATAACAATATATACATATAAATATATTTGTATGTACATATGTGTGTATATATAACCTATTTCACAGACACGTGCACACATATATAAGTCTATTCTGATTATTCATGGTAGCTATGTTTTGTAGAGTTGCTGTGATCACTGAATTAGTGAATACTAATTGCTCCTAGGGGACATACAGGTTTAGGTTCCTGCAAGCCTCTGGTCACAACATTCTCATCGATTGTTCGGTACATATCCTTGTTTTATGTGTGTTTCTGTTGGAAGAAGAACATACATTGAAGTTTCTGCCTGTGCTTAGTTAATATGTGTCATTTGTTGATACATTTATACTGCCCCAAAACTGTAACAGAAGCTTATCTAACATATTTTCTCCATAAGGCACATCTCAGCTTTCTTGCAGTCAGGATTATCAGACAACACTGTAGCTTGCTTGAGATCATTTTAAATAGTTAAATGACCAACAGAAAGCACAAAAATGCAAAAAGCATGGCACTAAATAGACCATGAAAAGGATACTTGGCAGTATGAAAGCTGAAACAAGAAGGTGGAGCGTAGCCTGGTAGGTAGAGGTTCCACCACCGTTGGGAGCATTTGCGCTGAGCATGCTGTACAGATGACCATGACTGCAAGAGCTCTCTGAGTATTGATTTTGACATTACAAATAAGTTTAGCAAGGAGGCTATTTTGCAAATATGGAATCTACAAATAATAAGGATGGACTTTATGTACGATCCATGTTGTGCCCTCTGTCTTTCTCAGTGGGCTCTGAGCTTTATCTTCGGATGAACTGTCATTTCCAGATAAAGCTGGAAATGGAGTTTCTGGCTCCATGCAGGGGGGGCAAGATGAGTCCCTGCCTCCTCCAGTGGTGGGCTCAGCAATCCAGGGCTCCCCTGTCTGCCTGTACTCGGGTTGGTGCCAGAAGAGATCAATGATTCAGTCCACACATGTTCATTGTAACCAACTGTGTCTCAGGTGCTGTGAATACTGAGCTGGAGAAGGATGCTTGGCAGAGGGGAGGCAAGCAGTGACAGTGTGTGAAAACAAGAAAACAAGCTGTCTGAGCTCTACGGGGTGGTAGCAGGGCCGTGCTCTGTTTTGTGCCAGGTTCTTGCTTCTTGGATATATCTCTGGGCTTCACTGAGCCATTCCACACTTCAGAAACCTGCAGGCCTTCGCTTCTTCAAGATCAAACCCTTCCCAGCCGACTGGCTGTCCTTTCAAGGCAGGAGGGACCTGACCCATGTCTGCATCTTTGGAAGTCTAAAGCTCAGCACCAGGGGCACGAAATGCCCTGATAAATGCCTTCTTGATTGATTAACTGTCCTGAGGCTTTTTACAGATGTTAAGTTAGACTTTTTTTTTCCAGTGTCAATTGAATAGGCGGATGCCCGAAATTTCTTTTATTGAGGAGAAAAACCTTTCATTCTGTAATTATAGAGGGAAGGAAAAGATCATAAAAAATATTCAGTTGTAACAATTTAGTGTGAATGCTTTTCAGTTAAAATGTAATTAGTCAACAAATGTAAATCACTAATTATGAGCTCCTTTTCTATTTTGATGGGAAACCATACTTCAAGCGTCTGTTGCAACAGGAGACCTTAGTACCGAAGCTGCATAAAAGCGTGGGGAGGAAATGGAACAGCCAATTAAAGAACAAAACATAGTAAAACAAAAGAGCAAATCTGCCCATTTTGCATTTGATTTGGCCAGACAGAGAAAAGCTGGAGTATGAGGTATTGCATTTGCAAAGGCAGCTGTGTTTGGCATATTTTGATGATAGACTGATAGGTAGATAAAGGGAGAGAAAGAGAGAGAGAGAGATAGGTAGATAGATAGATGGATTTGTAAACGACAGTGCATTTGTTTCCTAGGGCTGCCATAACCAACTACTTCCAGCTGGGTGGTTTAAAACAACAATCAATTGTCAATAGTTCTGGAGGCTAGAAGTCCAAAGTCAAGGTGTCAACAAGGCCATGCTCTCTCTGAAACCTGCAGGGGAGAATCCTTCCTTGTCTCTTCTAGGTTCTGATGTTTTGCTGACAATCCTTGGCTTTCCTTGGCTGGTGGATGCTTCACTCCCTTCTCTGCCTCCATCGTCCCCTGGTTATCTTCTCTCTGTGTGTCTCTGTGTGCACATGGCATTATCCTCTTTTTATAAGGACACCAGTCTTACAGGATTGGGGCCACTCTACTGATCTCAACAGATTACATCACAAAGACCCTGTTTCCAAATAAGGTCACATTCACAGGTACCAAGGGTTAGAATTTCATCATGTCTTTTGTTGGGACACGATTCAACCCCATCACAGAGGGGTTACTTTTTCATTCATAAAAATCCTGTGTATAACTTGGGGTACAAACTCACAGTCACAGGTTGCCTGTGGAATACTTCTCCTCCTACTGGAGGCTTTCCACAAGTCCTCCAAAGAAAAGCAGCAAACCACACACAGCTGGTACCTGCCTGAGTTGGCCCTTTGTTCTGTAAGCACCTTCATGCTGGCTGCAGAGGGGCAAAGTGTGCTGGGAATTCCCTGATGAGTCCCTGCATTTATATTAAATATGGAGATTTATGATATATAATCCCTGTATAATCCTTTTCTTTGAAGAAAAGCAGAGTCCAATTTTGTGTTTGGAAGGGTCCTTGTGCAATGCCTACTTTTAATCCTTTTCTTTGAAGAAAAGCAGAGTCCAATTTTGTGTTTGGAAGGGTCCTTGTGCAATGCCTACTTCGGGGATTTTTGTGCATTTCCTCTTCTTTATCCTCCTTCCTCATCCTTTATGTTGTCTTGTTTTGTTGTCAGATTCATGCTATATTTACTGAACATACTGTAACATGTCACTTAGTCTCTAGTAGATGAGGAACTTTTATTTGAAAACTCTATTTTACTTATTTTGTTGGTTTGATGAATACCTGGGGAAGATCTTCCTTTAGAGCAACAAATATTTATATTTTATACATACACACATCATATATATATATATTTTTGAGACAGGGTCTCACTCTGTCACCTTGGCTAGAGTGTAGTGGCATCATCATAGCTCACTGCAACCTTAAATTCCTGGGCTCAAGCAATTCTCCTACCTCAGCCTCCCCAGTAGCTGGGGACTACAGGCATGCACCACCACACCTGGATAATTTTTCCATTTTTTGTAGAGACGATGTCTTGCTCTTGCCCAGGCTGGTCTTGAACTCCTGAGCTCAAGCAATCCTCCCGCCTCCCAGAGTGCTGATATTACAAACATGAACCACTGTGCCTGGCCAATCTATATTATTTATTTATTTGTTTTTATTTCAGCATATTATGGGGGTACAAATGTTAAGGTTATATATATTGCCCTTGCCCCTCCTCCCCCCTCGAGTCAGAGCTTCAAGCGTGTCCATCCCCCAGATGGTGCACATTGCACTCATTATGTATTTACATACCCATCCCCCCCTCCCCCCTCTCACCTGCCCAACACCCGATAAATGTTATTCCTATATGTCCACTTAGGTGTTGATCAGTGAAACCAATTTGCTGGTGAGTACATGTGGTTCTTATTTTTCCATTCTTGGGATACTTCACTTAGTAGAATGGGTTCCAGCTCCATCCAGGAAAATACAAGAGGTGCTTTATTACTGTTTTTTCTTAAAGCTGAATAGTACTCCATGGTATACATATACCACATTTTATTAATCCATTTATGTATTGATGGGCACTTGGGTTGTTTCCACATCTTTGCAATTGTGATTTGTGCTGCTATAAACATTTGAGTGCAGGTGTCTTTTTTATAGAGTGTCTTTTGTTCTTTTGGGAAAACAGCTGATCATTGATGGTCAAATGCACTAATATCAGATTGACAACTGTTTTATCACCATGGTGCCCATGTTTGTACCTTTTATGTCTCTGTATGTTATGTGCACCAGTATGATGAGCAGGTGTTCCTCCCCTAGATTAGGAATGCCATATAGATGGGTATTTTGTACTTTTTACTTAGAAGCATGTTTTTTATTTGTTTTTGGAAACATTTCTGCATAGTCAATGAATAGTATAGGTATTCCCACTTTGCCTGGATGCAGTGAAATAGGGAAAGCGTGAACCATTGCTGAGGTTCACATGGTTAGAGAATGAGAATGCTTTCTGAACCCTGATTTTCTTAGTTCCAGCTGCGCCTTCCTTTCTACTCCACTGTGACCTTTCATACAATTTAGCATTGTTTTTCTCCTATTCTTATGAAAATGTAGGCATAAATCATTTACTCTCTGGGAAGCTTTATTTAGAGTTCCTGACCAATAGTAGACCCTCAGTTATGATGACTCGTATGGAGGCTACTTACAAGTGGGAATCAGAGTTCCACATTAAAGCTAACAACAAATGTTAATATCAGTTATCACTGAATAATTAAAATACTGCCGTTTGGGTGGTTTCACAAAAAGATCCTGAAAAATTAGGATTGCTTTAGTACCACAGTTAGAAAATAAGAGAAAAGAGATTTTTTAAAACATTACATCACCCATTCATTCATGACTTCCTCCCTTCCTTGTGGAGAACTTCATTGTCAATGCCCCAGATTTTCAGGAAAGAGAAAAATACTAATAGTGCTTTATAGTCTGCTAAAGTTGGCCTGCAAATCTGATTGTAATATTCCCTTATTTAAAATATTTCAATAACTTTCATTTTACACTAAAGACCAACCTTCTCCTTAGTTTGGTCTATAGGCCTTTTATGATCTGACCCCTGGGATACTCAGTGACATGCAGTCACCTGAATGCACCATTTTTCTTCACCTTGGCACATGGTGTTGCTTCTGCCTGGAGTCTCTGTGTGCCTGATTCACCATGTGACCTGCACTCATCTCTTAGGGTCTATCTTAGCAATCATTAGTAAAGGAGTTCCTCACTTACCAGGAAGCATTTGATGCCCTCCACCTCCATGTTCCCATAGTATTTTCCAAACAACTATAGGAAAACAGTCAACATATTGTTTGTTTGCCTATCTATTTCCCATGCTAGATTGCAAGCGCTTTGAGATCAAGAGCAGTATCTTCTCATTTTCATGTGTCCAATATATATAAATTTAGGTATCTGGCACATAGATAAGTAAAGTTTTATTGAATGAATGCATGTTTTCATGCCTTGGCTCATTTACTCCACAATGCAGCTTTTCATATCTTTACATAATTTGTTTTATCATTCATGAAATAATTATCACCTCCTTCTGAATATATTGCACGTTTCATGCTTCCCTGAATAACACTGATTCATTTTAGCAGTATTTATCTTAGAAGTATTTTTGTAATTAAAACAAAATCACAGCACAGTGTTAACATATACTTTTTGCCATGCACTCTCAGGCAGAAAGAGCTATGGCAGACTGTGCTGTATACACTGCTGGCCAGACTGCATTAGCACAGCACACTGCAAACTCTCTCAGCCAACCAGCCACTGAGTTATTTTGACTTCAGTGTGTTCTGCAGCACATGTAGCTTGATCTGCAGTGGCTTCTCTGTCATATATTTTGCACGTGAACATTTTCGGAAAGCAGGAGTATCGTTTTGGATGTTGCAATGTGGGTTTTATAGTGGCTTGAGAGTTCTTCTAGTGATGCTCAGGAAATTAGTGCTTGATGGAAATTCCCTTGGCACTAGGAAGGGCACATATATAGCACTCCCGACTGGACAGGATGTTCAACAGTTAAGAATGGTGTCTGGAAGAAACTGTGGCAGAAAGTATGTCATAATATTAATATCAGGAGATTTGGAGGAGGATGAAGGAGCAATTGCCACTGCGTGAGGCAGCTCCATGGGGAGAAGGATTTAATAACTTCATGCCATGTGAGTTGCATTAGAGATAATTCCCTTAGAACTCCCATTTCTAGGAGTGCACCCACCATCCCACACTCCTGTCCTCTAAATGAGGCATGTGTACACTCTTGGAATTAAATGCAAGGTAATAAAGCATGTAATGGGGGGAGGGGAGCTCAAGCAACCAGTAAGAGGTAATAATAAAAAATAAGTTATTTTATTTTTAAAATATGTTTTCTCTTTTTTACTTTGTTAAGCATCTAACCCTACTTCCTAACTTATGTAATACTATTATAACATCATAAGTAACATACTTTTAAATATGGACATTAAAGGAAGCATAAATATTTTACAGTAAGTAACAGCAATAAAATGAAATAAATAGATGATTAAAACAAAAATCATCAACAGGTAATAGAAAAAGTCTAGAAATTTTCTTTTCTTATTTTTCAGGAGCTCATGTATTTTCCCAAAAGTTTTCTGGGTTTTTGGAAAGTGATCATGCAGATAGAATCTAAAAACTCTGCTTCCCTTGTGGAAGAGGGGGTCCCATCTTCTAACTCTTGTGTTTTGCTTTAAATTAGAATGGGCTATTCATTCATAGACTTTCAGTCTGATTCATTCATTCATTCTAAAAGAATTCCTGTTATGCACCTAGCACTATTCTGGGTTCTGGGTGCAAAAAGACATCTCTTTCTTCAGTGAACTTATTTTCTAGCAGGGAAAATATGAAATGACAAAAAGGTAGATACTCTCAGGTAGTGAAAAGTGTAGTGAAAAATAAAGTGGGTCTATTGGCTGAGAGTATGCTTGGGTCGGGTGGGGTGAGGCTGACTCTTTGAGATGGGGTGGACAGGCAAGGTCACTGAGGAAGTGACATTTGGGCACTTGGATGAAGTGAGTGCTAGCCATTTGGATTTATTTGGGAAAAGCATTCCAGGCAGAAGGAACAGCAGATGCAAAGGCTCTGTGATAGGAGCCCGCATGTCAAGTTTGAGGCCCAGCAATGAGACCAGTGTGGCTGGCAGAGAATGGAGGCTGTACTTGTTGGCCATTGTAAGGATTTATATTTTATTCTCCTGTGATAATATACTTCAAGAGAGGAATTAATCTAACTTACATTTTATAAGGATCAGACTGGCTGTTGTGTTGAGAATAGACCAGAGGGGGTGACTAACATACAATTAAGAGGACCAATTAGGAGGCAACTGCAGAATTCCAGGTGACTATGTAACACAACCTGTGGGTTTCCAAACTTGTTTCATTCCCCAAACATGCTATTGTATCTTGGCTGCAATAATGCAAATTATTCAGATGCATTAAATATTCTAAGCCTGTTATCCCAATTTTACACTTCATAAAGACTGGATTCAAAACTACCCCAGGGACTATTCATATTCATATTACAAGTGTATGTTTCCTATAAAGCATCATCATTCTCCAACTAGTTTAGTAATATGAAATCCAATTACAATGACCACATTTATTAGAGATAAGTTTCTTCCCACAGTTGATAGTACCAAACAAATGAATTCAAGAACAATAGAATATTTCCAATTAAAATTAATACATCTTAATTTATATTCACTCTTATTTTGATAAAATTCGAATCCAACCGATTCCTGTTTAATGATTGTATCTGTAAATGATTTCGATTAATCAGCTTCCAAACACAAAACATGATCACATAAATTAAAAAGATTATAAACCCTGGTGTCATTTGCTAGCATTTCATCTAGAAACATACTACATATTAAATGTGCACATCTTTATGTTTTTGACAAACATCTTTTTACACAACGAACTTACACTAAATCCTAAAGTGATGTCTTAGTTCATTCGAGTCGCTGTAACAAAATACCATGAACTGGGTGGCTTGTAAACAACAGAAATTTATTTCTCACAGTTTTGGAGGCTGGGAAGTTCAGGATTGAGGTGCTGGCAGATTTGGTATCTGGTGAGAGCCCACTTCCTCTTTTGTTAGATGATGGCTTCCTGTTGTGTCCTCACAAGGCAGAATGGGTGAGGGAGTTTGTCTTTTATAAGGGCACTGATCTCATTCATAATCTCCTCTAAATACCATCACGTTGGGCATTAGGACTTAACATGAATTTTGGGGGGACATAAACATTTAGTCCATTAGAAATGATTGCATCATAAAAGAAAATTATGATTCATGCCTGTATATAAGATTGGTAGCTTTTTTGTTCATTGAGCAATATTCAAGATAGGTGCTGCTAACTTACTATACATATCAAAATAATGTACAAATGGGTTATGTAATTCTGGAATATTATTATGAATGAAAATCGCAGCAGATCTTCTTGGGATACAGGGACAGAAGCCCTGGTGGGCTGTTCTGATCCACCCGTCCAGAGCAGGAGAATCGTAAGTATTGGTACCAGCTCTGGGGAGAGACTATCAGGGTTAAAGCCCAGGTTCTGCCTTACAATAGGCATGTGACTTTGGGCAAACGACATGTCGGTGCCTCTCTGTTAAATGAGCATAAACATGGTACCAACCTTTTAGATTGTTGTGAGGATCAAATAGCACAGCAAGCATGGCAAGCACTAAATAAATATGAGCTTTTATTATTATATTCTGAGTTTGCCGCCTAAAGCCTTGGAGAGATTTGCAGTTCTTCTTTTGAATTAAACTTCCTAGAGAAATCTTTCTTCGGCATGTATGAGAAAATCTGTCAAGTCCACATTTGGCTTTTTAAGGATAAAATGTTTGTGTGACAAAGGAGATCATACACAGGTTTTATTACCAAAAATTCGAGACAACTAAGTATTAGTTCATGTTGTTCTTGTGGATTGATCCTGTTTTCCTAGATCTAAAAATTGCAAAATCAGTAATTAGCATCTTTAAGTCATAGATATGTAAAACAGTTAATTATGAGCCTTCTTTGTGTGTGTGTGTGCACGCGTGCAAGTATGGTGAGAGACTTCTAACCCCACTCCCTCCCCGTAGCCCTGCACAAACATATCGGGAAGGACAGTAGATAATCATTCTTTGCTATCCCCAGACTGTCAGCTTAATTGCAGGTGTGATTTCCCATCCAGGCCAATTACCAGAATGAAAATTTCTTGGGAGATATATATATATATATATCATCTGATATATATATATATATATATCATATATATATGATATATCAGATATATATATCATCATATATATATCACTATCATCTGTGAGATATAGATATATATATATCTATATCTCACAGATGATAGTTTCCAGGGTTTTTCAATAGGTTAAATATTAGGAAATATAGCTTTTCCTTATGGGTAGGTGAGTTTCTTTCATTTATTGCAAAAGCCTTTACGAAGCATGCTCTGTTATTCACACCACTGTGCTTGGTGCTATGAATGTTTCAAAGGCTAGAGAAAATAAGTCAGTGCCCCTGAGAGCCCCAAGAGAGATGAAGGAGATCTTCATATTGTAACTCAAAATATGAAATTGCCATTTTCTCAGGTCAATATTGGCAATTCCATATGATTCAACCTAAATTGCATTTTTTAAAAAGCTAAAGTAAAAAAGTGGCACCCTTGCTGTAAGACCCGATAGTAAAGAGAGCAGGAACTGTGCTTTAGGTGGGGGTCTCTTCAACCTGTCACAGCTGTGTAATTATGTAAAGCTAATAAGCTTCATAACCTCATTTCAGGGTTACTATTGTTCGCATTCCCTCTTATTTGTGTTTTTTGAATCCAGCTCGTAAACCCTATAATTAGGAAGAAGCATCAAAGTGCCTACTTACACACTTTTTATTTGTTTTCTAAGGTTGTAATTGTCTATAAGTGCTTGCATGGCTGACAATTCAGCAAACAGAATGGTTTCCAAATACCCTCATTGCAGCTTTCTTGCAGCCGCTTTCTGTTTCATTCCTCACCTTGAAGCTATTCAGTTTTTCACAGCTTTAATTCCACTCAAAAGTAGGAAAATGTTTATTTTCAATTAGAGTCTTACATAGCTTGATAGTTTCCCTTTGCCATTTTAAAGAGACCAGAGGAAATTAAAATGTGAGACAGTAAGTCATTTGACTTCTAGTCAAAAGATTGCTACTTTCTTTGCATTAGAAGGGCTTTGAGATTTACCTCTTAAGTCAACTGCCTCTAAGTTCTTGGTGCTCTATGCAATTAGCTGACAGCCCTTCTAAAGCTGGTCTCTGTTCTCCACGTGTCCTTTAAAGAATTTCTTCTTCCCTTGTTGTTTCCATAAAGAATATGTTGCACAAGTTGAATTTAGTTGATTTTGATGATACACGCTTACTCCCAGGTAAATGATAAATATGGCTGCCTTATATTTTGCAAAAGTTTTAGTTTCATTTTGTATGATGTAACTATTGATAACACTAGTAGAGTTGTTATTCTCTACACATTTGAAATACTGGGGGATAGTTTTAAAATTCTGAAGTCCAATCAAAACCCTGGAACAATTACAGCAGGATCTGAGTCTCAGGAATTTTTAAAGCTTCCCAGGTGATTGCAATATTCAGCCAAGAATGGAATTCACAGAGTTAGAATAGTTATAATTAGGTGAATGTATAGTTGGTGCGGACACATAAATTCGTACTTAACCCGCAGAACAAACATGTATGTTGGAATTAAATGGACTTGGATCTGGAATTCCAGTCTATCACTTATTATGTGACCTTGGATGGGTCACGTAAATATTTGTGAGCTTCTGTTTTTATCAGATGTCACTTTTTATAAATGACAGTGCTGCCGTGAAGGTTAAATAAGGTAGCACCTGTCAAATGCCCAGCGTGGGACTGTCACCCAGTAGATATCAACGAATGCTTGCTCCTTCTTTCTCTTGTCCTTCTTTTAATATAGAGTTTATTTCAGAAGATACTTCAGAGTGATAAAATATGTGATTTTTTGCCTTTGGTGATGATTTCTTAGTTCATTTATTTTATTATGTAATTTTATATCATTATACTATGTATTATTTTTATAATATATATTTATTATATATTTATAATATAGACTTATGATGCATCATATTATCATATTCTTATTATTTTACTTTTTATTTTGAAATAATTTTAGCATTACAAAAATATTACATAGATAGAACTGAGAGTTTTTATATACTCTTTGCCTGGCTTTCCCTTAGGAAAGCCATCTTGCATAACCACAGCACCTTTATTAAAACACCTTTATTGAAATCAGCATTGATATAATGGCATTAACTGAAGTATTGATTTTATTCATATTTCACCAGTTTTCCATGGGGCCCCTTTTCCTGTTCCTGGATCCGATCCAAGGTCCCACATTGCATTTAGTTTTTATATTTCCTTAGTCTCTTACAGTCAGTGGCAATTCTCTGTCTTTCCTTGCTTTCCTGACCTTGACAATTTGAAGAGTACTATGATTGTAGAATGCCTCTCAATTTAGGGTTGTCTGATACCTACTCGTAGATACATTGAGTTTAGGCATTTTGGGCAAGAATACTACAGAAGGAATGTACACTCTTCAGTATTGGGGGTGCATGATGTTGGTATCTGGGGGATTCCTTACATAATTAATAATATAGTTAAGGAAGTGAGACAAATTATAGGGTACTGTGTTAGTTTGCTAGAAGTATCACAGACTGGGTGGTTTAAAGAACAGAAACTTCTTTTCTCAGAGTTCTGGAAGCTGGAAGTCTGAGATCAGCGTGTCAGCTGGGTTGGTTTCTTTTGAGGCTTCTCTCCTTGACTTATAAATGGTCATCTTCTCATGGCGTCTTCACATAGTCTTACTTCTATGCATGTGTCTGTGTCCTAACCTTTTCTTTTCATAGGGACACCGGTCATTGGATCAAGGCCCACCCTAATGACCTCATTTAATGTTAGTTACCTCTTTAAAGATTCTATCTCCACCTAAAGTCAGGTCCGGGGGACTTCAACACATGCATTTGGGTGGGGAGCAGTTCATCCCATACCAGGCACCTAGGAAGTAGGAGCATACACTGAAATAAAAGAGGCAAAAGATTTTACCAGGGTGGTAAGTGATCCGCAGTGCTCCTTTGAAATACAAGCGGCTTCTTATTAGCAAATTGGAGAAAACCGTCACAGCAAACATAATGAAGCTCAATGAGGACAAAATGCTCAATGGGGGAACTGAGCTGCCTAGGCAGTAAATAGAAGACAGTTGGTGAAAGAACGCGGTGGGGGTGGGGCGGGAATGGTCCTTGCGGTTATAAATGACTGTAAGGAAATCATGTGCCAGTATTCCAGCTGTAAAAGGCAGTGTGATATGGCGACGCTGCAAGATATTTAAAGGTACAGAAAATTTTTTTTTAAGGAAACATTGAAAGGGGCTTATTCAGCCAAAAGAAGAAATTGCTGATGGGGGATTTAATTATCTTTGAGTACTGTATGGGAGGGAGTTCTTAAAGCAAGGACAGTGACCAGCTGTTTCAAAACTTTACAAGAACAGATTTCAAGTAGACGGGCTTAAATGGCCATGAATGAGATTCAGATTAGAATAGAATAAACATTTCCTGATAGAAGCAGTGGTTAAATACCAGAAAGGTTACAAATGGAAGAAGCACGATATTTTAGGAAGAACATTGGCATTGGTGTGAGGTGCATTTGTTTTAAATCCCAGCTCCACTGTTCAGCTGTAAAATCTTGGACAAGGAACTTAACCCCTATGGAAACAGGAATGGCCTCATTTTTTTTTTAGTACTAAATAAGCTACTATATGTGTAATTTTAGCAGATTTACTAATGTAAATTTAGCAGATTTAGAACAGATCTTTCTGCCCAATAATTGTTAGTTTGATTGATTTTTACTTTCTCCCTGGTATAATTTCATTCACTAGACATGTCCAAAGAATACAGTGTTCTCTGCTTACCCTGAACTGGTGTATATGTGGTATTATTTGAAGTCCCAGGAAATGACATTTTCAGTGCCTCTAGCTGTAGTAAGACTTTACATTTTCTATCACAAAGTGGTTTTTAGGCTTACATTCCTAACCCTCTAAGAATTCAGGTAAAGCAGATATGGTGTAGGTTCAATAGAAAATTATAGGGAATAGGTAAACTCTTTTTTGCTGTCAGAATAATGTAGGGGCTTGTGTTTGGGGAAAAAGCATGAATTATTTGATAAATCATAGTTTATGAAATTCAGCTATGGTTAACCATTGTGTGTTACTGAATTTCTCAGAAACATTTTTCTATTGTAGACTTAAACCCCTTAACAAATAATAAACACTGACAGAAAGGCTTGATAAAATATAGGGGCTCATTCATAGACTCTAAATTGACGTTGATCACTATGCTTTCACAATTTGATTTAGTGTGCCTGCTGTGTGCTCATCCTTTGAGACAATGTTGCAGCCAGTGTCTTTGCCTAGCTGTGAATGCTACAAGCTTCGAGTTCTAATTTGGGGGGCATTACCCTTTTTTATTTTGATAAAAGCTCACAGTCTTTCAATTTTCTATTTAGGAGATTAGAATAAACCTAATCTCTGGCTTCCCAGGAGTTATTTATTTTAAGTGTGATATATACATCTCCCAGGTCTCACCAGCTTGGGGAATACAAATGATGTCACGTTTAGCCGTCAAAGTCTGCTCCCTTTGACTGGAAAACTGGAGTAGGTGAACTCTAATTATCTAATATCTTGCGGGGTGGTGTCTGCCTGAACGCCTGATGCTGGGCACCGTCTGGCCCTTCATTCTGCAGCAGAGAGCTGACTTTGGCTCTCCGCAGGTGATGGCCCTACTGTTACCATGATCGGAGGCTCCATCCCAAGTGTCTGCTTGAGTTGGCACCTGGGCTCCTGCGGGTGTACCAATTCCCTGTGCTAATCTCAGGAGACCCCGCTCTTTTCTTCACCACTGTGGACTTCTAGTCATGCCCTATGGCACGAGCTCACTTTCTGCTGGCCACTAGCTATGGTTACTCTCAAAGGTTACAGGTTCATTCAGCCATTCCATTCTGAAGCTGCTTCTGTGCTCAGCTGCATAATGTTGCCATGGCTGTTCACAGGGTCTCTTTCGCCACCTTCTTGTTCCCAGTTGAGTCCCACCCTCCAAATATCATTGTCCGCTTTTCCAGAGTGATTGACTCTTGGAATGCCCAATCCCTTCAGGCCCCGCTCCCTACCACAGGGGTGTGATTTTAGCCTTTCCTTTCAAAGGTCCTATGTTACTAAACGTCTTCCTTACATCTTCTTCTAAATTGCAAGGTCAAGGGGTAAGTCCTTTAATTTGGGCATTTCTCAGTGTCTGTGGATTTCATTTTTACTTAATACCATGTGTTAGACTTCTGTGGGACAGTCTAGGTTGAGCTTTGTCAAGCCTAGTCTGGTACCTTTTCAAAGATCTCCCACCATCAGTATGTTCTGAGGCTCTGCTTATGTGAGCAAGCAGCTTGAATAAAACACACGTGTCCATAAGGACAAGCAATAGTTGATGATCACTTATTCTCCAATGAGACGTCTGTGCTTAGAGATGCAGCTCTTGCCTATTACATAGATCATCTTTTGCAGGGCAACTTAGTTCCTCCAAGCTCCAGATCCTCAAACTTTCCACTGTGCAATATGTTACTTGTTTTATGCTTGCATAACTCAGTGGTCTATACCTGTGTCTTTTCCAGAACTAAGGCATGATTAGCACTAAAGGTACATTCCACGTGATCCATTTTATTTCCTCATAGCACAAGCTTCAAACTGAGTGGTTCCCCCTAACCCTTTTAAGATTTCAAATTGTAATTCCTCCCACCAGAAGCGGGTGTCATTCTGGATCCTCCCCAGAACAAGGTCTGGAAATAGGAACTTCCTTTTTGTCTTTATTTGGGAACTAAAACATTCGTCAAAATGGTACCTCATGGCCACTTTGGGCCAGCGAGGGTGCTCTCTTATGTAAGAATAGATACACAAAGCCCTTCAGAACTATGGCTAATGAAGCCTGCAGAAATATGCAAATTATCTTAGTGGTATAGATTACATTAGTACATATTTTAAATTGCTTACCTAATACTGAGAAACTTTATGGTATTTTATTTAATGATGTATGTCATCAAATCTTTACCAAATAATGAGAAATTTTATTTGTCCTCTTATCCTTTTGAAGGAAAATTCTTTTAAGTAATATCTTCTCTACTATATTGTTCATAAAAGCAAAAACCATTGTATTGAAACATAGTTCATTGGCTAAAAGGGGTCTCATATCATTTGAATTATTTACTGTTTTGTGGCATTTGCATCCTCTGAATTTAGAAGTTTATTTGTAATGCAGTCATATTATAATCAGACTTACTTTGAAAAAGCTAATGGAGCTAGAAAATAAAAGTTTCACAGGCCTCAATCAGGATGAAATCATCATTTTCCTCATACTAAATGTTCTTTAGCAAAAGGTCAGCAAACTCATCTTCATTCTTATAAAACGTGGGTAGAAACGAACAGAAAGTGAGAGGACGAAAATGGGAGATTCAAAATTACTTATAATTATATCTCTATGAAGTAATAATAACTTTATTACTCTGTTGCATATGTGGCTTGACATTCTAAATGAGCTGTATGAAATTAGTACCAATAAAACTATAAAGACAATTACTGGCAAATGTATAAAATAAAAGGTCTTTATGCTCTTTTTAAAATATTGAAAATCGTAAGTGAAGAGTGCATGATAATTTTCCCCCTCCTATTTGACTTTAAATCCTGGGCAGGCCTATTTGGCTAATAAATAGTAAGAAAAATGAAGCCAGGAACCAGCTAAAGCCACAGACCAAATTTATTCTTTTTAAGAAAAAGTGTTTTTCTCTGACTCTGTGTTCTATGTTTTTGTTTGCTATCTGGTAACTGACTAATGATACAATTCTCAGTTCTGATAAGCAGCAGTCACTAACAAGGATGTATTTAAATGTTCTAGTTTCTCAGCTGAGCAAGGTGGCATCTTTATAACAGGGGAGAACGTCATCCAAATATTGATGTATTTTCTGAAGCAGGGTGAGTAGGCCTATGACTAAATTTTGATCAGGAGATTGATCAGCTTGTGTATTTGTAAAAGAATCTGGTAATTACCACATTATGAGCTGAGCTGTGGCCCCTCAAGTTCATATGTTGACGTCCTAACCCCAGTATGTGACTGCATTTGAAGACAGACGTAATTAAGTGAAATGAGGTCATTGGGATTGGAACTTAATAAAAAAAAGTCTAGTATCCCTATAAGAAGAGAAGAAATTGGTTCACAGGAGGGTACAGAGGGAACACCGTGTGAAGACACAGGAAGAGTAGTCAGAAGAAACCAACCCTGCCGACTTCACACCTTGATCCCAGACTTCTAGCCTCCAGGATTGTGAGAAATAGTTATGAATATTTGTTATTTTAGTCATGTAACTTGTGTCACTTTGTTACAGCAGTTCTAGCAGCCTAATTCACCACCCAGAGTTTTTGTTCTTATTTTGCTGTTCATCAACACTAAATTATCACAATGATGGCTCAACTCCCTGCC
Source organism: Microcebus murinus (assembly GCF_040939455.1). NCBI lineage: Eukaryota > Metazoa > Chordata > Mammalia > Primates > Cheirogaleidae > Microcebus > Microcebus murinus. Next base: position 20,157,590 of record NC_134116.1, on the reverse strand, counting down.
TTCTTTGACCAGTTGCTGCCTTGGCCTTGGGCTTAACTGTCCAGGTAAGTGGCACTCTTGAGCACTGCCCCCAGCTGGATGACTCATTGGCCTCCAGATATAGGTTAGGGTCACCCAAAATTGGAGACCAGCTCAGAAGTGCATTAGGAGGTTTCACAGAGAGTTCCAGGTCACGGCCCTTTCTTGGTGTTGGTGCCCTGTCTCTTCTCCTACGAGGTCTTGACTTCAACAACTCTGCCAAGATCCATGCTTCCCTCCTCAACTCCTTACTCTTCTTTTAGGGCTTTTCTGGATAGTTTGATCCCTAGTTAAGATTAACTTTACTCTGATTGCTTTCATGAGGACTTAATATTCTTTATCTTTTATGTGTGCTTATCATATTCCATTTTGTACACTAATTTTTTTTGTTCATGTTTTATTTCTCCTTCAAGATTGTTGGTCCCTTGACTAACTCTCTTCATAAATTATGAGAAAGGTTTATTGAAAGAATTCTAGATTTGATGCCTTTTTTCCTTGATCAAATAATATCCATTTGTATCTATAATGGAGCTGTTTGTCTTGTGGGACAAAACCACTCTTTTCTACCTGACTTAAGTTTTTTGCCTTTCTCTCTAGGTAAATTTGAAATCTTACCCATTACACTCAACCCTAGTCTCTATTATTTTCTCTTTTCATAAGGGTGACAATATTTGATGCTGAACAATCCCTTGAAGCACTTTGATAGTTTTAAAAGTCAAAGTTCAAAATGTGAAGATTAAATTTGACCAACAGCTAATGTGGTTTCAGAAGACAACTGAGATAATGGAGGCCTTAGATATAAATTTTCTTCATTTATCCTCCATTCATTCTCAAAACTTGATGATTTTTTTCCCCATGTTTTCATTTTTCCTTCCTCTCCAAGATGGAAGTGTCTCCCTTCCTTTCCAAGGTAAACCCCTTCCTGGAGCCATCTGTATTTTTCTGTGACTCTGATTTTGCATAGATTGTTCTCTATGAAATGCCTCTTCTCTCTTGTTACCCTGACAAACTACCCCTCTGCCAGTTTCAGCTCCACCCTTCCTCTTTCGTGAGGCCTTTGCAGATGCCCATAGGACACTTAGGTGCTCCTCTCCCTGTATATCCTCTGCCCTTGGATGTATGACCATTGAAACAAATTACTTAGGGTCATTGTCTGTATCATTAGTCTATATGTACTCCAAGGACAGGGAGTGACAAGAACAGTGCTCGGAAGCTCTCATACATTGCTTAAACGAATAGATGGAGAATTCCCTCGCTCCTTTGAGCCTCCCACACCGCTTCTAAGTAGAGTCATTTCCATCAGCCTGTTAACAAACTGTAGTCTCATCTTTAAATAAACAAACAAAAACAAGAGCAAGGAAGGACTGGGTGCCATGGCTCACACTTGTAATCCCAGCACTTAACTTTGGGAGGGTGAGGTGGGAGGATCACTTGAGGCCAGGAGTTCAAGACCATCTGGGCAACAAATGCAAGACCTCATTTCTACCAAAAAAAAAAAAAAAAAAAAAATTAAATTGTCTAGGTGTGGTGCATGTGTGCTTGCAGTTCCAGTTTCCCAGGAGGCTGAGGTCGGGGGATCACTTGAGCCCAGGAGTTCAAGGTTACAGTGAGCTGTGATCTCACCATTGCACTCCAGCCTGGGCCAAAAAGTGAGACCCTGTTTCTTAAAAAAAAAAAAGAAAAAGCAAAAACAAAACTCCTTCTGTTCATTCTTCCCTAAGCCCCTGTTGTATTTCTCTGTCGGACTTAAAAAAAAAAAAAAAAGATCACACATTCTCTGTACCTCATTTACCACTCCTCAAACTACTAAATCTGTCTTTAACGATCTGAACTTTACTAACATTGCTTTCCCGAAGGTCATGAGTGACTCCAAAGTGCACTGTCAGATAGATTCTCCTCGGGCGTTATTCAGTCTATTCACAACCGTGGGCTCATGGCTGTGTTCTCTTTCCTGGAAGTTTCTGATCTCTTTGGTTTCTAAGATGTTTCTGTTTCCTAATTCTGCTCCCTCTTCTCTTTCTCATTCTCTTTGGATGTTTCTGTCTGGAACTAGAAGCAAGGATGCCCAAAACCTAATCCATGGCTGTATCTACTGTGTCACTCTGCTTTACATTTTTCTAGGAAAGTCATTTGTTTTAACAAAAAGTCTTATCTATTGAAATATTTCATTGGTCCTCTAGAGGAGAAGTTGAATGGCAACATTATCGTTTCCTGATCTAAATTTGTAACTCTTCTGTCTTGCAAGATTTGGGAGTTTAATTGTTTATATTGGGATATATTTGTCTGCACATTTGTATAAATCCATATTTTAAAATTAAATTTTACACTTATAAATGTGTCTATTGTATCATGCTTTCTTCACCATACTATCCACAGTTATCAGTGTAATTTCCCTAATGATTTACAAGCTTATATATTTATATTCTTGGTTGAATTGTTTCCCTCCACAACTTCGTATGTTGAACCCATAATCCCCAGTACCTGAGAATATGATTGCATTTGGGGATAGGGCCTTTGAAGAGGTGATTAAGTTAAAATGAGACTGTTAGGGTTAGGCCTTAACAAGGTAGGCCCTAATCCAATCTGCCTGGTGCCCTTATAAGAAGAGGAAATTTGGACACAGATAGAGACATGAGGTGTGCATGTTACAGAGAAAAGCTCATGTGAGCACAGAGTGAGAAGGTGGCCGTCAGCAAGCCAGAAGAAGAGCCCTCACCAAGAACCATATTGGCTGGCACCTTGATCTCAGATTCCAGCCTCCAGAACTGTGAGAAAACAAATTTCTGTTGTTTCAGCCCCCCAGTCCATGATATTTTGTTATGGCAGCCCTGGCAAACTAATATAACCCCGTAACAAAAGTAGACACTCAGATATATATATTGATAAAGTTCTAGACAGAGGATGTTAAAAGGAAAAAAAAAAGCCTTCCTCTTTCTTTTAAATTGTTCTCTTTTAACATTTCTTGCTTTTCTCACAAATTCATTGTGGGAATAGACTTAAGGGGAGTGTTCTAGAAGGCCACAGTAGTTACCAAATATGTCATCTGAGTATTTCTCAAACAACCTCAGCCACCCTGTGGTCTGTTTCCTCTTTGTTTACTAAACTCCTTTTAGTTTTGATCTTCACAGAACCAACTCAAGATGCCTCCCTACTCTTCATTCACATCAAAATCAGGCCCATGATCTTGTTAATTTTCTCTCCTTCCTGAAGATCTTCCTGACCACTCCATTTACATGGATCTCTTTCTTATCCGTCCTCAGTCCTTGGTTGTTCATGTTATTCACTGAGATTGCTCACTAATTGCTGAGTGTCAGTTGCTTCATTTCATTATTCATCCTCTTCTATGTTTTGTCTTCTTTGAGGCTTCTTTCTTTAGAAGATTTTGCATTTTCTGAAGGCAAGGAAAATACCATCACTTCTTTCTCATTTCCAGTCTCCTCCCACCTTCTCTGTCACATCCTTATTTCAGAGGGGCTTGTGGATCACTGAACACATAGAGGATGTTTACTTCTTCTTTTTCTTTCTTTTTTTGTTTTGAGACACAGTCTCACTCTGTCACCTGGACTAGAGTGCCATGGCATCAACCTAGCTCACAGCAACTTCAAATTCCTGGGCTCAAGCAATCCTTCTGCCTCAGCCTCCCGGGTAGCTGGGACCACAGGCCTGTGTCACCATGCTTGGCTGATTTTTTTTTATATATATTTAGCTGGTCAATTAATTTCTTTCTATTTTTAGTAGAGACAGGGTCTCACTCTTGCTCAGGCTGGTTTCGAACTCCTGAGCTCAAATGATCCACCTGCCTCGGCCTCCCAGAGTACTAGGATTACAGGTGTGAGCCACTGCGCCCGGCCCAGGATGTTTACTTCTCGAATTAAATTCAGAGGATTTGACAACTCTGATTTTCATGACTATTTGGGATAAAAACAATAATTAGAAGCTGGGCTGTCATTTCTGTTTTCAGAAATGAAGGGGACATTTGAATGCAAAGATAGATTTATTAATCTAGGTTAAAGCTTTGCCTTTTCTTATTTTCTTTCTCCATGTGGTCAGTTCACAATATGCTCAGGAAGAGAAAACTGCTATTGATGGTTCAATATATCTGATGAAAAGGTGCTTAAATTATTTTAGGGACTTTTTGTTTTCTGACTAACTTTACTGGGGATACTCTTCATATTAAAAAAATATGAGTATTGGTCTGTTTTCTGATTTTTCTTTCTTGCTTGTGTAAATGCACAGTAATTCCTTTGACAGTCCGAGGCATAGACAAATCTTATTGGAAATCTCCAACCTGTATTAGGGAAGAGTAACACTTTTAACAGTGGACTCACTGGGGAACACTCTGTTATGATGTCATGACTTTTTACTCTTTACAAATGTCAGCAACATTCATCTTGAAGAGTTTCACTGCTCTGAACATATATTTCTTACTTGTTCATTCATTCAATATATACTCCACTGTGTCCAGGGACTGATGTCTATTTTCAGTTCAGGCTGGTTCTTGTGTCTTAATATACTCTATTCATTGTGTTACTAATTTGATTTAGTTTCCCCTCCACTTTTGGTATATGAAACAAGAGTTTTTTTGCAGGTTTATTACATGCATGAATTTTAACCATATTTTGACAAAAACCTTAGATTCTGTCTTAGTGTTTCATCATGCTGCAAAGCCTCATGTGAAGTTCTTATTTTACAGGTAAGGTCCAGAAAGGTAAAATGACCTATTTAAGGTCACACACAAGGTTAGGCATGGAACCAGAATCCATATCCATGTCTCCTAACTTCTAGTCTGGTGTTCTCTGTCTCTGTCTCTCTGTCTCTGTCTCTCTCTGTCTCTCTCTCTCTCTCTTTCTCTCTACTTGGTTCATGTCTGATCCACTGTGGCTCATCGCAAAATAGCTAATTCGGGCATTCCAATGTTATTCACATTTCTTAATCAGAGGAGTTGGCTTACAGTGAGCACCACTTCAGTAAAAATATTTTGATTTTATTCAGAGACCTCACAAACTGTTCCTGGCCAATAATGCCTGTAGGTGAGTCTACTGAAACTTCTTAAGTATCTTGAGAAATCATCATCTGTATGGTCAGGTGACTCTGAAGTCTTTTCTGATTTAAAATATTATGGTTATATGTGGCCTTCAGAGATCTTCAATTAATTCTTTTGTTTGAGTACAGGCCCCATTTTTAGTGGAAAGAACAGTGGAATAGGAACCAGAAATTATGGTTTCAGTTCTGGCTTTGTCAGCTGGTGGCCCTTGTCCTTTTTATCTATTAGAAACATGTAATAACACCCACTGAAAGCTGCTATTAAGATATATTCAGATACAATAATATGTGTGAGTGTTTCTCAAAGTATAAAAAGGTATTAACTTTAGACTGGATGTAGTAATGTCCTAAATGACAGCAAGATGGTTCTGTTTGTCATGTTGATATAAAATGCTAAGTATAATTTCAAAGGGACATATGTTTAATGGTTTTTAAAACAATTAAAATAAATTAATTGTAAATTATGGTGGGGAGACAGCATGCATAGGGTGTTCAGGCACAGATTCTGGAACCAGACTGTGTGTTGTTTACTTCATAGTAACTATAAGCAAGTTATTTATCCTACCTGTGCCTCAGTCTCTTGTGACCTGTGAATAGTAAGAATCCTTACTTTGTAGAGTTGTATGAGGATTGACTAAGGTAAGATATGTTAAATGCTTGCAACAATGTCTGGTTCAGAATAGGCATGATGTGACTGTTGGCCCTAAATGAGATACATGCATAAAGGTTACAGAATTATGTGGCTAACCAATAGATCTGCCATAAAAACCTAATTAGTAGATTCTGCAAATAAGAGGATTCTGGGTAAGTGATAAATTACATGTCAGCCAGTCTGGGGCATTTTCGGTAGTCAGTGGTCAATTTTATCTTTTGCTTTAGATGGGTAGACAAAACCAGACAAAAATAAAATAGATAGAACTCTCTTCTGAGTATGACAAATTGGGACAATTTCACAAGGCCTGGGGCTGACATATTGCTATGCTCCACTTACATCAGTAAGCATTCTTCAGGTGGATGTTGACTGTTTGTGTCTTCTTTTTGCCCTTAAAGCTAACCTTAAAGTTACTTTTCCCTTGTCTAGGAGCAGAGAGGTTTCCTAGTCCAAGATAGCTTGCCCATGCTTTTATCTCCTCTTGTTACTGAGAATTTATTGATATAACACTAAAGGAATAAACCTGGTATCATCATATACAAGTGAAGAGAAGGGAGGGGAATTTCCATGGACATTGGAGCTCTACGCATTTCTGGATGCTATAAGATGGAAGCATGTTGATAGGTAATCAGAGCAATGGAGGCTACAGTGATCTGACTTAATGAATTGCAGCAAGACTGTAGCCTGAGAGACCATAAGAAGAAACGGTTGAGAGTGAGAAATGCTGCTACAGACAGGGACCATGAAGAAGAAGAATTAATCCCTCCACCAACCCCCCTTCCTCCAGCATTTACTGCTAAGTAGATTAAAAAAATAGATAAAGGACTACAATGGACTGAATGTTTCTGTCTCTTCAAATTCATATGTTGAGACCCCAGCCAAAGGTGATGGTATTCGGAGGTAGGAAATTTGGAAGGTGATTACATCATCAGGGTGGAGTCTGATTAAGATCAGTGCCCTTCTAAGAAGAGGCCAGAGAGCCAGCTTGCTCTCTTTCCACCATATGTGGATACAACATGAAAATTTCCTTCTGCAAACCAGGAAGAGGGGCTTTACCACGAACTTGACCATGCTGACACTCTGATCTTGGAATTCCATCCTCCAGAACTGTGAGAAATAAATGTTTGTTGTTTATAAGCCACCCAGTCTATGGTATTCTGTTACAGCAGCCCACAGAGACTAAGACAAGGGCTTAAAAAATTAATGAGAGAATTTGTGCCACAGAATAAAACTTTCTACCCAGTAGTACTTGGGGAGCCCCTGGCAAAATGGCAGTTCCTCACTTGCTCACCCTAAAGTGGAATTTGCCAGTTGACAAGCCTTGCCCATAAACACAGAGGCCGTTATTATTATGAATGACCGACAAAGAAGCCCAAGATAGCTGAGAAAAGTCTTCAGCATTACAGAGAAAGACCTCCAAAAACATGGAAAAACTAACCTGAAAGGAAGCAGGTGATTCAGAGTTCAGAAAACACAGAAAATAAAAAAGTTATAATTGGTGTCTTCAGAGAGATTTGAGATATTACACCCATAAAATGGGAACATGATACTATAAAAGTGAATAATCAGAGAATAAAAAAGAGCTCCTAAAAATAAAAAATATTATTATTGATATAAAAAATACAATAGAAGATTTGGAAGTTAAATTTTAAGACATCTGCAAGAATACAGCACAAAAAGACAAGAGACTAGAAATATGAGACAAAGAGAAGAGACCAAGAAGTCATTTTATAAATGTTCAATATTCAAGTGATAGGAATTCTAGGAATTAATAAGTAAAAAATGTTGATGGGAATAAATTTTTAATAATGTAAGAACATTTCCCAGAGTTAAAAATTGTCACAAATTTTCACATTGAGAAGACAGAGAGCTGATCAGAGTGATAGTATCAAAGATTTTTTAAGACACCAGGGATAAGTAGAGAGAATTAAACTTATTACCTAAAAGAAAAGAAAAGGTTCACTTCTCCAGCTGCTCATCAGCACAGTGGATCCTAGAAGGCAATTGAACATTGACTTTTAAATCTGAAAGAAAGGATTTTCAGCCAAGAATTCTATGTCCTGATAAATTGTCAATCAGGAGGCCAGAATAAAGTCATTTTCAGATGTGCACTCTTCCTTAGAACATTGCTTGAGCATGCATAGAAGCAAAAAATATGATGAAAATTAAAAAAAATAGTTATGGGTTTCAAATAACAAGGCATCCAAAGGAGCAGTAAAGTCTCAAGATGACATCTCTGTAGCACACCCAAGAGACCCGATGGGAGAGAAGAAAAGAGGGCTCCAGGAGGTAAGATTCTGGAAAAACAATGGATTCAATATAATAAAAAGTATAATTGGCAGTAAAAAATAGTTTGAGAATATATCAAAGACATAGAGCATAAGAAAAAAAAAACAAAAAAACTGAAACCCTTGGAAAAACAAACAGCTTCACAAGGAAGTCACGCTCCACATGTGAATATCCCAAATTAGATTAGGAGATTAGTCAGCTTTAAGAATAATGGAAAGAATGTCAATCAACAGAAAGAATGAATAAGAAATTGAGCAACATAAGGTAATAAAAGGGATAATTCTCCCAATAAGAACAAAGAAAAGAAAAATGTACAAGAACATATCATATGAATATGAAGCAAACTAAAATATAGCCTAAAGTTGAGCACTGTCAACAAACAAACAAAAGGAATAATTCTTTGGACATTTTCCTTCAAAAAATCACAGGGCATGACAGGAGAACCACAACACAAGTTTCTTCTTAAAATGTTATTTTTATTTGTTTACTTCTTTATTGTTTCTTTCTTACCGGAACACAAGCACTAAGTGGTCTCGTTTATCACTCTATTCCTGGCTCATAGAAGAATGTCTGGCCCAGAGTAGGTACTTGCAAAATATCTGTTGTTTGAATAGAGGAATAAAAAGTTCCCCCAGTTATTAGAAAGTAAGTGCTCTTTATTAGTGTTCAGCCTCTGGAGTCGACCTGCTGGCAAGACTTAATTCTAGTTCTAGGGCAGAATAGAACTGTCCGAGGTCCTGATATTGTTAGTGCCGATACTGTAAAATCAATCATCAACACAGATCACACTTACATAGTGTATACTACGATCCTGACACTGCTCTAATTATTTACATATCTAAACTAATTTAACCCTTGCTATGAACTACTTGCACTATTATTGTCCCCATATTACAGATTTCCATAACAGCTTAAAAAAGCTGAGAGGTGGCAGGGATGAGGAGAGGCGGAGAAGAGGAGAGTGTGGGCCAAGGAACTCTGCCTTTTATGATAGATCCTTCTGGGATACTTGCTTTTAAATCATGGGCATGTGTATTTTGATAAAAATTAAAAAATAAATTATCTGATGTCGCCACTGTATGGGATTGAAGCACTGTATAATTTGACACAGACCTTATGTGTTCTTAGGAATGAGCAGAGGAATAGCCTGTATCAAATGGCATATAGCTTTCGAGATATTAACTGGTTATCCTGGAATGGACTCTGATGTGGGAAAAAGAAAAAGGGAATTTTTATTACGACAAAAACCTCTCACTAATGAGCATTACATGTTTAACTAACATTTACTTAAACAGTGAGGTCTTACCCTTGTCTCTGTAAGGTGAACAAAATTTGAGTCTCACCAACAGCCTAATAATTAAGTAATCAATCTTAATTTCTTAATGCTAGAAGCTTAAAATTTTTATTTTTGTAATGAAACACAAATGGATTTGTACATAAATGACATTTTATACTTTCCTTTCTGGGTTCAGTATGATACCTAAATGATAGGGTTTCTTATTTGGAATATATTTAGTAGAATTCACCTTTTTATGGGCAATAAAAGGGTTTGAACATCATAGAGAATACAATTATATGGTATATAAAACAGATATTGTTACTATGCTATTTATATATGTGACATCTCTCAGGATAGTGATGTGAAACCAAAGGTTTCATCTGGTAGTTTCTTATAGACTGAATGGATGGCATCAGCTGAAACAGCACTTTTAAAGGTTTTTTTTTTTTTTATTCTTTCACTTTCAAACTGCACTTGAATCTTGTAAACATATTCTTTGAAGATCAGAAGATTTAGAACATCCCACACTCTGTCTAAATAAAAGCAAAATCTAAGTGGAAGGAGAAGTTGTTAAAAAAAAAAATAGGGATATCTAATGTAGTGAATGACCTCAGCATATTTAGGGGTCGATTGTAGAGTCAGAAATGAATTACCCTGCATTAGAGATGCTTGATGGTACAATAGGTTGTGGAAATTGGAAAGAAACAGGTAAAGATAATAGGTCAAACCTATTACATTGGCCTTTCTTCAGTGTAATTTTGTGCTGAAAAGCATTGAACCAGATATTACCTTGTGTTTACTGAAGAAGAAAACATTGAAGCTATTATGTTTTTTTATGAAATAAAACAATCAGTTGGGCAAATAGTGTGTTGGGAGATGCTTGACTTCAGTGTTGGTAACCAGAGTATATGACAACCAAATGCGTTTTTAAATTTATATTTAATATTAATACTATAAAAAAGTCTTATGAAGTCTTGTAGGTTATGAATATTTTGGTAAACCCCAGAATGTCTCCTCATTTTAAAGAGTAACTAAAACCCATAGGTATCAAAGTGATATTTATTAAAGACTTAAAATAAGCCCCATGAAAATGCAATACATTATATATTTTCCTTTCTATCACTTTGATAAAAGTAATAATTTAAAAGTTATAATGTTAAGTTTTCTAAATCAAACATTCTGTTTATGGAATTCATGTAAGTTGGATCTCAATCTTAATATCTATACATTTTATTAAAAAATGGGTTCCAAAATAAGTTAAAAAAATTTTTTTAGGCATAGGATGTCTTAGATCAGTAAACTGAGGCTAAATTTAATCAGCTGTATCTTACTATGCATATTGACATTCCCAATAGTAGCACCTTCAAATATGAATGCTTTTCTACGATTCCTACTACTTAATAAAGAAAGAACCCTTTGTATATGAGAAGACTGGTTCAGGATTACAAGTGGAAGTATTTTTTTCTTCTCACAATGAGAAGGGAAAATAATTGACAAGGTCTGTAGTGTCACTCCTCTTAAAAGAGACTGTTTGACACTCCTGATAGCCTTGAACTGGGCTTCATTATTCTTATTCTGGTTGTTTCTTTTCTTTCTTTTTTTCTTCTTGAGATGGGGTCTCACTTTGTTACCCTAGCTAGAGTGCAGTGACATCATCATAGCTCACAGCAACCTCAAACTCCTGGACTCAAGCAATACTCCTGCCTCAGCCTCCCGAGTAGCTGGGACTTACAGGTGTGCATCACTGTGCCTGGCTAATTTTTATGTTTTTTGTAGAGACAAGGTCTTGCTCTTGCTAAGGCTGGTCCTGACCTCCTGAGCTCAAGTGAACCTCCTGTCTTAGCCTACCCGAGTGCTAGGATAATAGGCATGAGCCACTGTGCCTGGTCCTTTCTTTCTTTCTTCTTCTTCTTTTCTTCTCCTTCTCCTTTTCCTTCTCCTCCTCCTTCTCCTCCTTCCTTCTTCCTTATTCTTCCTTTTTTGTTCTGAGTTCATACATAGCCACAGCAGTGGAAAAGAATAAGCATGTCAATGGGAACAGAAGAGCTGTGTGGGTGGGATCCATTAGTTGAAAGTGAAATGTTTTGATGAATTTCTTATTCACAGAGTCAGTCAATGCCGGCGTGGACATTAGGGTCCACCAAGACAATGCCCTTGTTCTGTAAATGCATAAGGAAACTGAAGTCTAGAAATTTGCCCTCAAAATCTATCCCTTCTCCTAATTCATTAGCTTACTTAGTGAGACTATCACAGACTTTATTATCTAGCCAGAAACCAGAAAGTGCACTCATGTCTATACCTCTTCTTTTCCAGGCATGTCCTCAAGTCCTTTTTTTCTTCTACCTCTTTAATATCTAACTTGCCCATTTTTTAGCTACAGCCCTCAATATCTGGACTATTCCAATAGTCACTTATCATATCTTCTTGCAATAATCTGGTCTATTCTGTTCATTGGGCTTAGCGAAACATCAATTTCAACTTTAGTCCCACTCAACAAGGGAGTGGGGACAATTCCTTTATTAGCTGAGGGATTTCTGGAGGCACAGATCACTGACATAACAAGGTCTTCAGCTTTCATGCATTCCCTGTATTCATTACTGCCCAAAGCCAGCTCCTTCCTCCCCTGCCTCCTCCCCTCTTGTTCCCTTTGTGCCACGATCATCAGCTCCCAGAGACCTGCCCTTGGGTACTCCCCTCTCCAGAGCCCTGCATTTTCTTCATTTCCATTTTGCCATCATCTAAGAAGGGGATGCTTTTCTCCCTGAACATGCAACCCACTTTTATCACTGTAGAGAATTCACGAATTGTCTCTGGTATGGTAAGTGCAGCTGGTTCTGGTTGAAGCCAGAACAACTCTCCCCAAATCTTATCTTTAGTTCTGGCCCCAAAACTTCAGGGTTATGTAACTTATTTTTTTCTCTTGGCACAAAGTTTCTGGGTTATCTTTAAAAATCAGCCCTCTAGACATACATTTTACTGTCTTAAATTCTATGCCTCTTATGTAGATAGACTCACTTAATTGTATCTATTCTTTAAGTAATCAGCCATGTCACCATCTTTATGTGTGCCACCAAATTGTCTCTCTCTCTCATGCAAGTATGATCATATTTTCCCCTTGTTCTCAATTCTTCTAAGGCTTTTAAATCACCTACAAGTAAAGACCAAAGTACTTGCACTGGCACTTGATATTCATCTCAGTCCAACTCTGGCCAGACTTTCAGTCCTCTTTTCTCACTGCTCTCCTGAACACAGCTTTCTTGCTGGTATTTCCAATGTTTACTGCGGCACTCAAAATATGAAAAGAAAAAAAGGTATTATTCACCCCAAACCACTTGTGCTTCTAACATATCGTGTTCTCTTTGTCCCATGCCTTTTTCGTCTAATGCCCCTGCAATTTCTCTTCCTCTCCCTCCACTTGACTTTGTAGGCTGAACTCTAGAGGACCTCCCCCGGGTACCTTCCCACCTAATCTCTTCCTGACAGAGTGTTCTTCCTCTTTATTGCCACAGCTCTGCTCTAGCACACATGTTGTATGGAAAGTTTGCCTGTCTCTATTAGACTATGAGAATATTTGCTTAGTTCATCTTTACATAGCATGCCTCGCACTTTGGCAGCCACAGAATGAGCATGTATTTTTGGATGAGGAATGGTTTTCATTTCCACCTTTTTTCACCTTTCAGATGAGTTGGCACAATCTGTAAGTCTTTAGAATGGTCATGCTGACCATAAACTATTGCCCAAAAAAGACACATTCTCCTCATCCACCCCAGGAAGATACTGCTAAGGCTCTCTTTATAACATCTACCATGGCAGTCTGGGAGAAATAAAACTTATACCGATGTTACCAGATGATTCCAGTTCCTGTAGATTTCTATAAGGGAGGATGCTTTTTGTGACCCAATCTTCCATCTCCCTTAGTCTACTCTAACTCATGGACAACAGCTCCATTGTTAACAAATAGCACTATTAAATGGATTTCTTTGTAGGGTGAGCCCATGTTGAATCTCAAATAAATAAATACATTTATCTTTAGGAGACTCTCTCTCTATATATATATGGCATATATATATGTGTGTGTATATATATCTGCCCATATGTATATACATACATAAATGTGCATATCCATATATATTTATGTATCGATATGTATATAACCTATGTATATCTTTAAGCCTTCAGAAGGCTATAACAATATATATGTTCTTTATGAAAGTGAGTGCCAGTGGTAAGCTATCTGGCTATTTATCACAATAGACTTACTTTTTAGGAACAGTTCCCGAAGACATTGAGCAATGTTGGTTGGTTTCTGTTGCCCTTCTCCTATGTAAAAAATGATGATAGATTTTGAAAGTTTGAGTTTCTGTAAGACAAAAGGTGTTATGGATTACATTATATTGCTCGCTAAAACTCTAATTTGACTTATGAAAACTGCAGATAAAGTATGTACCTTGGATTAAAAATAAAACACATCAAAGAACAGCCTCAGGTTGGAGAGTAATTTTTATTCCTGTCCTTTCCACATATTTATGCCTTTTTCTTTCAAAGACCCAACTAGTTGTTATATGTGGAACTTGCCTTGCTGACCTCAAACAAATGTTTTGCTCAGTGGTAGGTCAGTGAATCTGGAAACTCACTCTCTAAGAGCTAGGTAGTTCTTATAAATGAGTTGGCTTGAACAAAGTCATTTTTTTGGGGGGTTATACAATTGACTTTTTATCAGTTTTATGACCCTTTTTGATGGACTGTTATTTTCTTGTTTTCCCACTGGTGTTTGCAATTGGAACTTTTATGGTTTGTTTTGAGACTTATTTAAAAACTTGTCTATTCATCTCAGCAGAACAGTGATGTTAGTGAAAAATCTCACCATAGTTGGCTTTTTATAGAATTATTGTGAGATTCTGTTTATTTTTAGATAAAGATGTCTTTAAACGTTTTGTGTTGAATAGAGACCCCTGCTTGCTTACCTCTGTGCTTTTTTTCTGGCTGGGATTTGAATGACTATTGAGTATTTTTTTTTTATACCCTGGAAGACTGGCCATCTCTCTTTCATTCTTTGGTACAAATATTTACCAGTTTCACAAAGAAGTTGAGATAATTGTCTTGAGTATACAAATTGCCCAAGAGGTTTCTGGCTAACACGTCTATAGAGCCTGTGCCTGTGATTAATAAGAAATTATGCTGTAGCAATATTTTCTTTGCTGAGAAAAAGACAGAGACTGTCTTTGCTCATTATGAAATAGATGTGGCCGAAAGTGCAGTTGTAGCTTGTCATAGAGCATTTGGCATCTCTGCTAAAGAGGTGAAATTATGATACTGGCAAAACAGTCTGGGTGGGTATCAAATATGCTAGTGTTAGACAAACACTCGGCTGTGGCTTGTGAAATCATAATGGGGACTCTTTGAACCCTTACATGAAGGCCCCAGCTGGAACCAGTAGCCAATTTTTGCTCTGTCAAAAGACCATCCAATATTACAGAAGCATATTTAGTTTCTTAGGGCAGCAGCTATAACTATTTTATTTCTAGCTTTTTCATGTTTCATAGAATATTATTTCCTCTCACACATTAAAAATCACTTGATGTTAGTGAATAAATGGTAGGTAGCCACATTACACACTTTTCTAGTATTTTTGAAAAAAAAGACTAATGTTGATAATATAATTTTATCCTTAAGAAAACCAAAATGAATTTTTATTTTGAATTTTCAATATTGGCAAGAATGGTTTTACATCTTTGTGGTTCAGTTTTGCTCTAGTCTAACGGTGAACACACAGTCTTATTATCTGATCTTGAGTGTTTTTAGTAAATATATAAAATGTAAAACGTTTTATCTTAGCTTTCCAAGCAATGGTATTAATTTAATTCAGATGCTGCACTTCAGAATTTTAGCTAAACGCTGAAGTTTGAATTCTCTGCTCAAGCCTCATTAGTAGCGATTAGCTAACACAAATGCATCTCTGATTTATGCATGTCTAAAAATGATTCTGAAAAGATGTCTTGTTCAGGGCTGATTGTTTTTGTGTACAGTTTTGTCCTTCTTCAAACACTGTAATCAAGTGGGCCACCTTTGGGATATGGCACTGGCAAGACTGCTTGTACTCTGCAAATTAATGTTATAGATCTGGTTCTACTAGAAATTGAGAAGATATTTTTGTGATAATGAGAGGTTGGGATTAAATTTACAGAAAAGCAAATTTATACCAGGAGGTTTTTCTTTTTCAAAGATCCTATAAGTTTCTAAATGAATTTCTGACATTTTGAAATGTTTTGACAGTCCTTCATTTGTGTAGAGCTTTATGTGTAGCAGCCTCGTTGACTTGTTTTTGTTTAGTCTGGTTTTTATGTGATCATTTTTACCTCTGTTGAATTGGCAAAAAAATAATTTAACATTTTTCCAAGGCTCTAGCTGGCACAAGAAAACCCCAAATCCAGCCAGGAATTTTTCTGTGGCCTAATTTTCACATTGCAATGAACATAAAATTTGCATCTAGTTTTTTTACTCTTTTTACTGGTATTTATGTAATGCAGAATTAAGTGTTGCAGAGCGTTAATTAACCAAGGAGAACATAACCCTCAGCCCATCTATATAGTAAACCTGTTAAATTCATAGAGATTCGAGACTTGAGGCTAAATTGCCATCTTTTGGAATGATATTGAGTTTGTGCTTCAAACAAATTACACAGCTGAGCAGTAGTCACCTAAGTGTTGAAGGAGACATTTTTCCTTACTCCAAGGAATTATAAAGTTCTCTTTACTCCCCTTAAAACATGGACACAAATCCATTGACATGAAAATAATTGAGCTTAATGTTAGTATTTTTCAGGCACACTAAAAATTAATATGGACAATAATAAATCTGATTTTCAATATCATTGCAGTTTTCTTTTTGAAAATGTGAATTTTAAGAAGGTTATCTTAGTTTTCTGAATGTCTTTATTTGAATTACCATCTATTTGAGTAGGAATCCAAAAAAAGTCTTGTGCTTTAAAATAATATACATTTTTCAAATATACAATACATTTTTCAAATATACAATACAGGGAACTGTGTGTGTATTAGAGAATTCATAGCAACTTTTTACCCTGCCACCTATGAGGAATTGTGTGATGGGATTTTATTTGACTTGGAAGCTAACAAGTTAGCCTGCTATAATTTTATGGATTTTAGCAACAGATATAAGACTCTTTGGTCAGAGACAAAGGACCTCCTTACTTATGGCATGACAGATGGCATGAGCTTCATGCCTCCCATCTCTAAGTCCCATGGGGCAGATGAGGAGCAGCCTTGGTGGATGCTATGCACCTAAGGATTTGTGACACAGCTGAGGACCCCTGAGTTTAGAAAACCCCAGTATTTTACAATGGACTATATGTAAATCTGACCAACATTTGTCCTGGAGGAAGACACTATCTTCTAACACTGTTTGCCATATAATTAATCACCCTTAAAAGATTAGGGCAGCACAAAAGCTGTTGTAAGATGTGCAGAAACATCATGGAGACTTGTCTCTCAATATTGCCGAGTGAAAATAACCAGGTCCTGCCTCAATCCACGTTTCCCAAAATAGTGCACCCATGGTGTCCTTTCAGTAGCATTGGAGGTAACAGAAAACTGGTTCTAGGATAGTATTATTATTGCAGCTACATGCTATCTAATTAGCTACTGATTACTTTGCTCACTCAGAAAGCCTGGAAGTCACTACACATCTGGAAATCAGATAGACAGGAATACTACGATTACATCTGATATAGTTTGGACATTTGTCCTCTCCAAATCTCATTTTGAAATTTGATCCCAATGTTGGAGGTGGGGCCTGGTGGGAGGTGTTTGGGTTGTGGAGTCAGATCCCTCATGATTGGCTTGGTGCCCTGCCCTTGGTAATGAGTGAATTCTTACTCTATTAGTTCACAGCAGAGCTGATTGTTTACAAGAGCCTGGCACCTCCTCCCCAGGTCTTGCTCCCTGTCTCCTCATGTGACATGCCTGCTCCCCTTTGACCTCTGCCATCAGTGAAAGGTTCCCAAAGCTCTCACTAGAAGCAGGTCCTGGTGCCATGCTTGTTGTACAGTCTGCAGAATGGTTAGCCAAAGAAACCTCAGCCAAATAAACCTCTTTTCATTAGAAGTTACCCAGACTCAGGTATTCCTTTATAGCAACACAAATGGACTAAGATGTCACAGCACTCCCCAGCACATGAAACCCCCTCTTACCTCCACCTCCAAATAGTCTGAAAAATTGAAATATTTCCTGGCCAACTTTTGCTGTGTAGAGTTAAAAGAGTCAGGTGTGAACAAAACATTGATATGGAAAAGAGTTTCTTATAGATAACTATGCTTCCCTTCCTGGGTCTTCTCCTCTTTATCTTCTGCCCCTTATCTTGCCCTCCTGGGCACCACTGGAAGGAATTGTATACGATTGCTAAGAGAAGTTCACACAAAAAGGGAACAATCTCTTCCTGCTTGCACCACCACTCCCCAACCCTTGACCCTCTCAACCCAGGGCTTCTATTATCTTAGTGTTGGCACTTTGGGCAGTAGATGCTGTCAGGATTGAATGTGTTGCACTAGGTCCTTTCCCAGAGCCTGTGGACCAAGGGTCTGGAAATCAGGGCATGTATTAGGAACCAGTGTGCCTCAGCTCTGGGCCATTAATGACATCATAGTGGGGTATACTTTGATGCAGGGTGAGAGCATCTACCGGCCATGGGGGACTAGGATTGGGGACCTTTGCTTTTTCAATGTGAGTATGAGAGTGACTGTATATGATAGTAGGCATTGATTTTTCGGGTAATTTAATGAAAAATGTAGTACTATGAAAATTTGATTTTGCTGTGTAAACCTAACATTAATTGTAGTCATTTATGTGAACGACTTAGCATTTATCTCTAATTACCATGTAGCACAATGATTATTCATAATACTAAATATGTGTCAGATCACTGTTTTTAAGTTGCATTGATTATAACACTAAAATCTGCTCATGTGTGATACTCTGTCTTCACTTGGATGGGTGTTTGCTAAAGTAGCAGATCTTTCTGCTTACAACTTAAAACATTTAGATTGTTTTTTAATGGATACAGAAATGCATTTGCATTGGAAAAATCAGTTTTGCAGCGAGTTTGACTGTGAATCACTGTGGACAGTAGAATCTTCATATCACAAGGACAGTAGTTAGGAATAGTATAAGTACTGGCATTTTAAGACTTTGGGTCTAATAGCTGGTTTGCTTCTTGTTTTATTTTTACCACTTCTGTTATTAACAGGGAAAGATATTATTGAATGAACTCTAAAAAATTTAACATCAGCCCTTATGATGCCAACCAAGTAAAGCAATATACATATCCTTGATACGCTGAAATACATTGAAGCTAAAGGAATTACTGTGTGTGAGAGTGAGTGATGTAAATTTCTCTTGTTTGCTTTCTGGATCAGAATTCAGCTTTCTCTTCTACATTTTTGCCTGTCGGTCTGACTACTAATTTTACCAGTGTGTATTAACCAAGACCACTTTGCTTTAAAATTCATTGATTTGGTATGATGTGTAGAATGTAGTAAAATAAAGCAAGGAATCTTAAGCAGAGAAAGTGGATCCCCACTAAATATTTTTTGCAAAGAATGATGTTTTCATTATTATAAGAGGATTATTGAGCATCACTCTGTCTGTTAAATACTTATTGAGTATCTACTATAGGCAATATATTTGTGTCTCTAGCAATTAATTGATAGATAAAAAAATTTAAAAGAAATTAGGTGCTTATAAGCCTTGTATTTGAGTAATTGGCTATTTTCAGTACTTTTGGTATTGTTTTGAAATGAAAGTTTAATGGGTAGATAGTTGAGAATTTTGCCTTAATTGTAAACCAGTGTGAACTATTTATTCATATTCAGGTTATCTGCTGGATTTCAGGTCAGTTTCAAATTCTTTGATGCTGGCTTTATAATGGAAACATAAAGCCTATGCTTTTGTGAAACAGGAGTGACCAGGCCAGTGGAATTAGTGTAGAAAAATAACTAAATGTCTTTTAAAAGCTCATGGTTAAACCTAGGCCTCTTGAGTTGAATACTCACAACCTCTGAGCTGTTCCTGGAAGAGTGATGAAGCTATGCTATCCTTTGTGGAGGAGTCAATTTTACTGAATGCTTTTTATTATGTGTATGTTTAGTTGGACTCTGAAGCTTCAATGGAATTATAAAAACTCGACAGTTACAGGTAAATTTTAAAAGAAGAAATTTCTGTTTTGTCTTTTTATTTGGGAATGAATTTTTATTCATGCATTTGTAGAATGAATACAGTAAGTATTCCAGTTATAAAATGACACTATAATCAGAGTTTTGACTTCTTCATTATAATTACTGCTATATGATATTGAAGAAGACTAGATTGATCTAGCTGTATAGCAGGATTTTGACAATTGGTTGTAGTATAAATCACTTCTGCTGTGTAAAAATGAAGAGGAGTAAATTAATTAGAACTTGCCTTATCTATTTATAAGCAGTTTTCAGATGAGTCACAGGGGTCCCCCCATATCTAGATTTGAATGTCCAGCAGTCCTCTACCCCAAATGCATTTTCTTTATTTGTAAGTGTATTTTTCTTAGTGATAATTTATACAATATTTAATCTTATTTATACATTCTGTTAATATCTATCATGTGCATGTATTATACGTATTGCTAACATTGTCAGCCCTGATGGCCTTAGACTTTAAGTTCCTATGAGGCAATTTCACTTCTAATATATTATGAAGTTGTCTGAGAAAGTGACTTATAGAATTAGGGGCTTTGCAGAAGCATTTTTTCACCAGTGATGGTGGCATTTAAGCTGATGTTTTCTTGCCCTGATCTACTTTTTTCAGTAATGACATTTATATGAAATTATAAAATTTCACTTATATTTATATCTAATTTGTTGGCATAAGTCATGGATTTTACTGTGCAGTCCTGATTTTAAATCTTTTTTTCTCAGATTAAGTATTTAGTTGATATCTAGAGTTTTTTTGGGGGAAAATGTAGCCATTATACATATTTATAATGATTATATCCTTATAAAATAAATTAATCTTTCTGAATTATTGCCATAACAATACTTGATACATGCAAATAATTTTTAATTTCTAGAAATTTTGATTACAATATTTTAATAAAGTAGTAAAATAATACATAAAAAAATGTTGATCTGTATGACTTCAAATTCTATCAGTTATATGGAGGCTGATTACAATTAGCTGAATGAATCTCTGCTCTTAATTTGTTTTTGCTCTGAAGTATATTTCAGGGGCCAAACATTTACTCTTTAAATGGAAAATTTCTGTCATTTGAATGTGGCTGGATTACATTTATCTTTAAAATACTTTATGCAAACAGTTACTTAAATTGTAAACATGCTTAACATCACAGACTTTATCATCCCAAGATGGTCCTCTTTAAAATGATCCTAAACCTCAAGCAATATAAAGTCATTTCTCTTAACGTGCAACTTCTGGCTTCTCAGGTGGTAGAAGGAGAAAATTGTTATTTGCTTGGTGACAATGGGCAGTTACATAAACGTGATGTACAAAGTGAGCACACAAATAGTATTTCAGAAACAGAAAATCATCTGAGTCCCTGTTGATTATGGTATAGGTCCTAGACATTTTAATGGAATTGCTTCTTAATTACCGAACTCTCTTTGATAGCCATGAAAAAAAATTGGATTGGACAGTATTGATTCCAAGCACTTCTGTTCCTCTTTAGGGAAATTCTGAGCTGGCAAAACACGTACAGATGGGCAGACAAGAGTGCTTAGTTTGCCCTCTGCTGAATTTGATCAATAGGAGCCTATTTCTGTATCAAGGAGAAGTGGCTCTGTTAATTTCGGCCTGGAAATCTCATCATTACATACTCTAGAGTAAGAAGATTTAAAATATTTTACTTACGATATAAATTGCATGTAGGCATTTTTCCCAGTAAAACTTGTTTTTCTTTATCCTCCTCTCTCTTTTTTTTAACCATGTAAAGTGTTTCTTTCAGTTTTTTTCCTCCTCAATAAGAATGCTAAGAGGGTCTTAGACACTGGTTTTAGTAGCTAGCCGATAAAACTCTTATTCTACCCGATTTTGCTAGATAGCTTTTTCCCCGGTAGTATTGTGTATAGTTTTAGGAACTGGGGGAGAATAGCGTAAAAAATATATATGACACATTGGCCTACTAGCATGTAGTTCTTTTTTTCCCCTTTTACCCAGGTGAGCACAATTCGTGTTTTGCATTCTGCATTCTCATACTATGGTCTTACCTTTTTCAAACAAAAAACATTTATTGAGTCCAGATTATGCATAAGGATAACTGGTTGAGAACCTAGAATGAAGAATATACTGAATATTAGAAATATCAAATTATGTTTTTCTGCTTTAAGCATTTATTCATGCAATCATATTTGTGGTAAAAAAATGATATAAGGTGTATGGATTGGCTGTGCTATGTCTGATTTATGATGCTTCCATCATACAACAAAAAACCCAAAGAAGTTTTTCTTAGATATTTTCTGCTCAGTTCTTCTAATGCAGCCATTTCTGTGAATACTAAAATAAAGTTCAGATTCACTCAGAGGGGTCGCAGGTAATCGAGAAGGAACAAAGGCCTTGGCAAGCAGCTGCATCTCATAGTCAAGGTGCTCTGGCTCTGATTTGACTTTCTTTTTTTAACATTTGGAATAGGTTCTAAGAGACTGTTCTGCCTAATCTGTTACATTTGTCAGGTCCTCAAGACAAAAAAAAAATGATCTTTGAATTGCAGTTTGAGATTTGAAATTCCCGGATCATATTTCCATTTCCTGCTGTACCTATTTTGAGAGGGCTGGGACATTATTAAAACCACCAGGGAAACGAAGACTGCAGTAGACCCTGATGAAAAATGAAGAGGTCTGTAAAGAAAGAGATGATGTGAAAGGGTGGGAGGGTGGGAGTGTTCACAATTTGTCATTGGTCCTGGCAGGAGAGACACTGGGCTATGGTGGTAGGTGCTCTTCTAAGATTATGATTCGTACTCATTTGATTTTTACAATTTTATCATGAATAAGGAGGAAAAATAAATACATTTCTATAAGAGTCCTCAAGGAAAGGAAGAAAAATATATATGCCTTATCTTGTTCTGACCCCCAAAGATATGAATGACCTCAAAAACAGCATATCAGGATCATCTTGGAGTTGATTATAATGAAGATCATCTTGGTCATCATATGGGAAAAGTACGAAAAAATGGAAAGTCACTCTCATTTCAGGATAGAGTATAAAGCAATCTGGGGCAATACTGAGTATATCTGAAAATATAAGTACAATTCTTAGTAGGTCAGTTAATGTCCCTGATATTAGGGTAGGCATGCAGTTTTGAATGACAATGGACTCTGGTACTTCTACCATTGCTGTTGCCATGTGTTCATTCCTACATATTCATTAGGATAAAGGAATGACTTTAATTTTTCTCTCTTTTTTCAACCATCCTTGGTAAGATTGCATAATATGTTCCTTTCTTAGCTCTAGGTACACCAGTGACTATAGCTTCTTTCCGAGAAAGATACCCTCCAAGTTGTAGAGGGATTGATCAGTGTTCACATTTTCTTTTGTAGCTTTAAAACGATAAATTGAATAATAGTAATTAAAATCCGCTGTAATTAACTGGATACAGTATGTGCCTATATTTGTAAACCACCTTTTAAAATTCAGTGTTCGAAAGTTGTAGGAGTGATTTGAAGTTTGACCTGAGAAACATTTTGAAAGGTTATTTGCTTGACTCTCCTTGTAAGTGTAATGATGATTAATGAGCACATTGGTTTACTTTAAACACTTTTGAGTAGCTAAATTCACTTTATGGAAGTTATTAAAGGCAGGAGTTTTATTAGAATCTTTTACTTGGAGCTCCCGATGGAACCAAGATATTATATACAACACAACAGGCAAAACATAATTTTTGCAAAAGGGTGTTGTTTTCCCCAGAATTGAATCATTCTTCTGTGCTTTGAATCCTGCCATTGTGCCATTTATGTCTTTTATTTTTTTTTTTTTTTTTTTTTTTTTTTTTTTTTTTTTTTTTTTTTTTTTTTTTTTTTTTTTTCCATTTATGTCTTTTAGAGCATAAAGTAAACCCAACAATGGCTAGAAGGGTCTGCCCTCAGACTATCAGATATTTACTGGGAATTTAGCAAATTGAATGAATTTACGCTGTGAAAGTAATTTATCTGTTCAGAATTCTCCTACTTATTTAAGTTGTTGATGGTTTTATATATAGGAAAAAGTTCTTTTATTTTGGCAACTAAGCTTTATCTTAGATTTTTTTGCCTTCTCAGGACTCTTATATTTTCTGTAAGAGTCCATAATGTTTTGTACATGTATAGTTAGTTTATCTTCTCTGAGCTCTAAGGTTTAGGAAGTTATCTGGGTGTTTTCAAATTTTAAAGACAGCTGGGTCATGTCAGCTACTGGCCTGAATCTCTACACCCTTTAAGACTTAATTCTTTCAGTTATTACAGATGTATTTGATTTTTCTTCAGAGAAATACATGTGCATTGGTATTGATTTTTGAT
This sequence comes from Microcebus murinus, assembly GCF_040939455.1. Taxonomy (NCBI): domain Eukaryota; kingdom Metazoa; phylum Chordata; class Mammalia; order Primates; family Cheirogaleidae; genus Microcebus; species Microcebus murinus. The sequence goes on along the minus strand of NC_134116.1, from coordinate 20,133,758 downwards.
ATCTTTATACTTAGTAGTAGACTGTGTGAGGCCATTACTTCAAATAATGGTGGCTTCAAGAATTAGACAGCTCATATGACTCTAAACTCTATTTGTAGGCAGTTTTCAGTTAAGGACAGAAGTCTGGCAGTGTGCCTGCTCAGCATGGACCTATTTGCCTTCCTTCTCTTTTAATGGTGAGGTTCAGAGCATACTGTCAAGAAGTGTAACTTAGGTTCTAATAACGCATGTGAGCTGGACATCTGTTGCCAAAAACAAGCTGCCTGGGGACAGAAACAAACCAACAAAAAAGCATCGTAAGTGCTATGGTACAACTCACTGTAGGCTTTTAATTATCTGAGATTTACATAAGCAACTCTACAAAATGGGAGATACACCCAATTAAATGACAGTAAATTTACTTTGCTGCAGAATTCAATAATTTACATCTTGGTTTCCCTACATTGCATTAATTATCGATTTGATAGGAGATGAAAAAGTATCTGGGTAAAATTTAACCTACATATATTCAAGTTAACTATAGTGATGGATTTATCTGTATATTTATTTGCTCATTTATTCAATATATTTTTGTGCTAGACATTGGGGATGAGAAGATACATAAACATATAAACATAAGAATTCTAAGCTTCATATCCTTTGAAAGCTGACAGTTTAGCAAGAGTGACTAACACATGTTAGTAACAATTATAATGTAAAGGATGACAACAAAATGTGTTTAATGCAGTTGTCTTATTTATTTGTTCATTTCATAGATATTACCTGAACCTCTTCTGTATGCCAGAGATGCAATGGGTGGGCTTGAGTAGACATGGTCCTAGACATAAAGACAGGTCAAATGTTACTAGATGAACACAGCCCCGGGGGTATCCATTTCTGGTAGCATGAAAGACTACCTGATTCAAATAACCACAGGGTGGTGAAAATGTATTTCAAAATCTTCTATTAATAAAATGCATTGCTGAGCTAACACAAAAAGGATGAATCTGGAGAGGCCAGAACTGCAGCAAAAGCTGGAATTCTGCAAGGTGGATGAGCTCCAAAGTTGGCTTTCACCCCGAGGTTTTCTGCCAAATCCATGAGACATTGAACTTTCACATCTGGGCCAAGTGGCTCTACCAGATAGTTGAGGGATGAGTAACACCAATGTTAATGCATATTCTTCTTGAGAAGGAAGAGAGAGCAACCCCAAACCCCATTACCCATTATGGGAGACAAGCATCACCTTGATATAGAAACCCGGCTAGGAGATTAGAAAAAGTCAAAATTTTGCTTACTCTCTTCATGAATGGAGATGCAGATATCAAATCAAAGTTGTAGCACACAAAATCCAGATACATCTAAGAAAGAGAATATATCATGATCAAGTTGTGTTATCTCAGGTATGTAAAGTTGATGTAATATTAGGAAATTGATTGATATAATATGTGTAATATAGCACATGCATTACAGAGATTTTAGAAACTTTTAATAAATTAAAAAAAAAGAATTTGATGAACTTCAGCATTTATTTATGACTTCAGAATAATTCTCAGCCAACTAGGAGAATAATGAAGCTTCATTAGTCTGATAAAGGGGGTCTATATGAAATATACAATAAATGTATATCTAGTAGTGAATATATTATAATATTGGCAAGACACATCACAAATACAGACACACTCTCACAGACACACACACACACACACACACACACACACACACACACAGAGAGAGAGAGAGAGAGAGAGAGAGAAACTTGAATGGCAAAATTGATAGAGAAAGATGCTCCAACTTAATAGTTATCAGTACACACACCCACAAGATTGGCAAAAGTTAAGAAGTTGGATAACACTAATGATTAGGTTGTAGATGGGGATTCTTATCTACCTCCGTTGAGAGTAGGTATTGGTGTAACTATTCTGGAAAACACTTGGGCGTACCTTAAATTTGAGTCTTCATAACTCATGAAGCCAGTAATGCCATTACTAAGTGGAATCCCTACAGAATGTTTGTGGATTTGCACCAGGAAACATTCACAAAAAGAGTCTCAGCAGCAGAACATGGGAACAAAACAAATGTCCATCAACGGTAGAATGAAGAAATACTTAAGATCTACCCTCTTAGCAAATTCCAAGTATAAAATATAGTATTAACGATAATCATCATGTTTGCATTAGCTCTCTAGAACTTACTCATCTTGCATAATGAAACTTTGCATCGTTTGATACCTATCTCTCCGTTGCCCCTTCCCTCTCTCTCCTCCCTCCCTGCCTCAGGCAACCACCCTTTTATCCTCTACTTCTATGAGTTTGACTCTTTTAGATTCTATATATTAATGAGATCATGGAACATTTGTCTTTTTGTGCCTGGCTTATTTCACTTAGTAAATGTCTTTTAGCTTCGTCCATGTAGTCATGATTGTCAGGAATTTTTTTGTTTGTTTGTTTTTTAAGGAAAAAAATAGAAAAAAGAATGAAGGAAAGAAAGAAAACAGTAACTATGTAAAGTGACAGCTATGTTGTTCATGAGCTTCCTGGTGGTGGTAATTTCATAATATATGCATGCACACATCAAAACAGCAAATCGTATGCCTTAAATGTATATGCAAATCGCATTTGTCAGTTATACCTCAACAAAACTAAAAACAATGGCATGGATCGTATTACACAGTTTTAAGTTGGAAATCCCCCGTGATGAGAAGAGTGCCTGTGTCCCATAGGAAAACTTCCTGGTTACAGCTTTAGAAGAGGGCAGGTGTCCCCTGAGTAGAGTTCAGTTTTTCTATACCTAGTTAGCAAGAAATGTTAGGGGAAAAAAGTTAGAAAAATAGTATTACTGAAGCCAAGTTACCACTGGCAGCTGGTTTCCTCTATTTCCACCATTTCACCTTTACCTGCGTGTTTCCTGAGTCCTTTCCGACTCCCACTGCAACACGTTACAAACTCCCCTGCTATCTCTGAGTCTGCTGTGCTCGAGTTCAGTACATCACATGTGCAGATTCCACTCAGCCTTGTTGTTTGCTAGAAGTTTCAAAATTTGATTACACTTCTCAACTCTTCTTGTGTTCTCTTTGCCTTTAAATGGGAAGGTCTCTCTCCACCGTTGCCATTCAACACGATGTGAAAGAGAAAGATCGCAGGACAACATGGGGTGCGCGAAAGCCATTTAGCACTTGGCACCATCCTCTGCTCAACTCTGTCCTGAGTGCTGTTTCTCTTTAATTAGTCTCACAGGAAAAGAGAAGCAAGATCATGCTGCAAAATGGGATATTTTTGGAATTCTCATTATTCTTTTAGAATTGTGCCTCTGGTCATTTTTAATCTTTATTTCAGTAGAATTTCTAATAAAAACCAGACACTAGACAGGTTTCATGTGTGGAGCACATGCCACGCACAAGGCTTGTTCACGCTACGTGGATGTGCAGGGCCTGGTTCTTGTTTTCAACAAATCTATAATCTAAAGGGACAGATAATCATGTTAATAATAATAATTTATTATAATAATAAATGATAATAACAAACACAGCATTAATTTAGCATTTCCCATATAATAAACATTCTTCACCCATTCAGTGACCTAATCCTTATAACAACAATATCACCTGGGTACTATTAATATTGGGCACTATTTGGTAGATGAGTAAATTGAGACAGGGAAGGAAAGTCATGTGCCCAAAGCCATATGACTAGTAGGTGGTACACTGACAATTAAAAACCGGGTGGCTGACTCTTAACCCACTGTGTGTACACGCTGAGCACGTGGCATTCAACCTTACTGTGAAAGAAAGCAGAGTGCAAGGTTAGAGCAAGGGCTGGGTGTGGGCAGAGAACAGCACTGTCCAGTATCTTCATGGCGGCAGTAACCCAGGAATTTGGAACTGACTTCATCAAACCCCTCATCCTGGGGTGCTGTGTTTAATGTTATTCGGTCTTGTGTTTATGTTGACACCGAAGGGCTGTGTTTCCCATTGATTAAAACTTCTGTTGTCTTTAAGCATACTTTATTATTGACTTTTCCAAGCAGCTATTTGCATTTTAGAATGCTAGAAATTGCTGCACACAATCCTAAATAGATAAGCCTTAATTTTAAGAAAACGACAAATCAAGCTTAGACACAAATAAACAAACAATGTATGGCATGATGTGCTGGCACCTTGAATGGGCATTTTTTTTTAATCATAAATTATAAGAAGTCCTAGAACAGAAGAAATGAGTGTCTTTAAATTGAAATGAGTTTTGAATAGGAATATGGAAATTGAACTGATAGAACATTTATTTGGTTATATGATCATTTAATTGAATTACTTTGTGAGGTCATTTGAATTTTATTTAACATTTAACCGGTTACGCACACACATGCGCATAAGTGATACGGAAAATGTCGGCCATGCTGCCTGCCGCCTCCCCGGTGCTCCCATCTCTGCAGCAGGTGCCAGAATGCAGCCGGGCCCACCTCTGCCACCTAGATTACAGCCACGCTGCTTGCGTGATCCTGATTGGATAATTTTTGAATCCCACTGTTTTTGATTGGATGTTAAAGCTTGTAGTTGATTGGACGCTTTTGGAGCCCTACCAAGAATATAAAAGCAGGAGGAGAACAAGGAAGGGGGGCAGAAGGGTCAGAAGATCGGAAGACTGGAAGAGAGCTGTAATGCTAGGTGTGCTAAGCCTGCTGTGGAAGAATAAAGGCTGTTCTCCGACTCTCGGTTCTTTCCCTGGTCAAGAGCTGTAACACTAGCTGTACACATTGCCGCAACATGTGCACACCGCACACCATGATGTTATAATGTCAATCCTCTCTCCTTTTTCTGCAAAGAAAGCAAGAAAACTGAAAGTAAAAAACATGCTAATGCGAGGCTGTGGGTGAATTATAGTTCCCACTGCAAGTTTAAGTGCACCCAACACACACCTGCTGGGACAGGGTGTCATCACCATAAACAATGAGAAAAATCTACTGTCTGAATTCTATGGAGTCCTGTTGATGTATGCTGTGGAAGCCATAATATAGAATTTTGGACATTTTCAAGGAGTAAGATCTCTATTTTGGATCTTTTGGCATTAAACAACAGCTCACAGGAAGATATGCCTTCACTGAGTTCCTTTCTTTGGCAAGACCTAAAAAAGATCATTTTAGATGACTTTCCATATTGATCTCCTTCAAGGAAGTTAGTAAATAATTTCAGCACCACCATTTTCTTCCTGTTTATTCATGCCTCTTACTAAAGAAAAGAAATGTTTGCTAATGGAAGAAACAAAACAAAATATTTACCCCACGCTGTGCCTTTCTTTTGACAAGGGCCAATGAGGTAAGGAAGCTTTTTTCTCCCTCATAAAATTGTTTACAGGAAACAGTGGGAGAGAACTAAAGAATAACAGTTTTTCTTTAGCAGCTGGAGGTTGTCTGAATGGAGTCTTCAATTCCCATGCATGTTTTGTAATGCAGATTTCTTTGAAAATGGTCTTGCCAGTGCACCTTAAATACATTTTAGAATTATTTTACCATGAAATTAGTTTTCTCCATCATTGGGTTAGTTGAATCCTCCCCTCCTTTTTTTTTTTTTTTTTTTTTTTTGATCAATGCTGGGACATTAAAAATAAAGCCCTGGCTGCACATGCTATTTTTGGAAATTCTTCAGAATTCCTTCCTGCAGCAGGCCAGTGCACTTTAAGAGGTAGGTCATTATGGCAATGTGGCTACTTTGCCGCTGGCCTGCATTTGTATATTGATTAACCCCAAACAGAGCAGGAAAGAATGTTCAGGAGCAAAAGTAGCCCAGAATTTGGTTTCAATTGAATAAGCCTTTAAAAAAAATTCCTGAGTCAAACAGCAAGTCATGGTTCAGAAATTGTGATGGTGGCTGTAGTCGTGGTGGTGATTATAGTGCTGGTGGTGATGGTGACAGTGATGGTGATGGTGGTGGTGATAGTGGTGGCAGTGATGGTGGTGGTGGTGATTATGGTGCTGGTGCTGGTGCTGGTGATGGTGGTAGTGGTTATGATGGTGGTGGTGATAGTGGTGATGGTGGGGATGGTGATGATGGTGATGGTGGTGGTGATGGTGGTGGTGATGGTGGTGGTGGTGATGGTGGTGGTGGTGGTGGTGGTGGTGATGGTGGTGGTAATGGTGGTGATGGTGGTGGTGATGGTGGTGGTGGTGATGGTGGTGGTGGTGATGGTGGTGATGGTGATGGTGATGGTGGTGGTGGTGGTGATGGTGGTGGTAGTGATGGTGGTGGTGGTGGTGGTGGTGGTGGTGATGGCGATGGTGGTGGTGGTGGTGATGATGGTGATGGTGGTGGTGGTGGTGATGGTGGTGATGGTGGTGGTGGTGGTGGTGGTGGTGATGGTGGTGGTGGTGGTGATGGTGATGGTGATGGTGGTGATGGTAGTGGTGGTGATGGTGATGTTGTGATGGTGATGGTGGTGGTGATGGTGGTGATGGTGATGGTGGTGATGGTGGTGATGGTGATGGTGGTGGTGGTAGAGATGATAATGGTGGTATTGGTAGTAATGGTAATAACGGTAGTGGTTGCAGGGGTAATGGCAGTGGCTTAAAAGCATTCCAGTTGCTGGTCTAAGAAATGTTGGTACAATACTTTTTAAATTTTTCTGTGCTCTGATTATTTTATAACTGATAGTTTTCTTTCCATGCTAATATTTTTCTGTCTCTGAAAACAATTAATTTTAATAAGGGAAATCTTTATCAAATAATGCTACATACATGTAGAAAATTCTTCAGAAAACAAAATAAAGTTTCAATTATTTGTTTAATATACATTAAATACACTTTGGAAAGTGAGAGACATAAAAGGAAACCAACCCTATAATTTAGTAGTATTAAAAATCTCCTCATACTCACTTTTCCCGTTACTGTTACACCTGTGAGTATTGTCTCTGTGTCATTGCTAGTTGGCCCATGTTTTTTTCATTCCACATTTTGAAATATGAATCTATTACAAAAGGATCATGTTGGTGAGGCATTGGGGATGAATAAGTTAGGAATAGTAATTAGTTTTTAGACATTCCTTTTAAGGATGGCAATGCATTTTTCCCCCCAAATAATTTCCTCCCGAGCAGTTATTTTATAATAAGAACAGTTTAGTTTGACTAAATTTGCATGCTCTGAATGGACTGTCTTTATCTTCTTGACACATTATTTCCCTATTTCATTGTACTGTTCCTTCTGCTCATTATTTGCCACAAAAGATACCCCCTTCAAGATATGTCATCCTGTGTCTCATGTCTGGAATGTGAAGCCTTTCCCACTTAGACAAAGGAAGAAATAAAACAAAACAAAACTTGTCACAGATACTCCTTCACTAACCGCTTCGCCTCTTCTGTAGTCATGTGTCTTGAAAATGTAGAGTTGTCTACACTGGTTTCTACTTTCACACTCCTCTTTTCAGCCCACTGCAGTCTTGCTTCTGTCCTGACCACTCTACTAAAATGTCTCTCAATATTAGCCAATGCCCTTTTGTGCTCAGTTGTGAGGCCATTTCTCAGACCGCTGACTGCCCACCTAGCTGGTATTTGCCCCTGTTGATTATACCCTCTTTGGTAATCTATTCATCTGGCCATCTCCAGTTCACCATTTCAGTTTCAGCTTCAATATCAGTTCCTCCAAGAGGACTTTCTGGATCCCTCCGCATCTGGGAAAGAAATAGCATCTGTATTTTTTTTACAACCTGGAAACTATTAGAAAATGTCTATTCATTTGTCTGACCTGTTTCCTTAGATCATTAGTTTCTAGCACATATATGGCACACAGGAGACATATAAGTATGTTTTCAAGTTTCTTTTGGTTTCAAGTAACAAAACCTTTCTCAAGCTTAAGCAAAAGGAGAACTTATTATTGTGACTTAGAATTACATGTTGGGTCAAAAGGCAGAAAGTGCCGCCAGGCTTTGGAGGACTGGGAATAGGAAGAGACAGCTGTAAGAACCAAGATAATTTATCTTGGATGTCTTCTGCCTTCGGGGGCCAAATAACTACTGGCTTCTGCTTCTTTCTGTGTTTTCGCCCCGTTTTCCCCCTCTGCAGACCAGCTTTCCTTCTTATTGGCTTCCCTTTCCCTCCTCTGAGTTTATACATCCTTAGTTCCAGTCCATTATGCCAGGGGAGCAGAGGCAAGTGGTAGAAACATGGCTTTTAGGGTTGCACCCTGAGGGTGTTGGTTGCTGTGGGCCACTCACAGAGGGCGGGGCACGTGAGCTGGGCAGTCCCTCCAGGACATGTTAATTTCAGTGCTCACTTAAAAATCCACGGGATGATTGAACAACGCTCTGCCAGTATTTTCTCATTTTCATAAGCAATCTAAATTCTTAAAAGACTATAGTCCTCATTTACAAGAAAGTGATCTTATCTAGAATAGCTTCGACATTCCTATATATTTTCCTTATTAACACAATGTGATATACTGTCCTTATCAAAAGAGTTAATTTTATCTAAAATGAGTTCCTTATGAAGTCTGAGTTGACCATTACCTTTTATTTTGATTAAAAGAGCAGGGATTGGAGGGTGGGGAATGGACTCAGTACTTTTGTTAGTTAGCTATTGCTACAACAAGGCAGGGTAATAAACAGTGCCCAGATCTCAGGGGTTTACAACAATATGTGTTGTTGATTTGCCTCACTCATGGGTCTGTTGGAGCTGAGGTTTGGCTGATTTGGGCTGAGCTCAGTTGGGTTTGGTGCAACCAGATTTGTGTCTGCTCCTTCAGGGACCTGGGCTCAAGGGACAGAGGCTACCTGGATCTTGTGTTTTTTTTTTTTTTTTTTTTTTTTTTTGAGACAAAATCTCGCTCTGTTGCCTAGGCTAGAGTGCCGTGGCGTCAGCCTAGCTCACAGCAACCTCAAACTCCTGGGCTCAAGCAATCCTTCCACCTCAGCCTCCCTAGTATTCGGGACTACAGGCATGCATCATGATGCCTGGTTAATTTTTTCTATATATTTTTAGTTATCTGGTTAATTTCTTTCTATTTTTAGTAGAGACAGGGTCTTGCTCTTGCTCAGGCTGGTCTTGAACTCCTGACCTCGAGCAATCCTCCTGCTTTGGCCTTCTAGAGTGTTAGAATTACAGGCGTGAGCCACTGCACCTGGCCTGGAGCTTGTTTTTCTAAAGCAGGAGCCTGCGTGGGAACACGGGCTGCTTCTGAAGGCCTGGGCTCAGAAGTGGCAATTGTCACTTCCACTCACATCCTATTGTTTAAAGCCAGAGACGAGGCCAAGCTGAGGATGGACACTTCTCAACTGTATTGCAAGTTCATGTGGCAGGGGGAGGGAGTAAGAATTGGGAATGAGAATCCATTCTACCATAGTCCCAGATTGCTTACATGATAGGAGCGGATTTTTAGTTTTCAAGATAAAGTTCAGATTCTTCAGCTAGGTGTGCTAGTGCAAGATGCTAAGGGGCACCGATGTATGTTTAATGGATCATGGAGGGCTTCCTGGGGGACGTATTTTCTTGACTTCAGTTTTAAAGAGTAAGGTAGATAATGAAGTAGAGAAAAGTCTGAAAGAACAGCATGTAAGAAGATAGAAAGCAACATGCTATTCTCAACAGAGATCGCATTTGGCTTGAGCCAACTGCAGATACATGAGGGCTGGAGAGATCAGCCAGAGGCAGTTGCCTACCTAGCAACCCAGCATACCCAGCTAAAGAATCTGAACTTGACCTTGAAAACTAAACATTCATTGCAATCATGTAAGCATATCTCTATCATTGTACTTATTGTTCTGTGCTATATATCTCTGCTTTAGCTATCTGTCCCTCCAAATAGAACTGACAGCTCCTCAAGGGCTGTAGTAATACCTCGGTTAACTGTGTGTCCCTGGTATCTAGAACACTTTCTGGCTCTTAGTAGGCACTCGGTCGATGTTTGTGAAAGAAAAGGAGGAGAATGAAAAGATGAGAGAAGGTGGAAGGAAGGAAGGAGGGAGGAAGTAAAGGAAGACGAAGGAAAGAGTGTTGTTCGGTTACTTATAGGATGACTCATTCACTGGGCTCACACAGTAAGCTTTTGTTAGGAGTATCTTCTTTCTCTAGTTCTGTGATGGTAGACCTTAACCAATATATCACTGTTGGCTTAATTTTGTAGGTATTATTGTTTCACCTAGAGCATCCAGATATTTAGTATTATAAGCACATGCTCAGACCCTAAGTCCCTTTCCAAAGCCAAATGTATGCTCTTCCCCACCACCTTGTAAATATTTCAAAACTACTACCTTGCCAAGCAGTGTCTGCCTGAACCTGGGCAGGTTTAATTACACGGGGAGCACTCTTGCCCTGCCATTGACTGATATGTAGTTAAAGGCACAGCCTGGAGTACCCCTAGTGGAATGCTAATAAGGAAATGGGGACTTAGTTGTTATTAGGTTATTTTCTTACTGGAAGGACAAAGGGTGATGAATGCAGCCAGGGCTGAGTTCCTCCATATTCCAGGCATGTATCAAAAGGAGTTTATCTTTATCTGAGCTCTCGTGCCAACCTTCTCTAGAGCCTAAGTGGCTGCATGACACACCATGGTAAATAACTTCTTAAAAAAGTATATGGTGGCTTGTTTTAGAATGCATGTGCTGTTTTAAAAATAGGTAGGGAGTTTGACACACACCTGATTGCCTCTCAGATGAAATCTGAAGTGTCTGGCATCGCATCCTCTTCTGGGGAAGGTTTCTCGTCATCTCACCTCTTGTCTCCAGCTGCTCGGGCGGCAGCTAGGTCTACAGAGACGGCGTCCAATTACTCAGAATATCTGTCCCTGCTCTTGGCAGGGACTTACACTTCCTGACTTTTGGAGATGATGGATGGCACTTTCTGTAAAATGCGATTTCTCTGAAATAGGGAGGTCGAGTCTGAGAAAGGGAGGGTCTCGGTTCCCGCAGGACAGCACAACTGAGGACGTGGCTGGCCAAAGTCGAGAGGCCACTGAGCAAAGGCTGCAGTGAGATTTCATCAGAAACCAGTGAGGACAACATAGCTCAGGAACACGTTGGCTGCAGTGTACTCTTAAGTGAGAGAGACTAGAGTTGTTTTTGTTTTTTTTTTCCTCTGGGTGAATTTCTTTCCAGTATATTGTTTTAACCTGGTGGAATGGGAAGGGCCTAGCCAAATGCTGTGAGTGTCCCTGTGTTGTCACGTGGCTTTCCCAGGAACCACAAAAGGAGTGGAAAGTTGCAGGGACAGCTGTCAATAGACAATGCGCAGTGAAAATCGATGAGAGGAAAATGGTCTGTTTTTGCTTCATTGATTTTTGCTGGTCAATGAATCCTCTTCGTTTTATGAACCCCCCTCAATTTTCTTTTTTCCCTGTTGGACACATCTTAATGTTAACTGCTCCGCATTAAGCACAGCACTGAGAGTGATGGCTCCTTTAATCACGCGGAGTTGTTAGTGATGACCACGTTTCAGGTTTGGTGAGGAGTACAGGGGGATGAGGCTGGAGCTTGGGGAAGACCAGGCTGGCTCCTGGTGTTAGGGAGTGACTTATGGAAAGGATGGCTGGTGAGTGATGGCATTAGGACAAAGTAGGTTTGCTAATAGACTGGAGGGATTGTGTTCAAATGCATAGGAAACTGTATAAAAAAAGTAAAGGGATGGTGACAGTTTTTTCCTTAAATGAAGAGCAAGTATAGGGCCCTGAGAAGAGAGTAGAGCCAAATCTATGTGGGTCAAATTTTAAGATTTAAGAGGGTTCTTTGGATTATAAAAATTTATGGCATTGATGGTTTTATGAGAATGCAAAGAAAAACTAGCCTTTAGTATATAGTGATATAAGTTTTATATAATAAGTTAATAATTTGGAATTCCTTGCTTGTCTTCACTCACCACAACAGATAGAAGAATAATTTGGCTACCATGAAGAGAAGTCAAAAATCCCTCCCTCCACCATAAAAACCTGACCTCTCTGGACTATTTGCCCCAGGGAGGCTTGGTCAACCTAATGCAAAAAGAATGGACAGAAAATGATTGTCTCTAGCTAGACTTGTTTTTAATTATATCTTTCAAACAATCTTTGAATAGCTCTCCATATTTTTAATTTTCAGATGAGAAACTAAGGCACGGGGCATTTTCAGAAATTGCATAAGATCAAACAGAAGCTGAGTGCAACGCTGAGATGGGAACTGAAAACCCTGTTTATTCTGTTGGCTGGCTATTGCAACAGATTACGTTATACAGAAGCAGTAGGTGATAACGGGGGGATTTCTCCAAGTAGAAAAAGCAAAGTTCCAGGCTAAAATACAACTGTGTCCTCCCACCAGTGAGACTATTTTATTTTGTCCCTAAATAGACCTTTTAATGTATATTTTGCATTTGGGAATTCCTGCTCTGATGCCCAATAAAAAAGAAGTCCCGAACATTCCTGGGTTCGAAACGTTTTCCATTCCCCCAGCTATGCTTACTCTTCAGTCTTGCACTTGTTTGGTTTTGGATCAAGAAGATGGGCAATGACTTAGAAGCCTGCTCTGTGGTCTGAACAGTGCCTTGCAACAGGACAGTATGTGTCTGTAGCTCTGGGCACACTAAACAGGGATGACAGGAGGTTGACAGCAGCTATTAAAATAGGTTCCATGAATGCACGTTTTCCTTAAGGCCTTGGGCACTAATACAAGCACAATGGTTTAGTTGCTTGATAATAAATATATAATGTGTCCTGCAAGCTAGTTTTCAGAAGTTTCTTTTATTTCCCTGGAAACGTCCACCTGTCCCTTGACTGTCAGTAGTCTGTTAAGGAGCATCATAGCAGAAGCTATTAGGCCAGAATTCAGCTCTGAGAAAATAGCTGCATTTCCCAGCAACCAGTACTAAAAAAACCAAACAACAAAAAAACGTCCTAAATTATTATGAATTTGTTTTTGCTAATGGTAGGTATGAGTTAATTAGAGACATAACTCATCCAACAATGGTTGCAGGTCAAAAAATAATCAGTCGGAATCATTGTGACTTTGTCCATTGATAAACCTGGGAGTCACCGCAGTAAGCCAAACAGACATATGTGGTCATATGCCAAAATGAGGAATTTGCAAGTTGAAATGGAGCTTATGATAATTGGCTTAACCTCATCCCCAAACTCTCACATGGAGGAAGGGCAGGAAGGGCTGTGAAAACAAACAAACAAACAAACAAACAAACAAACAAACAAACAAACAAACAAAAAGTCCACCTGATCTCTCAGTGCTCATACTCAGCCTGCTTTAGCAGGCTCACCTGCTGACATCCGCAGGTACCTTGGCAGCTGGTAAATTTTTACTTGGAAAGAACAACAACAACCTGAAAAGAAGAGGTAGCTATATTTTTGTTGAAAGGGACAAATGGTCCATCCTCATCACTGGTGAAAGCTGTTAAATTTAAGGAATAAATCTGAAATGAATGGACATGATAAGAAGAAGCTATCTTTATCTTTGCTGGAGCCTTCACACTTCAAAAACACAGATAGAAATTAGGTTAATTTCCCTGGCAGATGCTCGGGATCCATAGACAAATCTGATGGATGGGTTGCTGAAGGGGACAGAGAACTAAGTCTTGAATTATTCCTTGAGACAGTTTACTACCTGTGGTGATGCTAGATCTTGAGAATGTCACCAAGGGTTGCTCATTTGGATGGGATATATCTGTGGTGTAGTGCTCTTGAATCATAGAAAGGGAAATATGTTTGTGCTGTTAATGATGGGAAACCAATCCCTGAGGAAAAGTTGATATCAAAAGCTGGTGGAGTTGGCCGGGCCTGGTGGCTCTCGCCTATAATCCTAGCACTTTGGGAGGCTGGGGCGGGAGGATTGCTTGAGGCCAGGAGTTCAAGACCAGCCTGAGCAAAAGGGAGACCCTGTTTCTCCATAAAATAGAAAAATTAGATGAGTGTGGTAGTATGTGCCTGGAGTCCCAGCTACTCGAGAGGTTGAGGCAGGAGGATGGCTTGAGCCCAGGAGTCTGAGGTTGCAGTGAACTATGATGATGTCACTGCACTGTAGCCAGGGTGACAGAGCAAGACCCCGTCTCAAAAAGAAGCAAAAAGAAAAAAAAAAAGAAAAAGCTGGTGTAGTAGAACTGAGGATGACGACACCTTGAATTGATGGTGTCCTTGAATTCCTCTCAATAATTCAGAGCATCTTATACAGATGAGGGGTTGAAGTAAATTGTAAGGAGGAATTTCTTGACAGTCCAGACTATTTAATATGGCACATGAGTTACTGAGAAAGGTTACTCTTTAACTTTGTGTATTGCTATCAAAATCAACTCCTTTTAGTAAAGCATTGGCTATGTGGCATTTCTTTCCATTTTCCTCATGAGGACCCAGAGGCCAGGAGAGGCCAACCCCCCACCTCCGTGAGTCGCACTCTGCCTGAACTAGCTGGGAGATAAGCTGTTGGAATTCCTGACCAGAATGGGGCCACTGTCCTACTGACTCCCTGAATTTAGATAATGTGCCCTTTGGACTGGGGGTATGGAATAGTGGAATAAAAAAGGATGTGAATAAACTTTTAATTTGGGTCATCAAACTGCTTTAGGAACGACAGCAGCAAGTAACACAAATAATTAAAAATTACTGTATTTTTTAATAGATGACAATGGCTGTGCTTTGTGGACACCTGTGAGATTTGTGGGTTTAAGAGATAAGTTCACTTAGGTTTTTGTAGACTTAGGTTCTTAGACTAGGAGAACTGACATGCCTGCATGTCCTGACATCTTGGTTCAATCAAAGGAGAGACTGATTTTCATGTATGGTGAAAACAAAATACTGTATTGCCAATTGGCTGCATGCTTCATTAAAAAATAAAACAAAAGTCCTCTCTGCCTGGGTATCAAGAAGGATGGAGTATCCAGAAAGGGGACTAACTTTTCTTCCAAGAAATTTTATTCTGATTAGGTATGGCCAGTAGTTTATAACTAATTCATGTTTGCTTAGAGAATAAAATAGTACCTAGCTCATTGCCCCAGGCCTCAAACAGTGGGTGCTCAATCAATATGTGTGGAATTAATAAGTGATGTGAACATTTGAAGACCTGGAATTAAGACTTCGTATTTTAAGCGAGGATAGAGTGCTCAGTTTCATTTGTGTTCATTAACTGCCTGCTTTCTTTTTGGCTAGAGATATAAAAAGGGAAATGTGCAGAGAAGGGTTTGAAGGATGATAAGAGCAGAGAACATGGAGAAGGCAGGGAATGCTGGCAGGAGTCTTAAGTGGCAAAGAAGGAAAAAATGTCGAAGTATCTTAAACATTAATGTCCACACAGAAATATAAGGGATGGAGAGGATGGTGGAAGCTGGCAGGGAAGCTGAGTAGGAGTCCATTATCCCCTTAGAGTTGCCTAGACTCAATCTCCAGTATAATTGTTTACACTGTTCTTGCTTCAAATGAAATCTGATCTCCCTTCCAAGTAAGTACATTTCCATTTCTGCCGTCAGATTAGTTTTTATATGATCAATAATAATAAGAAGAATGATGTCATGTCAACCATTTGTATTTAGCATTTGCTTGGTGACTCTCATGCTGTGTCTGTTTTATGTTCGCAACTCTAATTTTCACAACTCCATAAGGGAGATAAGATTACTCCCATTTTATAAATGGAGATTTGGGGGCCAGGATAAGAAAGACTAGGTTATTTGCCTAGGGTTCCACAGTTTCCAAGGGGTAGAGGAAGAATTCAAAGACATTGATTTGACTTGGAAGTCCTTTTTCTTTCCTTCTGTTCTATGCCTTTAGAATCCCTGAGAAGGGAAACCAGGAGAAGGAAGGACACATTGGATTTAAGCATTCATTCATTCATTCATTTGACAAATACTTACTAGAGGTCTACTGTATGCTAGGGCCTAGGAATGGAGGGATGACTAGAAAATGGTCTGTGTGCCAAGGAGCTCTCCTTCTAGCAGAAGAGTGACAGGCAATTATAATATACTGAAGTGTAGTGACCATGAACAGGAGTGAGCATGGGTTGACTCTGTAACACTCAATTAAGCCTTAAAAAGCCAGGGAAAGAGGTGTTTGCCCAAACAGGTTTCTAAGGAATTAGCCTAGAGAAAGTTGGGCAGATGGACAACAGTATTCAGGAAGAGAGGACAGTGAGTCATACACCTTGGGAGTTCCAGAGAAATCGAGTATTTATAGGACTAAAGCATAGAGAGTGGGATGTCAAGAGATGAGCATGGAAAGTTTAATGATTATGGAGAGGTTTGAAGGCCATGGAAAGAGTTTGCATTTTATCCTTATAGCAATGGGGAGCCACTGAATGATTTAGGTAAAACATTAAAGGCTCAAGTTTGAACTTTAGAATGATGACTCACTGGCTGTACAGGAAAATGGATTAGAATGGATTAAGACCAGAGAGACCTGCCCCATCAATACAGGCAAGAGGGAATGGTAACCTGATTTAAGGTAGTGACAATGGTTAGCATTGGATGGATTTGAGAAATATTGATGAGATAGAATTAAGAGAACTTGGTAATTAATAATATGGACAAGTGGATTGTATTAGTCAAGTTAATCTAAGTTATACTGCTATAAAAAAGCACAACCCACATCTCTGTAGCTTAACAAAGGCTCATTTCTGTCTCACACAGAGTCCATTGTAGGATTAGGCAGTTCTTTGGGGCAATCATCCTATATGCTCAGCAATGCAGCTGCTCCAACCTTGTGTTACCTCCACTCAGTAAGAGAGCTCTGAAATCCCCACAGCAGTGAGAGAGGGCAACTGGGGAGTTGTGTGTGAGTTTTTCACCTTATTCCAGAAGTGACCCACTATTTTCTTGCTCCCATTTCGCTGGCTAAAGCTAGTCATATGGACCCACCCAATGACAATGACAGGAATGCTGAGAAGTACGGTTTTTTGTGTGCTCAGGAGTGAGGAATCTTCCAGGTACTGGAAAACATTAGTATTGCCTACCACAAGGACTAGAAAACTCTCCGCTTTAAAAATTTAAGAATGTATGTATGTACGTTTGTATGTGTGTTAGTGTGTGTGTGTGTGTGTGTGTGTGTGTGTGTGTGTGTGTGCGCGCACACAGAGAAGGGAGTAGAGTTTGTGAAGAATCTCTGGACTTAACTTTCCAGGTTTTGGGCTGATGATTCATGAGATAGGACGGATATGCATGTTCTAGTGGCTTTCACAAATTTGACTGCTTTGTTGTGAAGATACTATCAATCTTTCCTAGAGTGTTTCTTTGTATATCACTGGGTCCTTCTAAGCTTCTCTCCACTTACTACTCTCTGATCCTTTTGCTCCTGTCTACCTTCTGCCATCTTGGTGTAGGATTCCCCTTAAAAAGTGGTTGGCATGGAAATTTAGTGCAATACCGGAAAGTGTGGACTGACACAGCTAGTGGGTTTATCTGAGTGTGACCCCAGGGTACCATGGAGCTCACCACGCTAAGGTACTAAAGAAACATTATAGAAGAAATGTTTACTTCTACTTAAAAATAGTGATGTGCTAAAGACAAAAAAGAAGAGTGATGTACTAAGTGGTTTGGACATCTTTTGTTTAGATTCATTCCAAAGACTGATCAATTGCAAAAATATCTTCTTCATGTAAAAACCTTTATTTTCTTTTTTATAACTTGGAATTTAGGGTTTCGATAGGAATGAGAATTTCTTGATTTCCTCTGCATAATAAATTTCAGGATCTAAATTAACCACCGAATACATTGTACTCATCTCTGTCCTCTGCCTCAAGACACCACTTGAGTCAAAGTAAGATGAATTCTCTGAAATCTCAGAGCACATGATCTAGAATTCTTGTCAAGGCTGTTGAGAAAAGCTTATGATAGAAAGTGAAAATTTTAAAAAATGTGTTTGTTGATTAAAAAAAAAACAATCAGGGCCGGGCATGGTGGCTCATGCCTGTAATCCTAGCACCCTGGGAGGCTGAGATGGGAGGGTCACTTGAAGTCAGGAATTCAAGACCAGCCTGAGCAAGAGTGAGACCCTGTCTCTACTAAAAATAGAAAAATCAGTTGGGCACTAATTAGCCGTAGTCCCAGGTACTCAGGAGGCTGAGGCAGGAGGATCACTTGAGCCCAAGATTTTGAGGTTGCTGTGAGCTATGATGATGCCATTGCACTCTACCTGGGGCGACAGAGCAAGACTCTGTCTCAAAAAAAAAAAAAAAAAAAAAAAAGTAATCATAAATAAGATCTCTGTTTCCCGCTTTTACTCCCATGTAAATGTTGAGAGAAGTGGTGTGTTCCTTTTAGGGAGGACTCAGGGTCCATTTTTCTGTAGAGTAAGCCCATAGTAGGGTTGCAGTAAATGTTTGTAGAATGAGTTAAGAGTAGATAAACAAGACTTAATGAAGTGCTGTTTTGCCAGTTGAGGATTTTTCCTTTTCCAGAGCAGCTTGGCTTACCCCCTAGGCTGGTAATAACATCATCAGTTACACGGGCCCGACCTGCATCAACCTCAAACCTTGCTGTTTCTATGATGCCTCCTCACGTGTGCATTCTGCTGTTGGAAATGTGCGTAGCTGCTTCCTGCTCCTTTGCTCGGGGACTCTGGGCAATTGCAGCCTCTCTGAGCCTCGAGTGTCAGCTGAAAAAGAAGAACCAGGGTGGCGACCCCCGCCTCCCCGCCTGCCTGTCTCACAGGCGTCATGTGAAGCGGGATAAAATCACGTGTGCGAAGTGCTTTGGAAACTGGAAAGCCCTTTGGAGCTCCGAAGGCAAACTAATTATTTTTTCGAAAATCTCTGTTTCTGGCCAGGCTCTCCCGTCCTTCACCTTTGCTTCTTTCTTCCCTTCTTTGTTCTCTCTGTGCCCTACTCACCTCTGTCCTTCTCACAACATGCTCGCTTCCTTGTTCTTAGATCTCCACCTTCTGTGCTTCGTTAACTCCAAAAATAAAAGAACAAAAATAGGGGGTGGGAATCCCTTACTACTGCCGAAAGTTTCAGTAAAATGCTCTTTATTTTCCACTGCCTCCACTCTTGTCCTTTGCATCTCTCACACACCGTGGAAGCTTTATAAATATTCTTAGTAATAAAAACCCAGAGAGTTACCTATTTCTACACTGGCGATGGCATTTGCTAGATACCTATGACACTGATCTTCAGAGTTTTTCTCCTGGGGCAAATGCAGGCTCATTATTTTCATCTTTCAATCTGCTTTCTTTGCCAGAACTCCCAGTAGAGACTGAATGAGAGACTGGTTATGATACTGAGATCATTAGCTTTCAAATCTGGCTCCTTAAAGCAAAACAGAATGCATTTTCTGCTCATATGAAAATAATTTTCAATCTCTTTAGATTCTCATTCTTGTCCCTGCCACCCCCTCCCCACCCCCCCAAAAAAGCTCAATTTGATAGAGCACTGCCTGTCCTGTGGGGACTAACTTTTTATTTGGTCTTCTCAGCAGTGCTGTTAGAAGCCCATGATAATCAAGTGATTTGATTAAGGTCATTTCCTGGGCTGAGGCAACTTAATCTGTCTAGGTTCTGACCAGCTATCAAAATGATTTTCCATCAGTTGCACATAATTATTGTTTTTCCTCACTTCACATTCAGTCAAACATTAAAAATAAAAATGTAGATATTCTAAGGTGGGAGGATCACTTGAGGTCAGGAGTTCAAGACCAGCCTCAAAAAGAGTGAGACCTCTACACTTTGTAGAGTGAGATCTCTACAAAAAAATAGAAAAAATTAGCCAGGTGTGGTGGTGTATACTTGGAGTCCCAGCTATTCAGAAGGATGAGGCAGGAGGATCGCTTGTGCCCAGGAGTTTGAGGTTGCAGTGAGCTATGATCATGCCATTGCACTCTACCCAGGGTGACAGAATAAAACTTTGTCTCAAAAAAAAGAAAGAAAAAGAAAAAAGAAGAAAGAGGAAGAAGAAGTAGGTAAAATAGAAATCTATAGAAAAGTGTAAAACTAAAAAGAGAGATGAATCTGCATTCACTTTTTTTTTTTTTTGCATTCACTTTTGGTTGTTGGCATCATCATGTCCAAAGGGGACCCTTGCTTTTCAGAGCAGTTTTAGGCTCACAGCAAAGTTGAGCAGAAGGTGCAGAGATTTTCCATATACCCTCTGCCCTCACACATGCACAGTCTCCCTGATTATTAACATCCCTCGCCAGAGTGGTACCTTTGCTGAAACCGATGAAACCACCTTGACACATTATTATCACCTTACATCCAACTCTAGTTTACATTAGAGTTCACTTTTGGTGCATTCTGTAGGGCTGGACAAATATATAATGACATGTATCCACCATTGTAGTACAGTATAGAATAGTTTCAGTGCCCTAAAAATCCTGTGCTCCATTAGTTCAACTCTCTATCCCCCATAATCCTGGGAAACCACTGATCTTTTTATGTCCCCATAGTTTTGCCCTTTCCATAATGCCATATAGTTGGAATCGTATAGGAAGTAGCCTTTTCAAACTGGTTTCTTTCACTTAGTAATACTATGCATTTAAGTTTACTCCATGTCTTTTCATGACCCGATAGCTGATTTATTTTTATTGCTGATTAATATTTCACTAATTCCATTGTCTGGATGTATCACGGTTTGTTTATCTATTCATCTACTGAAGACATCTTGGTTGCTTACAAGCTTTGGTAATTATGAATAAAGCTGCTATACAATCCATGTGCAGATTTTTGTGTAGTCAGCTCCTCAGGGTAAATACTAAGGAGTGCAATGGCTAGATCATATGATAAGAGTATGCTTAATTTTGTAAGAAAATGCTAAACTGTCTTCCAACACATCCGAACCATTTTGCACTCCTACCAGCAATGAATGAGAGTTCCTCTTGCTCTATATCTTCACCAGCATTTAGTGTTGTAATTGTTCTGGATTTTGGCCACTCTACTAGGTGTTTAGTGGTATCTCACTGTTTTTTTTAGTTTACATTTTCCTGATGACATATGATGTGGAGTATTTTTTCATGTGCTTACTTGCCATCTGTATGTTTTCTTTGGTGAGGTGTCTGTTAAGATCTTTGGCCCTTTTTTTTGATTGACTTCTTTTCATTGTAGTTTTGATCTGGGTCCTCCCCATATAAATTTTGCTGGAAGTTTTACTGGGATTGTGTTGAATCTATAGATCAAGCTGAGAACTGACACCTTTACAATATTGAATTTTCCTATCCATGAACATGAAAAAGTCTTCTATTTATTTATTTCTTAGATTTCTTTCATCAGAGTTTTATAGTCTTCCTCATATAGATATTATATATATTTTATAAGATTTAAACCTAAATATTTCATTTTGGGGGTTGCTAATGTAAATGGTATTGTGTTTTCAATTTCACATTTCACCTGTTCATTGCTGGTGGATAGCAAAGCAATTGACTATTATATATTAACCTTAAATCCTGCAATCTTGGTATAATTGCTTATTAGTTTCAGGAGTTTTTTTCATTGGATCTTTTGAATTTTCTACATAGACAATCATGTCATCTGTGAACCAAGACAATTTTATTTTTCCCTTCCCAAACAGTATGCCCTTTTTTCTTTTTCTTGTCTTATTGCATTAGCTAGGCCTTCCAGTATGATGTTGAAAAGGAATGGTAAGAGGGGACATCCTTGCCATGTTCCTGACCTTAGTGGGAAGCTTTAAGTTTCTTACCAATAAGTGTGATGTTAGCTGTAGGATTTTTGTAGGTATTCTTTAATGAAATGAGCAGATGAAGGAAATATATAAATAAACATTAGTGTTATTAACACAAATGGAGTTGTGTTGGCTTAGCTTGTATAGGCTATACTCCTTTAAATTCTTCAAATTCTTTTTAGAAATTTCAGGCTTTTTAGAAGCCTTCAAATTCTTTTTAGAAATGTATGTACTTACTCATTAATTCTCTATAGCATAAGAGCTCTTGAACTAAAGATAGATTGGAGGTGCAGTACGATTAATATCAGTGGTTCAGGAGCTTGAAAGTAGAACAGCCTTGATCTGACCAGTGACATCTTGAGTTGTAAAGGCAGTAAACTGGGAAGTCTAGTATTTATTTATTTATTTACATACTTATTTTTTGTAAGAGAATCCTACTCTGTTACCCTGGCTAGAGTGCAGTGGCATCATTATGGCTCACTGCAACCTCCTGAGCTCTAGAGATCTTCCTGCCTTAGCCTCTGGATTAGCGGGGACTACAGGTGTGCCCACCATGCCTGGCTAATTTTTTAAAAAAATTTAGTAGAGATGGGGTCTTGCTCTTGCTTAGGCTGGTCTTGAACCCCAGAGCTCAAGTGATCCTCCCACCTCGGCCTCCCAGAGTGCTAAGATCGCAGGCGTGTGCTACCACACCCAGCGGATGACTAGTATTGTTCAGTAGGAAAAATGTCATTGGATCAAACTTCATAAAAAGGCAGAATTTCCAGCTTAGGGAGTGCCAGTTCCGATAAAAGTAGGATAAAGGGACAGGCTGACTGGGAACCCTAAGTGATAAGACTTTATTTGGAAATGATCCTTATAAGGTGAATTAGGAAAAGGCTGGACCCTGTTCAGTTATTATCAGTTTGTTGTGAAGTATCTCATATCCCTTTCAGTTGTGCTTTTTATTTGTTTGTTTTTATAGAGGTGTGAAAAGGAAATTTGTCTTATTTTGTGTGGGAAAAGAAGTTTCCTTCTGCCTCCAAATAAAATAAAATGATTAAGAAGATGAAAAACACACACACACACACACACACACACAACAAGAAAACTCTACTAGAGCAATGTTATTTACCAAGGGCAAAGAGAGACCCAATAGTTTGCTTTGAAAGGTAAAATGACTGGGGCATATTTGAGGGTTTCCAGAGCACATGCTCAGTTGATGCTGGCTTGGGATGATCTGTGTACCTCATTGACTTAGAGACTTTATGAGCAACTGCTAAAAAAATCTTAGAAAATGCTTTGTGCTTAGATTTTATTTCTGAATGTGACATCTCTGCAATGTAAAAAACTTGAATTTTAACAGGGACTAATGTTTATTGGTGGGGCCGGTATCAGGAGAATCTTTTGGTGATCTCAAATTCCTAACACATTGATGGCCTCCAATTATACCCATTTATATCACCACATTCATGTAGAATATTTTATGGTAAAGGACAAAGGCCACGTTTGATATCTCTATGCCATGGCTTCTAGAATAGGCTCTTAGCATATTTTAGAGGTGTAATCAATATTTAAACAAAGTGGAACAAATAATTAGATCCTGGGTCACATTCAGACTGTTCATATTTGGCTTAACATCCCTTTTCAACATGAGTTTGGATGCAACTGCAGGGTTCCTGCAGCTGACTGTGTGTGCACATTGATAATGTAATGCATACTCATTGGAGCAATAGGGATATCGTCAAATTGTGTTCAAAATGTAAGACTGGTTATGTCCATCTATCACTGTGAGCAGAAACAGCTGTGCACCACCTGAGAGTGTCTACTGGTCAACCACATTACATACAAATTAACTCAAGTTTATTTGGCAGGGAAAAAATGATTTAACAAACCCACACAGTCAGAAGCTTTCTGTATGTAATGGTTTTCTTTCATTTTTATTGTTACCCACATTTTAGTTTTATCTAAAATGACCTTTTGTTTCTTTTTTTTCCCTCCCTCTTTGGCTTCCTCTCTTTGGATGTGTATGAACCCGGTGAACTTGGCTTCTTCTCTCCTGTGTTACAGGTAAGAAAGGGCAGTTTTGCTATTTATATTTTCTTCTGTGCTCAGTTATAGCTGGTCAGAGACATTACTTATCTGTTCTGCTGCTGTACTTTTAGTAGGCTGAGAATATGCCCCTAAACTTGAAAACTGATATCTCTTAGGATGCCTCTAAGATGAAATCTTTAAATTATTAATGATATGCACTAACCCTAACACCTCTCCACCCTACCCTCCCAGCCCATAGCGTTGTACTGGTTGGAGCCTGGTAGGACCTGGGCCTCGCATCACCTCCTGAGCTCTGCCTGCCTCCACCCCACTTTCCCCACATACCATGGAATAAATCGTGTATTGGTATTTGTATACCAAGGCATTTTAGTAAGAACAATGAGTTCCTGAAAGTTAGACTATAAATTGATTCATCATTCTCCATTGACTTATGTCGTAACTTCTGATTGAGAGTCCATTGCCAATGCTGCCTCATATTGTTGAGCTGAGCTTCTTTTGTTCTCTATTTTCTTCTCCATAAAGTAGTTGGTGATTTGTAAAGATCAGGCAGATGCACTTAGTAGGTAGAACTGGGCCATGAAACCTTTTGTCAGTCAGATAATCTTTTACATGGTGATAATCACTACCATGACTATGATAGTTTTTCTTTTTAAGGGGAAGCGCAGATGTAATTAAAATAATCTTCTTGGTCACTATGAATGCTGTTATTGGTCTGTGGCCTGTTAGGGACTGGGCCGCAGAGCTCTGTTGCCCAGCCCGCATAAAAAACTGTCTTCCATAAAACTTAAGAACCAGGCCGCACTGGTGGGTGAGCAAGCAAAGCTTCATCTGTATTTACAGCCACTCCCCATCACTGGCATCACCGCCTGAGCTCTGCCTCCCTCCCCCTCCCCTGCCCCGCCCCACCTCTGGTCTGTGGAAAAATTGTTTTCCCTGAAACTGGTCCCTGGTGCCAGAAAGTTTGGGTACTGCTCTTCTACTTCATTCTTCCATTCCATTCATTCAATCTTACCTTTAATACATGTGAATATGCTTCTTATCACTCACCAAACAATGCTGAGATGCTTAAAAGCATGTTTCGTTTTTATGTCTCGGTGAAAATAGAAATAAAAAATTGTTAAGAATGTATATGCACCATCGTACAACCCTTATAATACGGTGAGTGTGGTCCTTGGGAATATGTGCCTTGCTTACTGAGGATGTAGATTAGTAATATAGATGAAATATTCTAAAATACTGTTAGGGAAAACAAATAATATTACAATGTGTATGCTAACCAAGCCATTCTTTTTGGTTCTCTAAAATGCTGTGTTTCCCTGAAAATAAGACAGGGTCTTATATTTATTTTTCCTCAAGAAGAGATACCCTAGGGCTTATTTTCAGGGGATGTGTTATTTTTTTCAAGTACAGTACAACAATCTACATTTATTCAAATATAGTTAAGTCTTCTTCTTCTGGAACATCATCATAACTCTCCAAACCCTGAATTCCATCCTGAATGTCTTGTGACTCTATTTCCTTTAGAACCATTGGCCCCAATCTCTCATGTTGAGCAACAGAGCTCTCATGGGGCAGATGAGAAGGGCTGCTCGTCTTCTTTACCGCTCGGTGACAAAATGCACGGGTTGTGCAGATACGCTGCGTAGCCACGCTCATCACTAGGTCTTATTTTCGGGGTAGGGCTTATATTGCACAAATGCTTAGAAACCCTGCTAGGGCTTATTTTATGGGTAGGTCTTATTTTCGGGGAAACGCGGAATATTTTTATTGTGTTGACATAAGAAGAAATAGTATTTCTAGCCTCTATTAGCTTAGCTTTTGTCCCCGCTAAACAGCCTTTGAAGTTATGATTTAATGTTGCATCTTCGGCTTTACCCTGTTTTTTTATAGCAAAATGACTACTTAGAGAACAAACTAGTTAGTAAATTGCTCATCATGTTAATTAGTGGCTCTTAATTTATCAAGACACACAATAAACTCCCAAGATTTTGTGCCAGGAATATTTTTCTGCATATACAAACATATATTTATTTTTTTCTCAAGTTCGTAAAAGACAAAACCATTGCATTTCTATTTTTGACTACCAACTGGAAACTTAGAATTAAATTTTGTGTTTAACTACAGTAACTATGTCACCCTAGTTCCTGGTGAAAAATCTTTATTTTCAATGTTTTTCTCTGTTTACTTAAAAAAATTAATTATTTTTAACAGCAGTGCTTCTGTGTGTTGTATGTAATATTGTGTCTTTTTCTCAAGGCAAGGTTTTAAATGGTAAGTAATATGAATATGAATCACATTAAGAGCTCACATTCTTTAAGAGTTTCCTACGTACCAGGCATTGGTGAGCCTTTTACATATATTAACTTGTTTAAATCATACATGCGTGCACACACACACTTACTCTTACACCATTTCTTATATATTTGGATCAGATTTTGTTGATTTGGGGGAAAGAGTATATTTATATCTTAGCATGTCAGATAACACTATTCTTAAAATGTCTTCCTCCACATAGCTCAGCCAAAGTTTCTTCTCCCTTCTCCTTCTTCTCACTCCTGCCCCTTCCTTCTTATGTGCAAAAATAAATTTCACTCTATTTTCTTATGTAGAGCAAATTAGCTCCATCTAGTCCTTCCACTGACACTTAGCTCTGAGCCTTCCTTTGCATATTAAAGAATCTCAGAGATGTATTAAAAAGCTTCATGTAGGGACAGAGACATGAAATTTCTAAGGGTTAGTTCTTTCAGTTGTATAGGCAATCATTATAAGCAGTGGTACCAGTTCTGGGACTTATATACTGAATACTTTTGGATTCAGCATCAGCTGAGCTTAATTGAATAAGAGAGAATCCATAATTAGTTCAGACCCAGAACCTTAAACCTAGAACTGTTACATGTTTATGGTGTACAATAGAATCTGACACGTGTTTTCCTGGCAGATTCCTAAAAGTAGAATACGTGCACGCCATACTAATCCTCAGAGAGTGAACTGAATGGTCCTAAGGAGTAAGGTGTCCAACCATAAACAAGCATTTTCAATGTATTTTTAAGGGTCATAAATAAAAATAAATGTGCAGGGCAGTGTTTTAGGAACATTAAAATGATTAAAGTGAAAACAGTATTACAATGCTGAAAGATTTATGAGATGACTGTTTTGCATTGACCAGACTAAGCATGCATTTAAAATATTAATATGTGTATTACAGTGCTGAAAATGCTTAGGACATTTAAATGACATGGTTACAGACTCTGTCTTCCCAAATACCAAACAATTGCGTTTGATGGTTATGATGTCACTTGAGAGGCATATTTTATTGAACCGCCTGTATCATTTGGCCTATAAATAGAACTCCCCAGAATATCTACAGAGTGGTAATGCATTAAATATAGGTCTTTTCACAGCCTTTGCGGGGTAGTAGGCAAACTTGTTGATAACCCCACGCTCTGTTTCTATTATTGTATTAGCACAGTCGGGCTATGCTGCTTCAAGTCTTACAGCATATTGTGCTGTTTGCTGTCCCAGCGATCAATATTGAGTCACATCTGGACAGCCCGAGTGAGACATCTATGGTGAGCCACACAAGGGCCTTTTCTGCCACTGTGTATTGGGACCTGGTTGTGTGACTGGAGCCTGCTCGTGAGCCATTCTGAACACTAACGGGAACAACTTCCTTGATGATCAGGCTGGGAGACCGTAGGGTATATGATAGTTCTTAGCATAATTTGCCTTCTTGAACCAGTTTAGAAGAAGACCCATGCTAATCTGAACATCATACTTTAGCTAATTAAGTTCAAGGGAGACCCCATTTATTTGAAGGAATTATCCCATTATTTTCTGCTCACTAAACACATTTTGAAGAGCTTGAAAAAAAGAGAAGTGACCACTGCCGAAAGCTGTTCCCAAAGCCATATGCATACCATCTGGTACTTCTTCCCGTGGTCACTGCTTCAGTATTCTGTGGCAGGTTGGAGGGAATCACAGACACATTTCATACTGCCATGAACAAAAGAGCAGGCAAAGTGGAGAGATGTTTTGTTTTCAAAGGGAAGAAGAGGATTGTCCTTATATGAGGTTATTGGTAACTTTCCAATTGTAATATTAATGTGCACGATATGATATATTCTCAGAATAGTGCAGATGCATGGTTATGGGACTTGAGAGGTGTGTGCTATAAATGGGGGTTCCAGTTGTCTCCTCCTGCATGGGGCATCTTCGGTAAATGGATTACCTTCCTCTCTCCCCCTCCATCCCCAACTTGTATTCTAGTAGGCATATGGGTCCCAAGGGCCTGTTCTGGTGACAAGTTACACCCTAGCTATTAGCAATATTTCCCACTAGCCGGCCCACATACACATGGCCTCCCCCAGGCTCAGCTACATGCCAAACCCTTCAGTGAAGTGTGGTCATGATGCTGTGCTGTCATTTCCAGCTTTCTCAATTCCAACCACTTTTGCAGAAGGGTGTGCCTCTGGGATCTCTCCGACAGCTTTGTTGGCTCTTGTTTATGGTCTTCCACCCAGAAAGTGAATGAGGGGGTTAGATCTCATCTCAACCCAAATTTTGTTACTGAGTGGGTTAGCGGTTGTTTCCTAGCTCCCCTTATTGAGAAAGGGGTTATCTTCCTGATTGCTCTTCTCAAGGGCATATTTATATTACAGAGGATAAAACCTCATTACTCTCTTCCTCCTTTGCCTGCGGACTGTAGGTAGGTTTTGATGTTGTTATTCTTCTGGATACTGCTGCTACGTCTCAACTCCTTTTCCACAGATTGGTTGGTTAGTTAGTCCACATTCTCCAGGCGCTGGGTTCATTCTCCCTGCTTTTGCTGTTTGGTTCACCCATTCTTCAGATAGTGACACTTTTTACAGCAATTGGAAGGACTCTCCGTTCTTTTTCAGCCAACTTTGGAGAAGTTGGTGTCTTATTTCAAAATTTGTTCTATTAAGTTACATATACCCGTTTTCTGGGAGGTGGTCCTAGAGCTACAGTGTGGTATTACTCTGTGTTGCAGGTACCTCTTCCTCCTTGCCCCTGACCTGGGTGCATATCCTTCAATTCTCCCCTAATAAGTTGAGTATGTTGCCTTTTGGGTCATTCTATCTCTCTCTTCTTCATTATAGAAATTTAGTCCCAGGGTCTATAGAAAGACAATCAGTCCCAAAATGTCTTTGCCATTTCTTACAGGAGAATTTTATTTTTCAAATAATGGCCTTTACTGAGACCCTAATACATATTTGAGGGCATCTACCTAAATTTGATCTTCTCCATGATGTTTAAACACAAATTAAAATTGATTTTGGTCTTCTTACATATTGACAGGAAATACAGTAGCAGGGATCCTCCCTCATGAAACAGAGGGCTTACCCACTCCAACCAGGGGCTGAGAGGTCAGTTCTATTTCTGTTATAAGAGAAGAGAGACTGAATTCTCATCAGTTTGCTCATGCTATATTGCTTGCTTGCAGCTGCCAAGTTGGTGGCTGTTGACAAAACCATGCTCTCTGCTCCGACAGATGCCGCTAATTCACATCTCCACACTGGCCAAGGGCACCCTGCCAATGTTGACTTTCGAGCGACGACAACTTTAATTTCTCAGAGTCACGCTCAGAAAAAGTTGTCCTTCACTTGTCTTCTCAAGGTCATGTTTCTTGCTATTCAGCTCATTCAGTGCCTTTTCAGAACTAGCTCCATGGTTCTTTTTCTGTTCCTGGAGACATATAGCTAGAGGCTGGGCAGCTTTTCTCTTTTTTTGTTATTAAAATGCAAAAGATCTGACTGTACCCATTTTCCAGACATTTCATCATTTGGAGGGAGGTTTACCTTAGTGGTGCTGGGGGCCTCTATGGTCATCCTTCTCAAGGTGTCCCTCCTGGATTTCAAAGTAATTCTCTAATGTCTCTCTCAATAAGACATAGAAGAATATCACATGTTAAATCTTTGCAAGAGTACTTTGCTACACATGTATGTCTAAATAATGATGATCATTTAGGTTTTAGAATGTTTTACAGGATTTAATGTGATACACTATTGCATTTATTCTTCACAGCCATTCTGTCTGCAAGATTAATGTTATCACATTTCTCTGTGACAGTGTGTGGCATAGGGTACCCACGTACCTTTTGTTCAGAGTGATACTGGCACTTATCTGTTAAAATAAATTAATGTTACCCTCTTAACCTTTTTATATGATGAGGGAAAAGTTGGTATCTTGATATATGAACTGAACTCAATAGTAAGATATTAAATGTACTATGGTATTGCTTTGCCAAAAGGCAATGAAAAAAGGATAAGTTTTTTCTTTCTTGTTTTTGTATGGGTATGTCCTTTTAACTTCAAATAACATGTGCTGGAGAGATCAGAGTAGGAGACTGATAGAAAGAGACAGCTATAAAAAGTTATGAGAAAAATGTCATGATTTATTAAAGGATAAATTTCAATATTTCACATTTTAAACAAATGTAAGGACTTAAGTATTCTAATTCTTTCAGAACAGTTAAGTGAATTACCTAAGATCTCATGGTCATTACTTAAAAGCCATTAGTTCAGAGTCACAACTCAAACATAATATACTTAATTTCTGTTCCAGTCTTTCCACTTTGTCAATGATTTTCAGTCTTTATGATGTGCCAAAATAACCTCTGGAGCTTGTGACAATTAGAGATGCTTGGAACCAACAGTTCCTACTAAATTCCAATCTCTATAGGAAGAGTCCAGGAATTTGTACTTTTATGAAGTGCCAATGGAAATCTTGAAACGTAGAGTTCCAAAGCCATCAAAAACACATGAACATGCACACATACACGCGCACATGAGGGAAAGGATAAGAAAAAGAGAACACATGCTCTAGAGCACACCCTATTAGTGTGTGGTATTAATAAGGATGTAATGGGATGAAGCTGACTGGTGTTTTGCTACTAGACCTACTTATAATCTGGCCTTTGTTATAACCAGTAGTTTGGGGAGACCTTTCTATGAGACCTCTCTTTGATACGTGCTTAAGGAATATAGCAATATGAAGAATAATTAGGAATATTTTTGCCACTGGGACAGATCTAGTTTCACTACACACAATAGTGTACCCAATTACTTTGCTCTGACCCTCTTCATTCTCTTATTTTCACCGTGTTTCTTCCCCTCCCTTATCTGCCTAGCTTCTTTTCTTCTCCTATGTTGTTTTGACATCTCTTTTACTCCTCCTGCCTTTTATTATGTGTTCACCCAGAGGGAATTTTTTCTGTTTTTTTTTTACACACCCTGTTTCTAACCCTCAGTTCTTATTAAATGGATTCAAAAATATATTGCTGCAGAAATTGTTAATGGAAAGAGAAATTCTCTCTCTTGCAATACAAGCATAAAGGATGCTATGTCATGAGGATTTTTGTGTGTAGGGCTGTTGCCACTTATAAGAAATATACCTCTCCTTTTGCTTTTACTTTTACTTTTTGGCTAGTTAGCAGTTTCCCTATTACCAATATTTTATAATAGACTTCATTAGGAGAAAACACCTTTCCCTTACTATTACCTCCTTAGAATTTTAACAGTGCTTTAAGCACTGAGAGCTGGTGGTGTTCCATGTTAAGTGGAACGATTTGATGAGGAAAATAGCCACGGAGTAAGTGGAAAGATTGTTCTTGTTTTGTTGATGGCTTCTTTTAGTAATTTCTTCAGTCCTGTTCAAGCTAAGATTATTAAGAGCTTAATGAAAAGAGCATATTGCCTCTTTATTTAAAGAGCCATTTAATGAAGACTGTAATATCATTCTAGCCCGGGGCAGGGGTAGTGTAATTGATGTGACTTTGTAGGGCCACAAATTATTAGTTGTGTAAATGTGTGGCCAAGACCTGAATCTCAGTATTCTTGAATGTATCTCTTCGCGTACCACTAATCCTAGGTTTGTGAAAAATATACATTTTGAGCAAAGCATTTTTTTTAAAAAAACTCATTAAGGTTTTGATGTAGTTTCATCTTCCCACTGCCCTCAGGAATAAGGCAGTGGTTCCTGTCACTCTTCAGCGTGACTGTCCCACACAAGCAGGCAGGAGCAGCCTGGTAGGGTCTTCCTGGTCTGTGAGCCTCCCTGGGGAACTGGGCCTTGCATGAGCAATGGACAGAGGCAGGGGGACTTGCTAGTGGGAGGCAGTCCAGGCCTCCCTTTCTGTTTGGTAGCGGAAAGAGGGTGAGAGGAAAGGGCGGTGGCCAAGGGGCACTTGCCACAGTAAAGAATATCTAGAGACAGGAACTGTGCTCCCATCTAAATCCTCTTATCCTACTCCCAGATGCTCCACCTCTGACAACAGTGGCTACATTTTATCCTTGATATTCATTTTATCGAGGACTTTGGGGAGATTTCATTCTTCTTGGGAATGGAGTGAGGAGTGTGGGGATAGAAGGTCTGAAGTCCCTAGAAACTACCCTGGGAGCTCTGTGAGATTATTTGCGAAGAGGGCTGCCCCCAGCTCCCTCCCTTCTTGCACCATCCTGCTGTTCGATGCATCAAGAGGTGGAGTCTGTCTTCTCTCTCCTCCAATGGGCTGGTCTTCTGACTGCCTCTGACCAGAAGGATATCGTGAAAGTGGCATTCTAGATCTTCCTCCTTCTTGGAAGCTAGCTACTGAGTAAGAGATCTGACTACTCTTGAGACCATCACGCCTGAGCTGGCCTCACGGAGCAGCCAATCAGAACGAGATGTGCCTTCCCCCACCCCCTACCCACCTTTTCCAGCCATCCCAGGGGAAGTGTCAGACACACAAACGAAGAAGCCATCTCAAATGTTCCATCCTGAGAAGATGCCACATGGAGTAGAAAATGCACAACCCAGTTGAGCTCAGCCCAGATGGCAGAATCATTAGGAGAATATCTTGTTGTTTTTTAAGCCACTGTGCTTTAGAGAAATTATTACACAGCTAACAGACAACTGAAACAGAGGCTGACACCTATGTTAGTTTGAATAAATTTAGTTAGGACCTTAGAGGTACTGGTCGGTGAAGATGGAAGGAAAGCCAGGGCCAGATGTCCCTGCCATTTAGGAGACAGACACACATTCAGGGTCACCCCAGCGGTGTTGCCCACTTCCCCAATGGTGGTGTTTAAGGGAGCCAGAGCAATTTGGACTCGACCTGGTCTGCTGACAGTACCCAAGCTGATCTGATCTGGTGGGTGGGACAAGACAGAAAAGAGTTGCCATTACTAGTCCAGGATAGCTGGCAGGGTAGTAAGAGTTATTTAGGCTACCAAGGGCAGCTCTCAAGTCTGAATGGAAGAAAGAAGAATTAATCAGGGAAACATCAAAGGACAGGAGAAGGGAGCCATTGGTAGGTATATCTGTGCCCTGAGCTCAACCATAGATGAATTCCAGACCTTGCAGCCTGGTGGGTGTAGGTCTGCTAATATTGCTGCCTGCCATGGTGAGTTCTGATCCTGCAGACTCACGACCCCCTGGAGAAAAGTGGAATACACACAGTGAGTTGTTCCAGATTGTTGCATAATTATTACCATCTTTAAATCACTCCCTGACCCCCGTGTAATCAATACCTTATTATTTAAGTTACAGTATTTCCCACATATATGCCATATCGCTCCTTCACAATGACCCTGCCACGGTCTAAACAGTTGCCTTTCGTTGAGTAGACATCTGCAGCCGCCTGCTAACTACTCTCCCAGCTTCTGTACTCAGAATCCTCCGATTCATTCACCACGAAGCACACAAGGTAATCATTTGAAAATAAAATCTCATTGCATCAACTGTGTTCTGCTTTGTCCCCTGCGATGGTTTCTCATTGTCCTTAGTTAATGTTATAAAATTCTCAGTGAGGCTTCAGAGCTGGCTAACATCTGTGCCTTGCTCACCTCTCCAGCCCTCTCACACGTCTGATGGCTTTAGGTACAAACTTACTGACCACCTTTGAGTGCCTGGAACACACCATGTTGTCACTGTAGGTGTAGGCTCACTAAAAATCAACTGATAAAAGGCAGATTCATGGGAGAAAAGGGATACGAATTTATTAACATGCAAAGGGGAGAATCACAGAGTGATTACCCCATCACTTGATGGGGTGCAGATGCTTATGTACTCTTCTTCTTAGGGGAAAGGGAGATGAAGGAAGTGTGGATGATCTTAGA
Source organism: Microcebus murinus (assembly GCF_040939455.1). Lineage (NCBI taxonomy): Eukaryota > Metazoa > Chordata > Mammalia > Primates > Cheirogaleidae > Microcebus > Microcebus murinus. The sequence continues at coordinate 20,100,095 of NC_134116.1, read as the reverse complement.
GGGCTGGTAAATGATTTTTAGGGGAATTCAATGGGCTTGAGGAACATACAATGGCCTGGGACAAGGTCTTTTTTGCCCGCAGGGAAGACAATGGTTTATGACAAGTCTGTCTGAGAGTGTTGCAAACTTCTGTTTTTCTTTCTGCGATGTGAGTTCAGTTAAAAAAAAAAAAAAAAGAAAAAAAAAATTCATGGAGGGAACCAGAGGCAATTGTTTTCTTCTTTGGTGAGATCAGATTTCGGCAGGTAAGGAAACTTCAGAGAACTACGACTTGCTGTGCTTTGGGAGAGACAGAGGATTGAGAAATAGGGGCTGGAAGGTGGTGGAATGGGGTCGCAGAGACCTGGAGCCTTTCTCTTTAGTTCAGCATGTCAAAGTGCCATATTTTGGGGTATTGGTTTCTGAGTCCCAGGATCACTCACCTCTGGGCCTCTTTTGGCTGGCTTCTTCCTGTCTTTTAAACCTCAGCTTGATTGTCCCCGTCTGATAGAAGCCTTCCTTATTGACCCAAAGTGACCGCTCAGCTCTTATGACATCGTCTGATTTTGATTCTCTGCATAGCATTTCTCACTGCTGATATTTCTCTTATTTATGAGTTTATTGTTAACTTTATTCCCTGAAGATCTAGACAGTTTAGTGCCTGTGACATATCTTCCCCCAGCTATAGTCACACTTTGTACTGTTACTTATTCAACTTTTATCCTTTGTAATGAAATGTGAAATTCCCCAGGGCAGTGATCACACGCCTTCTTGTTTAGCTGGTGTCCCCAGTTCTTACTTGGTTTATTTGGTTGGAGACTAATTAAATATCCTTCCTATCTGGTTCCTTCTAACTTGTGATTGGGAATATTGAGTGGCAGCTAGAGAAGATTGAGTCATCCAGGCACAACAGAGTGTGTTAAATACGATTTCTCATAATCTGGATTCTTAGAATTTTTAATCATTCGGGTCAATATGGACTGTTTGTGAAGGAGGGCATTAAACAGAAAGGCGGTTCACTCGTTTCTGCAACAAATGCTTATTGAGCACATACTATGCACCAGGCACTGTTTGGGGCCTTGGGGATGCAGATGTGAATAAAAAAGCCCCAAATGTCTACCCCTGCGGAGCCTACATTCCAGCAGAGGGAGACAGACGATAAACATCCGAAGTAAGTAAGTAATTTAGTGGGGTTAAAAGCAGTGAGGATGAGAGATGCAGAATAAGGGAGGTGAGTAGGTAAGGACAGGAGTTTCAGGTGGGTACTCAGGTTAAGTAAGGCCTCATCGAGAAGGTGACATTTGAGCACAGATATTATGGAAGTGAGGAAAGGGACCCTGTGGCTGTCAGGGGTGATCATTTTCTGGGCAGTGCGGGTAAAACCCTGGTAAAACCTTGAGGCAAGAGTGTGCCTGACCTGTCCAAGGAGACCCAGGAGGCCAGTGTGGCTGGAGCTGAGCCAGCAAAGGCGACAGCAGAGGGAGATGAGGCCAGAGCGTGGGTGGGAGGGCAGATCCCGTAGGGTCCAGGAGGCCACTGCAAGGTCATGGGCGTTTACGCTGAATGGGCAGTGGAGCCATTGGATTGTTTGAAGAGAAAAGGAACAGGCTCTGACTTCTATGTTTTGCTTTTTTTTTTTTTAATTACAGCTTAGTTCAGATACAATTCACATCGCACAAAGTTCACACTTTTACAGTTCAGCAGTATCGGTATATTCACAGTTGTGCAACATCACCATTAATTCCAGAACATTTTCATCACCCCATAAAGGAGCCCCATACCTGTTAGCAGTCAGTCTCCACCCCCCTTCCTCCCTACCTCTGGGGGCCACTGATCTACTTTCCACCTCTATGCCTTGCCTGTACTGGGCACTCTGTATAAATGGAGTCATGGAGGACCCAGTCCTCCGTGGCTGGCTTCTTTTCACACAACATGACATCTTCAAGGTTCACCCTTGTTGCAGCGGGTATCTGCACTTCATTCCTATTATTGCTGAATATTATTCCATTGTAAGGATATGACATAGTTTGTGTACCCTCATCTCTTGATAGACATTTGTCTTGTCTCCACCTTTTGGATATCATAAATAATGCAGCTATAAACATTCATGTGCAAGTTTTTGTAGGGATATATGTCTTCAATTTTCATGGCAATATACCTGTGAGCAGAATGTCCTCTGTTTTAAAAAAGATCCTCTGTCTGCTGTGTTGTGACTAGACCAAAGTGGGGGAAAGGCAGATGGGGGCAGTTAGGCTGTTACCATCATCCAGATGGGGGAGGAGGTGACTACAGGATCAACTGCTTTTGGTCAACTAGAAGTCCCAGGACATAACTGAGCCGTGGACCCTCAGTGACTGTCACTTCCTTCCGCTCAGGAAAAATCCACCACAGCACATCCACAAGTCAGCCTGCCATCCTGGGAATGGTGTGAAAACCCGTATTTAATAGAGTAGCCCTAAGTCACAGATGTTTTTTAGAGAGAGTTTTTATTCATAGATGTGGTGCTACTGTATTGGGTCAACATGAAATCTATTAAAATGCAACTCTCCAATAATATTGGAACCATAAAACAGAGTTGGCTTGCAAAGAGTAAACGAGTGGCCATATCGTTAAAGTGCTTTCACCAGTTGTAGACATCCTCAGCTGTGAAATGGATTGCATTTTATGTCGTGTCTTGGCAATCTCTTTTGTGGGTAGAGTGAAAGTTCGGATGGAAGGAATTATAGAAAGAGATGAACAGGATTAGAAAATATACATCCCATACATCTTCTGACTGTAAATGCTTTTTGGGGCATGTGAAAGGATGAGAGAGAGAGAGAGATCTTACAACTCACATCTGTCAAGTTGCTGATGCCTTTGTTGATGAGATTATTCATTAGCGTATTGTGCCTATGCTGCTGTTTGGAACCTAATGGTCTGTTTGCTTAACAGAAGGGTGTCAATTCTTTGAGCACATAGCACATAAAATTGGTTTCTAAATAAGGGAAAGCGAAGTAAAATGTATTGAGTGCCTACTACTGGAATTTACTTTTTCACGTTAAACTTCATTACATCCTCTGAGCTGATGCTGTGCTTGAGAGAATGGATTCTGAATCCAGACTCCCCGGGGGTTCAAATTCTGGCTCCTGCCACTTATTAGCGACTGTCCTTGGACATGCTATATATTAATCACTGTGCTGTGCTCTGCTTCCTTACCTGTAAGTGGAGATATTAATAATACTCATAACTTACCTCATAGAGTGGTTGTGAGGATTATTACAGTCAAAGCATTTAGAACAGAGCCTGGCCCTGAGCAGGTGTTCCACGAACCAATATTTGAACCAATATTTCAGAGCCTGGGTTCCTTCCGTGTACCTTGCATGCCACCTCTTCCCAAAGCAAAACCAACGTGTTATAGATGAGTTATTGCTTTCCTGATTTATCTATTACATTTCTGATATGATGAAAAATCCCAAAGAATGTAGGAACTGAAGGTCCTATAAAACATCAAATGAGTCCCATTACCTTTGTTGGTTAAGACTTCAGCCAATTTGTGAAGATGATCTTTGACACATATGCACCACAACACTTTTGTTATCTAGTGTACAATCATAATGGTGAATGAAGCAAAATTTCAAGAAAGATAAGTCTTAATTCATGTTGTCCCTTATACTTTTATTTTTGTTTCTACCATTTTCTTCTCTCTTTAGACTTATAATCAAATATATGGACAATAAATCATGACTATTGGTGAAGGCCACCAATAGATCTAACTTTTCTCCTTTAAGAAAAGATGGAATAATAAATAACAATGTTCTAGCAGCCCTCAGGTACCCTAACCTCATTGGGTAGAAGGCAGTACTCATTTGGCTTCCTGCTCAGGACCAGATTAGAGATTTATTTTAGGTAATATCTGAAATACCAATTTCTAATATCTTGTAGTTTCATGGTTCTGGGCACCTACCAGGCAGTCAGTAAATATTAGTTGATTGATGGATTTGATTTCTACAACTTTCTATTTAGTAAAGTGCCAGCATATCCTACCTTGTGCATTGTAAGTCTATTTCACATTCTTTCCTTTCATTTGGCAGTTTGGGACACTCTAAAGGGGAATAGATCAGACATTCCAGCACGAAGAGGGGAGTGGTTCAGAGTCATGACATTTTCTCACAAATGAGCTTTTAAAAACTATTATTATTTAAATAACCTGTTTATTAGCAAGCAGGAACACAGGAGATGCACAACATGCTGTGTAGGTTTGGTGAAGTCCCAGCTATTCATTCTTTTAGGTGCTATAACCATGACCTTATGAGAAAGATTCACTGGAGTCAGATATAGAATATTCCAAAGTAAGGATTTCATAGACATTTCTGTAGGTGGCTTTATGCAACTGGAGATATTCTAATGCCCATGTACGGAAGAGGAACACACGCTACCTGTCAGGATGTAGGTTATAGACTTCAGTAATTCTTACACCTGTTCAAGCAAGGGTATGAATGTAACCTACCTACCTAAAATATTTTAGCCAAACCCCATATCTTGAACACCAGTGAGATCCGAATTCTAACATCCTTCCTGTGGATGAACAAACCATAAATTTCACCAAGGAAAAACTAACAGAATTTCCTCTGTATGGTGTTCAGACTGGTGTGAAGTCAAGTGGGAATTCTTGATCAGATCAGCTGAATGTAACTGGAGTATAAGTTCACTAAATCATACACATCAGCCCCACCCTCCAGGCTAGCCAAAAAAGAGTTTTTCATCTTAAGTGTGCTTTTAGTGAGATTGTTTTTGTGTGCTTTTTGTGGGAAGATCTGAATCCCTCCTGCATTATAGCATTATTTTCTAAATGCTTACACTAAATGAATAAAAATAAAGAGAACATTTGGGAAGCGTCTCCTCTTCTTCCTCCATTAAATGCACAGCAAATCCCCATAGAATGTTCAAAAGGGATGAATCAACACCTATTTGGAACTACTGATTGATTGGTCAGATCTTTCACGTATGGTATAGGTCAGGGCAGTATCTGTACTGGCCTGGCGTTTAGCAATGACAATAACATGAATGCACAGAAAACAATTAGAAAGCAACACTGATATAGTTTGAATATTTGTCCCCTCCAAATCTCTTGTTGAAATTTGATCCCCAGTGTTGGAGGTGGGGCCTTGTGGGAGGTTTTGGGTCATGGGGGTAAATATCTCATGAACAGCTTGGTGCTGTCCTCCAGGTAATGAGTGAGTTCTTGCTCTGTTAGTTCACGCAAGAACTGATTGTTAAAAAGAGCCTAGCTCTTCCTTCCCCTCTCTCTTCCTCTCTCTTGCCGTGTGGTGCCTGCTCCTGTTCGCTTCTGCCGTGAGCAGCAGCAGTCTGAGGCTCTTCCCAAATGTAGTTGCCGGCACCACGCTTTGGTGAAGCCTGCAGAACTGTGAACCAAATCAATCTCTTTCCCTTGTAAGTTACCCAGCTTCAGGTATTCCCTTATAGCACTGCTGACGACTAAGACAAACACACTAGATTCTAGGATCTAATTAATCTAATTAACAAGGAAAGGATGTGAGAGTGTAAATGACACAGAATTCAAGGGAAGATTACCTTGACCTGACATATTCCAGGAACAGCTCTTGGAGGAGCTGGGCCTAATTGGAAGGTAGGATTTATAACTGGAGGCCAGCATTCCAGCCTGGTGGGTTGGGGATCATATGGGGGTGAATGAGCATGGTGTGTTCTAGAACATCAAAGAAACCAGCCTGAGTGGGATGAAGAGAGTCTGGGCTTGTAATGCTAGCTCACATTTATTGAGCACTTATTATGTGCCATACCGTGTGCTAAATGCTTGAACTCTATAATCACACTTAATTTCCCCCAAAACCATATTGTCTTAGTCTATTTGGGCTGCCATAGCAAAAAACCATAGACTGCGTGGCTTAAGGAGCAAACCTTTATTTCTCACAGTTCTGGAGGCTGTGAAGTCTAAGATCAAGGCACTAGCAGGTCAGGCATTTGGTGAGGTCCTCTTCCTTGTTTGCAGATGGCTGCTTTCTTGTTGTATCCTCACATGGTGGAGACAGAGAGTGGAAGCTCTCTCTCGTCCCTTCTTATCAGGACACTAGGTCCACCAATGAGAGATCCACCCTCATGATGTAATTACCTCCCAAAGGCCCCATCTCCAAATGCCATCACATTGGGGATCAGGGTTTCAACATATGAATTTTTGGAGACTTAAACATTCAGTAAGTACATAGCTCTTATGAAGTAGTTGCTACTATTATTCCTACGCTACAGAAAATGAGCTAAGGCAAAGTTAGGTAACCTGCCCAATGGCCACATAGCTGGCAAATGGCAGAGGTTGGATTTGAGCCCAGGCACCAAAATCTGCACCACTCTCATCTGTAACCATTACGCTATCTTGCCGCTCTAGGGGCCAGAGGCTGTGGTAGCTGGTGGATTGTGAGAAGTCTTGCAAACAGCAGATAGCTGAAGCCGATTCTGAGCAGCTGTTTGGTAGTAATTGCTTAGCAAGGAATGTTGCTGGTAGGGTTCAGCGAGGCTTAAGATGTAGACAGGAAAAGGAAACAAGGAATGAGAGAGACAGTCAGAAATGAGGCAGAAAAAGAAAATAAGTTAACAGACAGAGAAAGATGGGGAGAAATTGGCTCTGGTGCAGAATGATTGGGACAAACCTGCACTTCAGTGACATTTGATGATTCCCTTACTCTCTGATGCTTTGACCTAGTCCCCAGAGTACATGACATAATTAAACACTATCTTTCTTTCCCCTTGGAAAATGAGGCTCATTTTCTTATGAGCGTGTCGTGATGTCAGATCACAAGTTAAGAGAAGTTCAGTGGTGATAGAATAGCTTATGTAATTACATAAAATGTATGAAATTCTGTTATATAATTCTTATGTAACAGTAATAAAAATAATATTAGAATTTCAAAGTGAAACTACTAAAATTCAAAATCGTAAATGACTGAAAGTCTGGCTTCTTTTCCTACCACTTTCAGAAAATGTTACCCTAAATGAAAAAACTCTGACCCAAAGTACTATATTACATACTCAAGTACCAATTTTTGGTGGCATCCCTCCTGTGAGGGTGTAAATAGTGGCTTATCCAACACAGTGGAAACATTTCCAAAATTTTCTAAATCTTCTCCCAAAGCAGCTGAAAGTATCTTTAATGTGGAACAAATTTATTCCTTTGTAATTGCTACTTTACATCCTGTGTAATCACATGGGGAATTCCGATAAGATTGGCAGGCTGCAGTCTAAATCCATCAAAAACATGCAAGAAAATACGAACAGGCAGGCTTCCTCGAAAATTCAAAAGCACTAACGAGAACTGCATGCAGGCTATGAATGCAAGCCTGTTCTCCCCACATGCCTCCTAGAAATGAACCCTTGTAGGTGGAGCTCTGCATTTGGGAAATATTTCTAAGGATTCTCAAAGTTTAGCCCAGGCTGAGATGGAATATTCCACGGGAAGGGATGAGTACGTTGTCTAATTCATGCGGTGGGTCTGTCCTGCTTAAACGTGCCTTTTGGACACACATATCCCTACAATTCTACTCTCTCTCTGTCACCTAGGGAAATACTGGCATATGCAACATACTCAGAAAACACTTGAAATGAATTGAGTGAAATACGTTTGCAAGAATATATTTGCTTGCCTTCATTTATTCTAAAAATGCACTGTGAATCAAGACAATTTCACCATGGTTAGTCCTCCACTTATTTAATGAAAGAATTTTGGAAGTTCTTTTAAAAGTCCTTTCATAAGCACACAGAGAAAAAAATGTACATCTCTTGTATACTCTCAATAAAAAATAGATGTCACATCAAGAAATATAACTAAGAGAATGGTGGAAAATGGTTTTATGCATACTTTTTCTGCAAAGGGCCTTTCTTGAAGATTTTTGCTGTAGTAGTGCTTTTAATTGGATATTGTTTTAAATTTAAAAGCTGCTGGTTCAGGCTCTTTCTGATATTAATGGTTCTGAATTTCACTTTGCCACTGTTTCTGTGAGAGGTACACAGAATCGATATTTCTGCTTCTTTACCTGCTCTGCTCGTGTGTGACCTTGAGGAAGTTTCTTATTCCTTTTAGGTCTCAGTTTACCCACCTCTAATAAGAAGCTAAATAATGCAGAGATTTTTAAAAATAAGATTTGAATAATAGATGTCTGGAAAAGCTTTTAGGTTTAGGATTTGAAACCACTGTGTAGTTGGTGGTGATAATAATAGGAATAGCTTGAATTAACAGAGAACTTTTCTTCCAAAAGCTCCAACCACTTTTACATTATTCTTCCATTTCTCCTCGAAATACCCATAGTAGATACAATGAGAGTCTCAGCATCCTCATTTTGCAGATGAAAAAATGGAGCAGAGGATGTTGCCATGAGTATTTCCGATTCCAGGAACACTTCCTGATTTTAAACGGGCAAAAAAGTATTTCCGCTACACACTATATACTAGTGGGAAAACTTGCCATGAAGGCTGCCTCTACAAGTTGTGTCTGCCATTAACTCATCTCTTAAATAGGATAAGAAACCATCTTTTGCGGTTGTCACTTATTTTCCTATTGAATGCTGCCCTTCCGTTTACATGATGATTATTATTTCAGTGCTCAGTGCAATCAGTGAATGGAGAGAGATCCGTGTTATTTCTGCCCCCATGAAACTGATTACACTGTCAGAGTCCTGGGTAAGGCACTTATAAGGTACATACAAATATCATTATGCTGCCACACAAGTTAGCCATATGCTGGCATTACGGTTTTCAGATGACTTCCACCTGTAGCAGTGTGTAACTGAAAACCAATCACTCCTCTCCCGAGAACATCGCAATTCCTGCTGCGGAAATGGAAATTGACAGGAGGAGTTAGATACAGCTGTACCTGATCGTCTAGGGATAAATTATTTTGTGTAATTGTTAGAGCCTTGCTAAGACCTAATGGAATGAACATGTTGTTTTCCACGCCCGTGGGTATGGATAGTCTTCACAAATACTGTGTGCTTGGATTTAAAGTAGTGTGAGACTGTCAGTCTGTTGACAATGAGAAAAATTAATTTGAACTGCTGATAAGGAAGAGAAACATACACGACGAATTAAATTTAATAGACTGAAAAAAATTGGTTTCTTCTTTCTGTTTCCATGTGGGAATATGTCAGACTTCATTTAACTCAAATAACTACAGACATAAAAGACTGCCACACTGCAGGCTCCGCTGGAGAGTTCTGTGTGGCGATTTGGTGCATCAGGCATGGGGCACCGTGTTGGCCAATCTTACCTTTTAATGTAAAATGGAATGGTGTGTGTCCTGAGCGGAAACGAGAGTGCCTGGTTGTCAGTGACAAACCTGACATTGTTTCTGTTCACCGTCCCCTGTGGTTTTGCCTTTCCAGAAATGAACAGCGGAGTAAGGCCAGACCCTGTGTGGGCTGTGCCTTTCTGAGATCCTAAGAAGAAAGATCTGGTCGCTGGAAGAGTGCGTAGTAGGGTTTTCCTACTAGGGTCTCGCTCAGAATAACATTTTTGCTTCAATGTCCTGCAATTAATATATCACCTATGAAAATCATGACATAGATCACGGTGTTTCTTTTTGATAGCCTAATGGCTACTAAGAATGGTTCTAATCATTGTCACCAGATCCTCCCTGTTTTCTCTCATTTTATTAATATTAATAACTTCATGTTTTCTGTAAAAAGGTTACAAGCATCTTAAAAATGTATACAATTAAGAAAAGACAAGGAAAGTGAACATATTCAAGTATTATCACTGTCAACAATTGATAGGCATCATTCAAGATAATGTTCTAAGCAGATAGGTAGAGAGATTGATAAAAATAAAATCCAAGTAACTTTATAATGTGTTATCCTATGTATATGATTTTAAGATTAACTATTCAGTTGAATTTGTTAACTTAAAGCTAACAAAAGAAGCTAACCGAACCTAAAGGAATTGAAATTCAGATAAGTCCTTCACAAAAAATATTGGAACCTGCAAGTGTCTGAGGTTAAGAATAAGAATGATGAAGACCTTTAAAATTTGAAATTACAATGCTTATTACACCTACATGTTTGAAATTTTGACTTCATCTGTTGACTCCCTGCTGTGAAAGATGAGGAAATTAGCACATTTGTACCCTTTGGTACCCACCACCCACTATTTTTTATTAGTTACATGATTATGTTTTGCATTATCGAGGCTGGTAACATTTACCTTTTGCTGGCTAATATTAACTCCCATGGTTTCATAATTGCTGTTGGATATTTCAATTAATAGAGGGCTCAACTCAAGGATTTCTACTGTAAGTCTTCCACTTTTAGTTTTTTGCTCTGATTTATTCCATAATTGGCTGCTATGGAATAGCCAGTGTTAAGCAGTAGCCAGCCCCTGACCCCACCCCAGCATAATTTTGAACCTCAGTTCTAGAGAATGCATCGTTCCTGCTCCTTAATTCATGTAACACAATCTCTCTTTAAAAAAATTTATTAGCATTACTTTATATTATTGTTATTATTATTAGTTCTCTTATATTCCCCAATGTCGTTCTCCTCACCCCTACCCCACAGACAGTCATTCTAATGTGTTTGATGTATAGCTCATGCATTTGGTGCATATGTGTTTGCTTCCTCGTAAAACATCCAGTGTTTTTTACATAAGTGACATCGTGCGAAGAACCTCATTAAATTTCCTTTCCCTCTATGTGATATCTGTCGGTTTTATCCGTGTTTCTGAATATATAATCTAGTTTGTTGCTTTCACCACTGCACAGTATTCTGTGTGACTTATTGTCCAAAATGGGACACTTCTGAAAGTGAAAAGGGCCTCAGTAATAATTGCACCTGGACAATAAACATACATTGGGACTGACCCAGCAACATGTTGAGATGCACCGTACCCTTAGGCTACTTATATTTTCAGGCCTGTACTTGTGGACACCTAGGTTGTGTCCAACTTTCTGCGACCACCCACCATGCTGAGATAGACATGCTTGCATATGTCCCTCGTGCAACTGAGTGAGAGGCTGCTGAGTCAGAGTTGTACATGTTAAAGACTTGACTAATAGCCAGTTTGTGCTCCAGAAGGACTGTAGCCGGGTAAGCTTTACTATCGGTGCATGAGGGTTCTGTATCCTCATATACTTCCAACAGTCAATATTAGGCGGCTCTTTCATTTTTCCCAATCGGATGGCTTTAAAATAATGGCTCAATGCAATTTTAATTGTAATTTCTCTCAATACTAATGAATTTGAGCTTGCTAGCTTTTGATTTCTTCATTGAATTGCCTGTACATATGCTTATCCCATTTTTCTGTTTGTTTGTTTTAGAGATGGGGGCTTTTATTCTGTTACCCAGGCTGGAGTGCAGTGGCTTGATCATAGCTCCCTACAGCCTCAAACTCCTGGGCTCAAACAATCCTCTCACCTTGGCTTCCTGAGTAGCTGGAACTACAGGCATGGCATGTGCCACCACGCATACCTAGTTTCTTAATTTTTTTATAGAGAAGGTGTCTTGCTGTGTTGCCAAGGCTGGTCTTAAACTTCTGGCCTCAAGAGATCTTTCCCCCTCATCCTCCAAAAGTGCTGGGATTACAGGTGTGAGCCACCACAACCAACCCCATTTTTTAAATTGAATTCTTTATTTTTGTGTTTTATTTTGATTTGTGGGAATTTTAGATATGATTCCCTTGTTAGTGTTACATGGTGGACAATTCCCAATCTATCATTTTTGTTTGTTAATTTTGTGCACGATGTCCTTAATTGAACAGAAATTCTTATTTTATTTTTTTAGTTAATCAAATCCATCATGGTTACTATGTGTTAATGCCTTGGGGCATATGTTTAAGAAGTTCTTCTGCTTCTTAGATCTCCTCCTAGTTTATGATAATCTTCTCCTACATCATTTTGCTTTTAACTTCATTGTTTTAATTGTTTTAATTCCCACATTTGGTTGAAATTCACTTTTTTTGTATACACCGATAGTACCACAGTTTTATTTTTATTCCTATAATGAGACCATTTTCCCAACATTATTTACTAGACAAATATTTCTCAATTGACTTATTTGAGACTTAAGTCCCCCAGTGACTTTATCTCATATATATAATTATATCATATATATAATTATATCATATATATAATTATATCTTGAAACACTTTTTCTTGTTCCAGTACCATATTGTATATATTACTATGACTGTGGTGTGTTCTAAAAATATCTCTTAGGGCAGATGCTCTGTCTCTGCTTTTCTTTGTAATGTTGAATTTGTTGTTCTTGGAACTTTCATCAAAATTTTAAAATAAGTTTTAGGATGAGTTTATCAAAATCCTCTAAGAACCCAGTTGGAATTCTGATTGTGGTTTCACAGAATTTTAGATTCATTAGAGAAGGATTAACTACTTAATGTCAATTGTTCCCATCTAAGAGTGTGAGCTACCTATCTATTATATCTTATTTTAGGTTCTTTGGTAGGTTTCTGGTTTTTCTACATGAGGGACTTATGAATTCTTCTTAAATTCCTACATACTTGATAAATTTGCTGCTATTGTGAATGGTTTCTTAATTATTAATTATATTTTCTAGTATATAGTTGTAGAAAAATGTAACTGGTCATATAAATAGATCTCTTATCTGTCAACCTTAAGGAACCCTCTTATTAATTCCAGTAGCTTGTCTGTTGATTATATTGGTTTTTGTCTGTGGGCCATTATATCTGCTATAAATAATATGGATTTTTTTCTATATATTTTATGATTTTTAATCTCTCATTTTTTGTTGAGAGATTATTGTTGTTGTTTCTTATAGTATAAACAGATCTTCCAACACAGGATCAGTGATGGTATTGCTCAAAGGTTTTTAGAAAAGTAAGTATTATGCACTTTGTCTTCCATTGGTTTTTATAAGTTTGAGAATATCTTTATTACTCCAATTGGATGATTCTAAAATTATTGAAAACAAATTTTCTTTTCCTTGAAATTCTCTGGACTGCCATACTATCACATAGCTGCGTGTGTTGCTTTGGATAAATCTAACATCAAACTGTATTTTTCCCCTTTTAAATGCCTTCTTCCCCTCCCCTCTGTATTGGATATCTATATAATGTCTTTCCTTATCTTTGAAGTTCAATGACTTTTCACAATATATTTTTGCCTTGATCTTTATGCGCGTGCGTGCGTGCGTGCGTGTGTGTGTGTGTGTGTGTGTGTGTGTGTGTTCTGGGACAAGATCTAAAGAGTCTTTATTTTGGGAAAGTTTTTTCTATCGTATCTTTGAACACATTTTTTTTGAATTTATTTGTTCTCCTGTTCACTCTTTCATGTTTGGGGTTTTCTCTTTTCTTATGTTTATGTGCATTGCCTTAATCATTTAAATATCTTTACTAGTTTCCATTTTTATGTGATTTTCACTATAATTCTGATTTTTTAAATGTGTACTAATTCTAATTTTTGCAACCTTTTATGTATCTTTACCTACCACTTTTTGTCTGAGCTCTGCCAGCTTCCTTTTTATTTCCTTATGTTGTCTTAAATATTCTTTGAACTCTTGTATCTCTTTCTTGAGCTCTTTTCTTTAGAGCCATCATTGTGTCTATAATTTCTTTGAGGCAACAGAGAACTATCATGCATCACTTGACAAAAGGCATATTTTCTATGAAATTTATTGTTAAACAATTTCATTATTGTGTGAACATCATACAGTGTACTTACACAAACCTAGATGGCCTAGCCTACTGTAAGATAGGGTAGATAGCTTAGCCTATTGCTCCTGGGCTACAAGCCTGTACAACATGTGACTGTACTTCATACTGTTGGCAATTTTAACACTATAGGATTTGTGTATCTAAAAATGTCTAAACATAGAAAAGGTACAGTAAAAATAGAGTATAAAAGATAAAAAAAGATATAGCAGTATAGGACTGTTATCATGAATGGAACTTGCAGGACTGGAAGGTGCTCTGGGTGAGTCAGTGAGTGAGTGGTGAATGAATGTGAATGCCTAGGATAGTACTGTATACTACTGTAGACTTTATAAACACTGTACACTTAGGCTACCCTAAATTCATGAAAACAATTAATTTTTTCAATAAGAAATTGAAGAAATGTCTTAGAAAGTTCAGCTTACTGTAACTTTTATTTTCTAAAGAAAAAATTTTAAAACTTTTGATTCTTTTGTAGTAACACTTAGCTTAAAACAGAAACAAAAATTTTCTTTCCTTATTCTATAAGCTTTTTCTATTTATTTATTTTTTTTTCTTTTTAAACTTTTTTGTTAAAAACCAAGAAACAGACACACACATTAGCCTAGGCCCACACAAGGTCAGGATCATCTATATCAGTGCCTTCCACTGCCACATCTTGTCCCACTGGAGGATCTTCAGGGGCAATAACATATACTGAGTTGCCATCTGCTATGATAACAATGTCTTTTTCTGGAATACCTCTTGAAGGACCTGCCTGAGGTGGTTCTTGAGGAGATGTCTCTCTTTTCAGAAAGATGTCCATAGTGGTTTGCTTGTTTTTGTTTCTTTTTTTTTTTTCATCATAGTTTTGCTTATAAGCAAATAATGTATCATGAACATTCATCTCAATTAATGAAAACCTATCAGTGTTGGGATCCATGTTTTCAAACTTTTTAAGGAACTTGTTGAGGTCCACAAAATCTTCTGCTAAACCCTTCCCTGTCAATTTTCTTAGGAGTTCTGCCATAGTTTCCTTTTCTCTTGCCTCTTCTTCAGCTATGTGTTCCTGTTCCAGTTCCAACAGCTCCTCATCAGTCAGTTTCTCAGGGCAACATCACTAGGCGATAGGAATTTTCAGTTTCCTTGCAATCTTATGGCCCCACTATTGTGTGTGCCGCCCATCATTGACTTAACGGTCACTATGAGGTGCATGACTGTGTCTGCACTTTGCCTCTGTTTCCTTGGATATTGCCTCTTGTAACGTGTGTGCTTCAACTGGTTTTGCTTATTTCCTTTACTCCCCTCTTCTCTAAGATTTGAAGCACACGTGGGCTACTGGATCCTTTTAAATGATTGCTTATGTGGCAATGGGGATGGTTATTTACTGCAGGAAAACACATTGGTCATGAAAGCAGGATATTAGGGGATCTGGAGAAATCTGGAGCAATCTGAAGCCTCTTCTCAATCTTACTAGAAGTGATTCTCTCGGATTGGGAGTTCAAGAGGTTGTCACAGCTCAGAGCAAGTCTTTAGGCCATGCCAACTTGCTATTGTCATGTGGCTCTTGCATGTCTGGCCTCTTTGCTGTGTATGACATGGTCTCTGTGAAGAAGAGCTGGGTGGTAAACAGTAGGAACACATGTGTGGCATGGGTTCTTCTCCAGCAAGCTTTCCCTGACTTTCCATGCTCTCTACTTGTGGCAGAATCATGCCCCACCTTTCACGTATGTGGCCACAACTCTAGATCTCCTTATATCAGGATCCAAGGGTCCTGATGTATTCCTTTCAAGACCATATAGGTTTATTGGAGAACACGTGTGTTCTGCTGGAGGTCTGAGGAGGTTCATGTCTATTCTCATGTGATCCCTCTTCTTGGTCTGAGCTTCATGTTATAAAGCAGATGTATTCATAAAGTATATTGCATACTTTACACAAACTATACTTGTGTCAATAAAGTAAGAATATATTTAGACGTGACTATCAAGGATTATCCATTGTCATTTCTGCTGAGAATTTGTTCATTATGGTTTAGCAAAATGGTTCTCACACATTTTATCTGTTGTCCATGCTCATAGGTCCTGCTTCCAATGGAAAAATAACTTGACAGAAACAAAACAGTGATAGAATGTGAGCAAATATGGAGTGTTAGATTCGTATCCTCAGTTCAGGAATGAGAAGATGATATGTTTTGATTTGCATCTTTAGTTTTGGAATAAGGAATTGGATAGTTTACATTTGAAGCATAGCCCATAGATACCTTAAAGGTTAGTTACTGGAAAATTAGAGGTTATAATAATGTTAATTTAATATGCATCACTGTTTATTGTAAGGCTAACCAAGAACCTCTAATAACCCAAATCCATTCATTTATCCAGTATATAGTAATTAAATAGATGTAATGATCTAGGTACTGTTCTGGATTAGAGGGACTATATTGGAAAGAAGGAGAGAGAGGAGGAGGAGGAGGAGGAAGGAGAATAATCTCCCTGCCTTATAAAACTTTTTCATTTTAGTGGGGGTAGATTGATACTAAACAATTGAACACATAAGTATATAATATCATGTGGTATGAAAAGTACTACAGGAACAAACTAAGGTAAGGAGGCATTTGAAATAGGGTGATGAGGGCAGTAGTCCCATAGTTGGACATCTTTGAGCAGAGGCCTGCACTGTTGAGACGAAAGGAGAAACAGACATGTGACTATCTGGGGGAGAGTTCCCAGCAGAGGGGAGATTAAGTACTGAGCCCTAAGACAGAAATGTTCTAGGAGTATATGGGAAGGAGTGAGGGGTGCAGTGTGCTTGTCGTTGGGTGAGTGGCAGGAGAGCGGGAGGAGATACGGTTGGAAAGGTGTCAAGAGTCTGGTCGTGAGCCTGGCAAGGATCCTATTTCCCTTCCACTGGGGTGGGAAGCCAGCAGACGACCTGAGGAGGGAGTGATAGTATATGACATATTTTTTCAAAAGATGACTCTGGCTGCTGTGTAGAGAATAGGTTCTAGGAGGGCAGGAGTGGAAGGTGATGGAGGATGGATAGGAAGCAATGGTAATAGTCCTGAGATTAGAGGATGCCAGCCTGGACTAGGCTGATGGGAGTACAGTGGGGTAGAAGTTACTGGACTGGGACTTTATATTGAAGGTAGTATTAAAGGTAGAGCCAGCAAGATTTGGTGATTAAGTAGATGTGACATGTGAAAGTTTGAAAGGAGTTCCATTTCTAGGTTTTTTTGGTCTGATTTGGGGTGAATGGAGATGCCATTTACTATAGGTAGCTGCTGTTGACTGAACTTTGTCTCCCTCAAATGCATATGCTAAAGCCCTAACCTCCAGTGTGACTATATTTGGAGATAGGGCCTTCACAAAGTAATTAAGGATAAATGAGTACATAGGGTAGGCCCTAATCTGATACGATTGGTGGATTTACAAGAAGAGGAAGAGAGACCTCTCTTTCTCTGGGTGTCCACCTAGAAGAGGTCATGTAAACACGTAATGAAAAGGTGGCTTGCTACAAGTCAAGAAAAGAGAGAAGACCTCAGAAGGAAACCTACCTTGATGGCACCTTGATCATGGACTTCCAGCCTTCAGAACTGTGAAAAATAAATTTCTCTTGTTTAAGCTACCAGTCTGTGGTATTTGTTATGGCGGCCTGAGTAGACTAATACAGCAACCCTGAGGAAGGTATCTGTTATTTATTTACTTGGTTATTTTTGAGAGGAGTTATTAATCAAAGAGTTTGACTCTTGACAAGTTAAATTTGAAACTCTATTAGGCATGCAAGTGATGTTGTCTAGCAGCAAGCAGTGCAAAGGAAAAGTATAATAATGATGAAGGTAAACTAATAGTAATTTATAATAAAAACGAGATTAGCAATCGAAAGTTAGAGCTACCTCAAGGCAACAATGATTATGCACTAAAAGCAGAGTGTCTTTTCTGAATTTGTCAAGAATTCGATCTATCTTTATGTGCAATTTTGCCTGGAAGGTAGGAGCTTTGCAGTTGGTGTGGCAGCTGGCCTCACTATACTCCTTTGCTGGAGTTCACATTAACTTTAGAAATAATATACATTAGTTTATGAATACCACTAGCATGCAACTCTAATAAAGATTAAAGTCTGTGGAGTTTCTTGTCATTTCTTTATAAGAATTGAAGAGAATGATTATTATTTATTGAATCAGTACATAGCCTGCTAGGACTTTGTTAGTCCAAATGTGGGGATTGGACCATAATTTGAGCAAAGTCCTTGCTAATGTTAGGGCTGCAGGGGATGGCCTTCCTCATCTTTCAGTAGAGTTGCTTCTGCTTCATTCTTTCCTACATGTGCTGAGCACATTTATGTTTTGTGCCTTTATATGGGCTAGAATGCCTTTTCCCTCCCAGCTCCTGTGTTTGCAAACACTTACTCATTCTTCTCCTTTCACCTAAAATGTGACCTGCTCTGAGACACTGTTCAGACTCCCTAAAGCAAACAGGGGCTCTTTGTGCTGTGCACTCCTATTGCAATTCTGTGCAGAGTTCCATTTTAGCGTCTATGGTTTTGCATTGTTATTATAATACATCCTATTGTTTGTCCAGATAATAATGATGAAGATAGTAACAGCATTAACATTTATATCATTCCTACTATGTGGCTGACAATGCCCTATTTACTTAACCTATACTTCTCATCTCTGCTTTCATAGCATCTATTAGGCATTCAACAGGTGCTCAGTACTTATCAATTAAATAATTATATATTTAGTAGTATTCCCTAGGGTAGTCACAAATAGCAAAACATTCTCAATCCAGTTTATATGTTTTGTTGAAATTTAAATGCTCTTACATTTCTATTTTATTTTGAATAAAGATTTAATTTCTATTTTCAGTCTTCTATGCATAATGTAAAATAACAGAAGAACCCTTATTGTTTCAGAGCAGTCATTT
Organism: Microcebus murinus; assembly: GCF_040939455.1. Taxonomy (NCBI): domain Eukaryota; kingdom Metazoa; phylum Chordata; class Mammalia; order Primates; family Cheirogaleidae; genus Microcebus; species Microcebus murinus. Next base: position 20,081,535 of record NC_134116.1, on the reverse strand, counting down.
GCATTAGAACTTCAATGAACACATTTAAAAGAATTGCATTTACTCTACTCTTGGTGGATTGACAACCTAAATAGTTTTCAAAATTGTTAGGTGTTAACCTTTGCTATTGCCACAACAATGTGGTGTAACAAACTACCCCAAAATCTAGTGGCATTTTTTTCTCAGACATGGACCTCTGTGAGTTGTCTGGGGTTCAGTGATCAGGTCTGGGCTCAGCTGGTCTTGGTTCAAAGTCAAGGAGAGGTTCAGGTCTGTCCCACATGGTTCTTATTCTTCTAAGGCCAGCGAGATACGTGGGCATGCTCTTCTCATGGCAGTGGTTGATAGGTCCCAGGGGCAGGAGGCCTTCCTCAGAACTGGCATATCATCATTTCCACCTGCATGGCATTGGCCAGAGAGAATCATGTGGCCCATCTGACAACAATGGGGCAGAGAAATACAGACCTCCCACAATAATCCAATCTACCACATTGGGATTTTAAATTTTCCTTGACAAACAAGCTTAGATAATTATAGCGCCTCACCCATGTACTTACTTGTCTTAAAGCCTCTCGTTTCTCTGACCAGTCTGGGTTTCCTTGAAGTGCTTCGTTTTCCTTGGAAGAGTAAAGGAAACTCATCTTCTAGGTAGAGTTTTATTAAAATAAAATACTTTTATTAAAATAAAAACAATGAGACCCAGAACATTCTGAATTTCTTTCTGATTAAGGCCAGTCAAATATTAACTATGTCTTATCTGAGGTAGCAGGCATGACTGAAAACTAATTCTTATTCCTTTTTTTTCTGGGAAGCAGTTGGAATAGTACTAGTTAATTTAGTTGCTTAGAGCATGCTATTCATAAAAGAAGTATTATTTATTTAACCTCTGTGGTATTTTCAGTAAATTTTATAGCAACTTTGAAATTATTTACAAAAAAAATGACAAAAGAATATTGTGTAGGAAACTACCATCTCTCCTCCCCCACCCCCAGGTGGTAAAAATAAATTCTGCAAACATTCTATTTTATTGCTTGCTAAGTATAAATAACTTTTTCTTAAATGAGAAGTTAACCTGAAATTTAAGTTGTAAACATTAGAATGTCTGGAATAAGACAGCAATACTTTAATTATGCATTTATATTGTGTTCCTGTTAAAAGCAATGATCAGGTAAAAAGGAAATGTCTAAAAGAATTTTGAACTTCTTATGTATTAGGGTGCATTTTATACTGTCTATTCTTTATTCAAAGTCATCTTATAGTTTTCAAGTTGTTTTATGAAGCAGCATTCATGCTAAAATTGTTTCACTTAATTCTAAAAAGGACAGGTTTCTATGTTCTGGAACATTATTCCTATCCTTTCTATGTGCAAGCCTTTAGAAAACATTTATTTTCACATTTTAGCTGAAATGACTTTAGAATAGATACCGAGTTTATGATCCAAATATGTGCATTCTATTTTACCCTTTTTTTATTGGTAAGTTGTCTGAAATGATAAAACACTTGTTTAAAAGCTATTTACTTGGCACAGGTAATGAAGTTCATTCTCCCTGGCTTTCAGAAGATGTATTCTTAGGGGCAGGGCAGAAAAAGGGCTGGGGAATTCTCTGGGTGTAAGCCAAGGTCAATGCTGCATTTGAATTACTTTCTTAATGACTGGTCCTCTCAGTTCTCATTGACTCCAACAGTTTCCTAATTGCTTGGTAGGATGTTGGTGCTGTGTTTCATAGTCTGTCTCCTAGAGCAGAACTATGGCTCCACTCAATGACCTATATACTTCCCCTAAATTATATGGCAGAAATTACCTCTTTGGAGGCTAGGACTTGTGTCTTTGCTTTAAATGACTGTATCTAAACTGAACTCTTGTGTGTGCTAACCTACCACTGGGGAACAGAGGACCAAATAGGTGGATGTTCCCGGGCATGACTCAACCAATGGCTATTTGTTGAGTTTCGGTGATGAGGTGGATAACAAGCTGGCTACTGTAGGGTACATAAAAGTGAGTAACACATCTTGGGCAATTAAGCTTATTTGAGGACACAAGATTTATTTGTCCATTTATAGGTTAGGAGGCAGTATGGTATGATGGATACAAGCACAAACTTGTTTCTATCCCATTTAGGCAATATTTCATGATTCCTTACAATAAAACCAGAGGGAAATTACATCTTTAGACTTTTTTCCATCTCTTCTTCTGACTCCAAAATTCTGGTGGTTTTACCATTTTCTTAATATTGTCAAGATTTATAAATTTTACCCACTTCTTGCCCACTGTCTGGGAGATGGACATACTTGAAGCTCTGACTCAGGTGGGGCAAAGGCAATATATGTAACCTAAACATTTGTACCCCCATAATATGCTGAAATAAAAAATAAAAAGTTTACCCCCTTCTGAAACCACAATGTAAATATTTTATTTTGTCTGTAAGTTAATTCTAAAATTATAAAATATGTTATCATATATTATTATGCTTATGCAAATGTGGCCAAATGAAGAATCAAATAGCAATTAATCCTTATAGAAACATGGAAGCTGATACCTCTAATTTTATAGTATTTAGGAGAGAATATTTTTGGCTTCAAGATCAAATGCATTCTCATTTGAAGGATGATAATAAATATTCAAAAGCATGCCATGTTTTATTTCATTTCTTGTGATTTTCTTAACTAACTTTAAATTATTTTTATTTTTGTATATTTTTAATTACCTTTTAAAAACATGTTATCATATTACTAGGGTTAAAAATAACATGAGTGATTGCCTTGGGGGTCTTCCTCAAAAATTCTTTGCCTAGACCAATGTCTGATAGGGTTTTCCCAACATCTTCTTCTAGGATTCTTAAGGTTTCATGCCTTAGGTTTAAGTCTGTTATCTATCTTGAGTGAATCTTTGTGAGAGGTGAGAGGTAGGGATCCTGATTCAATCTTCTGCATGTAGCTAATCAGTTTTCCCAGCACCATTTATTGAAGAGAGATTCTTTTCCCCATTGTATATTTTTGTCTGCTTTATCAAAGATTAGGTTACCATATACTGATGGTTTCATCTCTGGTATCCCAGCAATAGCATTGTTGGGCATCTACCCAAAAGAGCATAAGACATTCTATTATAAAGACATCTGCACCCAAATGATTATGGCAGCACAATTCACTATTGCAAGATCATGGAAACAACCCAAGTGCCTGTCAATTCCTGAGTGGATAACTAAAATGTGGTATATGCTCACAATGGGATGTTACTCAATTCTAAGAAATGACAGTGAGCTAGCACTGTTTTGCTATCCTGGATTAAGCTTAAGCCCGTTATCCAAAGTGAGGTGACACGAGATCAAGAAAATGGGCTCTACATCTACTCACTATCAAATTGGTACTGACTGATTAAAACTATGGTGCTCAAATGGTGGTAGTATTCACCAAGTATTTGGGAGCGGGCGGGAGGGGAGACTCATATCTTAGGGTTATGGCAAGCATTGTGTAGGGTGGAAGGGAATACCTCTAACCCTTCTTAGGGAGAGGTAAATATATACAATGTAACCAAAATGTCAAAAATAATAATAATAATAACACAAATGTGTGGATATGTGTTTATGTGTATGTGTGTGTGTATGTATATGTGTATGTTCAGGAATATTTGTATTCCTGAATGGACTATATCTTAAGACATTCTTCCAGTATAGCCTGCCCCTGTCCCAATGTGGGTAAAATTCTCTCCAGGTCTGTGTCCCTGTGTTATTTAGGGAACAACTTTCACTAATATCCTGGGTAATGTCTCCTGTTTCCAGTAATCCCTGGTCTTATTTTTCTTTACATCTTTTAAATTTTACTTCACTGTTATATTTATTCAACAAGTATTTTTCGAACACCTAGTATGTACCAGACACCATTCTAGGTACTCGTGATACACTTGTGTATAAAACAAAATCTCTATCTTTGTGGAACTTATGTTAAAACCAGGAAAACATAAACAGCAAAGATGGGTACATTATATAGGCATGTTAAAAGGTGATGAGCAGGAAAAAACAAACAAAGACTAAGGAGATGAGGGTAAAGGAAACCAACAGGGCTGGTGGAGGGAGGGTTACAAATTTTTTAATGAACAGGCTATACTTCAGAGCAGTTTTGGGTTTATAGAACATGTGAGCAGAATGTACAGAGTTTACACTGGTTACAATTGATGAATAAATATTTATACATAGTTATTAGCTAAGATCCATAGTTTACACTAGAGTTCACTCTTTGTATTATACCTCCTATGGATTTTGACAGATGTATAATGTCATGTATCCACCATTACAGTATCATGCATAACAGAGTCACTGCCCCTCAAATCTTGTGTCTACTTATTTATCCCTCCCTCCCTTGCCCTGAAACACTAGTGACCACAGATCTTTTTACTATCTCTATAGTTTTGTCTTTTCCAGATACCATATAGTTGGAATCATACAGTATATAACAGCCTTTTCAGACTTGCTTGGCAAAATGCATTTAAGGCTCCTCCATGTCTTTTTGTGGTTTGACAGCTCATATCTTTTTATTGAGGGTTGCAATTTTTAATAAGACAAGTAAGGCGGATCTCATTGTTGGAGTGTATACTCTCATAACTTCTGAAATAGTTCCTGGGATGAAGATTTTCTGAGTCCTCGAATCCCTGAGCATGTTAATGTTTTATACTCACACTAAGCCAATAATTTGGTTTGGCACAGCATTCTAGCAAAACAGAACGTCCCCTCAGTACTTTGAATGCATCGTTCCATTGCCTTTTAACATCTAGTGTTGATAGTGAAAAGTCTAACACTCATTACTTTGTAGATAATCTCCATGTTTTATTTTACTCTGGGCACTCCTAGGATTTTCTGCTAATCTTGATTGCTTTGACACCTCACAAGGATGTTCCAAGGTACCAGATCTTTTTATGTTCATCTGATATTATTTTTTCCCTGTTTTTTATTGATTATGTCCTATTACTATGGTTTGAATCTGTCCCCCAAAAGTATATGTGTTGGAAACTTAATCCCTGATGCAACAGTGTTGATATGTGGGGCCTAATAAGAGGTGATTATGTCATAAAGGCAGAGCTCTCATAAACGGATTAATGTCATTATCATGTGAGCAGCTTAGTGATCTTAAGAGTGTGTTGTTATGAAGTGAGTCCTGTCCTGGGTCCCCCTCTCTGTCTTGTGCACTCACTTATGCTTTCAGCCCTTCTGCCATGACGTGGTACAGTACAAACTTCCTCTCCAGATGCCAGCACCATGCTCTGAGATTCCCCAGCTTCCAGAACTGGGAGAAATAAGTTTCTTTTCTTTATAAGTTACCCAGCCTGTGCTATTCTGTTATAGCAGCAGAAAACCCACATTGGCCCTCCTAAATCTAATCTCTTGCTTCCTTAAATTTGATCTCATGTTTAATGTCTCCTTTTCTTCTGTCTCCACTCTAGGAAATTTCCTAAAAGTCATCTCTAACTCTTAATTTTTATTTTGTTGATTATATACCTATAACTATAAAGGATAATTATATTATTTTTCTTGTTCACATACAAGTCCTTCTCGTAGCATCCTATTCTTATTTGATGGTAATACCTTCTGAACCTACCTCTACAAGGATAATAATTCATTAAAGTCTTCTTTTGCTACCTGAATGATGTTTCCTCTAGCATCAGTTAAATTTAAGGTGTTTGGATGTGAAATAGACAAGCAAGTTGACTTTCAATCCCTCTCTCTACCCACAGTAGTTTTCCATAGGCAAATTACTTAATTTCTGTAAAAAAAAAAAAAAAAAAAAAAAGCGGGAGTTGGGAGGTTGTTTACTTAGTTGATTTTGCCTAGAGGTGAATTCTGAGCTGCTCATTGTTGGCACCTGCCAGGATGCAGGTGGCAGGTTAGGGACTGGTGTATTTCTATAATTACTCATCCACTGTCTGTTTCACTCCCCTCTCCTCCTGGTTACCTGGTTACTCTGAACTACGCGGCTGCTCTGGTGCTTCCCCAGGGAGATCAGTTCTTACCTCTGCAGCCAACAGGCTGTACTGGGCACTAACAATATATTGAGGCAAAAGCTTTGGACATCTTCCTGATGATTTAGTGTTCAACACACACACACACACGCACACGCACAAATGCACATAACATATTCAAATTCAAATCTTTAATGATCGCTATTAGTTATTTCTGATGTAATCCATGACTTTGAAAAAAAATCAAATGAAATTATTATTCTGCCTAGTTAAAATGTTTTTGTTTTGTTGTCAAGTTTCTTTTATAATGTATGTAGTAGTTATGAGTTTGATGAGAACCAGTAAATGACAGCAAGTCTAAACATATGAATTCATTTGTTCTGTAGCTACTTAATGTATAAACTATGAAGCAGGCATTGTGTTGGGCTCTGGTGATAAAACAACTAAAGACATTGTTCCTGACCTCAACTTTGTACTTTAGTCAGCAAGGTATACAAGTAAAGCCACAGTTATTGTACTGTGTATGTGTAAGCTACAGACGTTCCCAGGCACTGTGTAAACACAGGGATGTATCATTAGACCAACTGGGTGAAGAGGAAAGGTCTTCAGTAGGTTGCTGAGTTGAATTTGGAGGATTTTCAGAGTTAACTAGGAAAAGGGAAGATACATATTTTGGGCAGTTGGAGTGGCTCAGCTAGAGGTACAGAGATTCCTAATTTAGGGAACTGCACCTTGTTTGGTGTGGTCAAAGTGTATGATGCACCTGGGAAGATGAAGATGAAGACAAAGGTGGGTGAAGATCTGGGGAGGACAGAAGACGCCCCCATCACAATGAGCCTGTGTGATGTGCGGCCGACACGCTTGGAATTCATCCTGAGGATGAGGTGTACCAGCGATGGATTTCAAATAAGTGTGTGGCATGATCAGAATTGCATTTCAGAAAGGTCACTCTGGGTGCTGTGTGGAGACTTAGAATTATTCCCTCTAATTTATTTTATTTCTGCTCAGATCCAGCAGGGATAGTGAAGGGCTGGGCTCACTTCCTTGTTCTCATCCTCTCCAAATTAGGAGGTATCAATGGAAATTCTCAGGAAATTGGTGACTCACCTTCTTCCCCTACCCCCATTTGTAGAAGTTGGACTGGGGATAGCTAGAAGTGTGGAGCTATGACAAAATCTTCCGCATCATTCATGGCTACAATTTTTGCAAAACTCATGGTATTGAGTTGGATTCTTCCCTTATTTGGTCGATACTGGTAATTATTGTTATTATTATTACAAGCTACTGTTCATAATTTTTTTCCTTTCCATTAGGTATGGAAGAAAGCAAATGCTGTGATCTAGTGTTCTTTCCATCTTTCCATAGATTACACCCTCTACTATAGGAGCTACCAGTCCTGAGTGCCTATTGAGTGCTTGAAATGTAGCTAACCTGAATGGAGATGTTCTATAAATGTAACATGCATAGCGGATTTCAAAGATTTAGTAAGAAAAATAAGAAAGTACAGCATCTCAATAATTTTTAAGTTGTTTACATGTTGAAAGTATTATATTTTAGATATATTGAGTTATGTTAGATTATTCAGTGGTGTTTACTGTTTCTCTTTACTTTGTTAATGTGGTTGCCAGAAAATGTAAAACTACATTATGGCTCACATTGTATTTTTGTTGGCCAGCACTGACTTAGAAGACTCATTTAAAAATAACATAGCAACAGCATTTAAGGGATTTTTTTTTTAAAGTACGTTAACTTATTCAGATAGCAAGTATTTATTGAGTACTATATTAGATCTGTAGTGGAAAGTGAAACAATGTCTTAGCTCTCATGGAGCTTATATTTTAGTGAGGGAAGCGGACAATTAGCAAGTGAACCAATAAATATGTATGTAATTCTAGTTAGTGATGAGTGATGTGAAGAAACTAGGGCAGAGTCTGGGAGCAGAGAGTTCCCTGAGGCTCTGCTGGGAGGGATGGAGCCTATTGTAGACAAGGAGATAGGAAAAGCGCATTGGAGGAGATATCACTCAAACAGAAACTGGAAATGAGGAGGAGGACCAAGCGAGGTGAACTTCTCAGGGAGGAGCATCACCAGCAGAGGAAACCACAGAGGCAGAGGCCCTGCGGCAGGAACAAGCTCAGTGTGTTGGAGAAATAGCAAGAAAGCCCACGGGGCTGGAGCAGAGTGAGGTGGGAGAGTAGTCGGTGATGGTGTGAAGGGGTAGGCAGAGTTGTTCTCAAAGTGTAATTCACAGACCCGTGGAGATCTCAGGACCTGCCAAGGGCATCCTCAAGGTCGAAACCATTTTACTGTGTTAATATTTGCACTGATGATAGAAGGCGAGGGTGGAGCCCTAGTGCCTCTTAGGCGGGGACACTAAACTCTATGAGTCGCTCTCTTCTCATTGCTATTCAAGACCAGTCCACATAATGCCAGGTTCACTTAAGAATGACCTTGATAAAGCAGTGAGATTATTAATTGCATAAAGTCTTGAGCTGTGAGTACACATCTTTTTAACATTCTTGTTAATGAAATGAGAAGTACATGTTAAGTACTTCTGCTGCATACCCAAATAAATGTCTGTCCCTAGGAGAAGCGCTGGGGCAATTGAATTGTGAGCTTAACTGGCAGTGATTTTTGTGGAACATCATTTTTACTTGAAATAAATGTCTTGCAAATTATGGCTTTTCAGACTCAGGTATTTAGCAGACATTTTCTCAAAAATGAACCTATCACTTTGAAAGTGAGCCTGATCACTTCAAGGAAAACAGATGACAGTATTTGTTGCTAATGATAAATTTCTAGCTCTCAAGAGAAAAGTAAAACTTTTTTTTAAAAATATATTTTTAATTATTATGGGTACGTAGTAGGTATATATATTTATGAGGTACATGTGATGTTTTGATATGGGAATACAGTGTATAATGATCAAATCAAGGTAATTGGGGTATCCATCGCCCCAAGCAATACTTTTTGGGAAACCTGTATCAGCCCCCATAAGCTAGACAGGTGCCCAGTACTTAGAGACTTTACTGATGAGATCGGTGGCTATATTAACAAATGTGATTATTTGATGTTATGTAATGAAAAATGCTAACATTTAAAAGTTCTGCATAACTCAGTGAACCAATAGTTTCCAATGACCAGCGCATAATATCAAAAATCATCTCTGGGTAAAAGATTAATTCAAAGTGCAAGATAGAGCAACATATTTTCTACATCACAATACAAAAGGTCTATTAATAAAGCTTCAGATGGCATACTGCATACAACTGTGAAGACATGACCACTTTTGGTACTAGAATACCAAAGAAAAATATCCACAATTATCTGAAAGTGCTATTAAAATATCCCTGCCTTTGCCAACATATTCATGGAGGCTAAATTTTCTTCATATCCTTCAACTAAAATAACACATCAAAACAGAATGAGTGCAGAAGGAGGTATCCAGCTGTCTTTTATTAAGCCAGACAATAGATTTGCAAAATATGAAACAATGGCTCTCTTTTTACTGATTTTTTGCGGGAGGTTAGTATAGTTTTCTTTCATAAAAATATGCTATTTATGTCAACATGAAATGGGTTTATTATTACTATTTATAAACAAGTTAGTAAATTAATGTTTTTAATATTTCTCAGCTTTAATTTTAAATACAGTAGACAGTATTAATAGATATAACCTACATAAACAAAAGTTTTTGGGGACTTCAATAATTTTTAGGAATTTAAAGAGCCCCTGAGGCCAAATTGAGGGCTGCTGATCTAGAGTTAGAAATTTGGATTGTATTGTATTCTAAGTGTGATGCAAAGCGATAGGTAGAATTTAGGGATGGGGTAATACAAAACCTAATTTATATCTAAAATATTACTGTATCTATGGAAAACAAGAATATATTGCAAGAGGGAGTGTATGGAGGTCAGTTGGGATGCTCAAATTGAGAAATGGAGTCTGGGATGAGGGTACTTGTGGTAGATATGGTAAGAATGCATTGGATTCAGAATATATTTAGAAGGTAGATCTTATGAAATTGACTGATGATTCAGATGTCTGTAATATTCAAATTCCTTCTTATTTATCCATATGCCTTTCTACCTTTTGATCATATACATACATGAATTTACATAAGTGACACGATGGTGATCTTACATTTTATATTCTTCATTGTTCAGTGGTCTTTTATGCTTGAGGCCTGCTCTTCATAACTGTCGTTTTCAAGTTTGCATATTATTCTACAGAACGAATGTGCCATAATTTCATTTATGATTTTTGCTTGTGAGACATTTAGATGATTTTAATTTTTTAATATTATAGATAAATCACATTGTATATATAAATGGCTTTCTTCTATTGAATTGTTTTTAGTATGAATTTAGATAGAATCCACCTCATCTTTTAGTTATCCAAGAGCAAATTGCCTATGTTAACATTCACTTCTCTCCTCTGCTATTCTAGAGGTTGCTGATAACAAGGCCAAGTGCATCCAAGGTTTCTCAGTCTCAATACCTTGAGGAATCACATGAACCCAAGAACAATGGAGGGAATCAGGCCATGAGACTTAGAACTGATCACTGATCTTCAAGTTGTATGGTTTCAAGATTTGTAAAATAATTTAAAAAAATATGATGGATTTTTATGTGTGTGCTAATTAAATTTGGGAGGACTTGGAGCACTGCCCATGTGACTTCCTCTTTCCCACCATGACAACTCCCAAAACACCTCTTCACATGCCTAAAGATTCATGGGCAATTTGAAACCCCACAGCCTAGATGGCAAATGCAGTCATTCAGCTCACATATAGTGTGTACCTTCTCTGTGCCAGGCTTACAGTAGGTTCTGGGAGTACAAGATGAACAATCCCTATTTGACAGATGACCCAAGATAGAAACCTGAGAACATTCCCTTAATTCTTCCTTTACACAGATGTTCCTTAGCTGATCAGTCTCCATAACTCTTGTTTCATTTCTGATATGTCTTTCAAATATATGCCCTCCTTTCCATTTCCAACAACAGTTTGGTCTTTGTCATCAACCCCTAGTACTGTTATAGTAAAAGGTTTGTTTGTTTTTTTTTTTTTTTGGCTGTCCTGGCTGTGGTGTTTCCTTATTGATAATTTTCTCAAACTGTTGTCAGTCAACCATCCACCTCTTGAAACACAGATCTGATACTACCAGTCTCCGCTGAGTGATTCTCCAAAGGTCATGTGCATTAGAATCAACTAGGTTCTTGTCAAATTGAAGATTTTGATTTACCAGATCTGATGATTCTGCTTATCTGACAAGTTTCACGTGAATCCTATGCAGTTGGTCTACTGACCACCCTCTGAGTAATAATAATTTAGAGCAATCTTCATTGCTTATAAACACCTCCTTTTCAGAGAATCATCTCCAATCTATATTCTAGCTATCTCTTTCCACTTTTTTCCTCCACTCCCCATTCTCTCAGCCCTCATCATTATGCTAGTTATTCTCTTAATAAACAATGAATTTATTTGTAGCAAAGCAAACATTTGCAAACCCCTCTTCTCCCCAACTTGTCCCCCACAGTCAGGCACTGAGAGAGTCAAATTGGCCTGGTTTGTTGACAAATTGGTATTTGGGAAAATGGGATTTTCCTTGGATTAAACCATATTTTACAGATGCTCATTTATTGCCTTTCAAATATGTGGTGAAATATTTGTTTCTTTTCCAAGTAGTTACTATAACATCATTATAAGCCCAAAGTTTATCAGAGTGTTCTGCAAACATCCCCTCTTTGTGTTGGCTGGATGCTACTTAGCATAAATTACAATTCATGATAATTATATTAAACCTTGAGCTACATCTTCCCAGTGCAGGTCAGCAGGGCAGAGGGTGGCCTGTGACTCATTAGTGCTGTTGCAGCCAGGACCATCCGTCTGGTCAGGACAGGGTCATTAGCCCATCCATGAGCATCTTTCCAACAAGCAACATGGAAATTCCAGCTTCTTTGAGGATGCAATGCCAAATTTTAGTTTGGTAACAAAGCACTTTAAGTAAGGAAACTAGCACAGTGGCCTGAGGTCACAGAAGCTGAAAAGAAAGCTTATCCCGAGAAATCCAAGATGTTTTCAGAACACAGGGGGCTGCTGTAGGGATCCTGTCCTCCTGCTCACACATAAAGTGAGAAGGCAGTGTGCAGTCAGGTTTCAAAAGTGCATTTGACTGAGTGGTACAAAGCCCGGGTCTTCTCGTTTTGGATCCTAGTAGTTTTGTAAACTTGAGAAAAATCGCCAAATATCTATGACACTTAGTTTCCTTACGTGTGAAACGGAAGTTTTATTTGCCCTACTTGTCTACCTGGGGTGTCGTGAAGGCTAAATGAGACAAAGACAGTGGTAGCAGCAATCATCGCCAGCATTCCTTACCTCATAGAATTACTATGAATTTATTGTTTCTTTACTAGGAAATAGTTGGAGGTGGACACACTTTTAAAGCCACTAGAAATTTACTCAATAGTAAACTTGAAGATCAGTGATCAGTTCTAAGTCTCACGGCCTGATTCCCTCCATTGTTCTTGGGTTCATGTGATTCCTCAAGGTATTGAGACTGAGAAACCTTGGATGCACTTGGCCTTGTTATCAGAAACCTCTAGAATAGCAGAGGAGAGAAGTGAGTGTTAACATAGGCAACATGCATCCAACATGCTCTTGGATAACTAAAAGATAAGGTGGATCCTATCTATGTCTGATGCGTGACAGTCGTCGTTATTGGGGCAATATATGTAAGAAATAATTCCTGCCATCTCTCTCCCTGAGTCCGTTGCCTTTTGAGAAATGAATACAACTGTCCGATGTTAGTTTTATTACAGGTAAAGCTGGAGGAAGCACGCAGCTTGGATTTGAGGTCAATATGGGATCCCTTCTCCTTCTCTCCTGAACAAAACAGACCTCCCTCCAGAGGCCAACAGAGTAGACAAGTAACAGCTATGCTCATCCCAGATACCCCAGCCCCACGCCATCCCTAGCAGGGGTAGGGCCCATCCCAGGTGGGCAAAGAACAGCCAGGCCTCTGTGAGCAGTCACCCTTCTCCGTGGGAAGGTAGCCATGACTATGGCGAGAAAACCGAGAACTGGTTCCCTGCTACTTCTGAGAGAGGGAAATTCCTGTATGAATGGAACACAAGAGGTATCTAAAAAGAGGGAATAGTTATTTCTTATATGCATACATTATTCCATTTAATGTTCACAACTGTACCTTCATATACATGGAGTTTTCTCAATGAGAAATACAAGGCTTACAGAGTTTAAGAACTTGCTGAAGTTCTTTCAACTAGCGTGGATGTGCAAGTGTGGTGCACACTCTCAGCGTTTTAGGAGTAATGAAACAGTGGAGCTCGGGTGGTTCTGTCGGGAAATACTTTGGTGATCATGGGACTAGTGGGTAAGAAGAAGGCTCAAAAGGAAAATGTTGATTCCCTGAAACTTCTGAGAGAGGGAAATTCCTGTATTGTGGGACATAAGAGGTATCTAAAAAGAGGGAATAGTTGTTTCTTTCCTTTTTTTTAACTTGAATAAAATGGAATTTATTTCAAGCACTCAGAAGAACCTCATAGAACAACAACAACAACAACAAAAAATTACAATAAGGCTTAGAGGAAATGGGAATTGACATGTTCCTTTTCTTTCTTTTCTCCCCTGGATCTTCTTTTCACCTCAAAATGCATGCCTTTCACACCTTCCACATTATCATCATCGTATTTTTCCCTCCCCTGACCAGTTTCTGTACTCACGAACCCACTTTTACATGGCCTGTCCTGAATGCCCTGAAATGGTGCCCTCATCCCCCAGTTGATGGAACCTCACAGCAAAGCTCCCCCAGATTAATGGCTTGGTCTCTGTATTCTCATTTCATGGTCCCTGCAAAGAGCCATTTATTGGTTCAGCTAGGGCCAGGTATCTACATTAGTATAATCAGGTATTATTGTTTCTTACACACACACATAGAGCCCAAGATGTTCTAAGAAGGACTTGGAGAAGGTAAGAAAAAGCTTGTCCTGAACTTCAGGAAGTAAAAAGTACCGAATGCGTGGAGGTCTGAATTTGGGAATGGGGCCTCAGGGGGAAAAGTTGTGCCAGGGTCACAAAGAGGACCTTTGCTAATAGTACAAGGATGCCAGATTGTGTACTGACACCACTAATGGAGCAAAAGAGGATGGCAGGGGGACGGCATTAACAATCACGCTCTCGGCCACTTTTGCTTGCTTGGTGACACAGCTCTCTCCGTGTTTCCTCCTCGTGGAAGCCTTTTCCAGGAGGTGGTCTACACAGCATCTGTAGGCAGGAGGTTAAAAGCTCTAACATAAGATGCATACTTAATGTGATTTTCTGCTTCATTCTCCTTTAAAGAGAAACCGGGGAGCTAAAGTGTCAATGTTTGTAGCTTCATTCTCTGTTGTAATTGGATGATGTTGCTTGCATTTGAAACGGGAGCCAAGTGAAGTGAAACTAAAAACTTCTTAAATGGTGCTTTGATTCTTCAGGGGAGTAGAGACGTAGAGAGACTGATGAGTTATTTGGACCTTCCTAGGAAAAGAAAACCCTGGACACTGACAAGCCTTTCACGTTTATTTACTTAAAAACAAGCTTCTCATTCTTCAGAGTTTCAAAAAAATGATCCTGCATGTTATTGACAAATAATAATTTAATGGACAGCCTGATTAGATGGGCACAATGAATTAGCTATCGGCCTGACAGCCATGCGCGCATTATGTTCCGTATCTGTTTACTCAGCACTAGGTGGAATGCAGAAGTCTATTGAAAATCAGATTTCCATGCTGCTTTGTCAAAGCAAATTTAATCACAGCCAGAACATGTGGCATCCATCATTTCCACTTCAGAAGACATCAACAGGGGCAGATCAGCAACAAGGAGCCAGGCTGCCATGGCTGTCCTCCACTCACACGAAAATTAAATTTAACTATAGATCCTTGATAAATTAGGCCGCCGAAGCCATCAGACATGATGACTAAGTGCTCAGTATTAAAGTAATCCCCAGAGGCCCCCAGACTGACAAGAAGCACAGTCTCATTGGATCTGGCCTTGAGGTCTTTGCAGGCATTCATACCTCTGCTGTGGACAGATAAATATGGGCTTTAGCATCCTGTCCCAGGGGGCCAGAGATGATTTTTTTCTAGAAATCTTTTACTTGGTCTTTGGTTTTCCAGAAGTTTCTATTAGAGTTCTCGCAGTCACTTGCCCAATCTATCTTTTCTTTACACACTTCCTTCCTTTCTCATTATTATTTTCTCTGTCAGGCATGGCTTATCAAACCTCCAAAATAACTGTTGAATCTCAATTGTTTTAAAAATGTTCCTTCTCTAGCATTGCATGTTATTCTTCCCCAGGTTACAGCTTATGGGGAGTAAGACTGCAGATATAATTTCATGGAATGCAAAGACTGTAAGCTATCTGAGGGCAAGGACCATATTTTATTGATTTTTTTAAATCCCCCCCAAACTTAGAAATGAGCATATGGCACACAGGCTGGGCTTAATTCATGTGTATTGAATGAACAAGGGAGCAAATGAATGCTCATCAGACTCAGTCACATGCTCTGATTATAGGATTCAGAGCCATCTAATGCTGAAAGCAAGCCAGATGTATATACTGGCTATATTATTAAATAGCTCCAGGGTAATTATGTATACCTACTTCTTTGAAATTCAGTTTTGATTGACCAGCTAATCACATTGACATTTTTTGGCCTCAGTTTCTCATGCTTTAAATGGTACATTGAATTGTATCTACCCCATGTAGTTGTTAAAAGGTTTAAATGCAATAATTTATTAACATTAGTTAGCACAGGGCTTCCACATGAAAGAAGAATCAGGACATGTTAGCTACCATCATTGTCATCATCATCATCATCTTCCTCGTCGTGGTTATTATTATTTATATGTCTTTTGTTCAGCATCAGTCTTGGCATTGCCTCAGCAGACAAGGAAAAAGCCACACATACAGGAACAACATGTAAAAGAGATGCAGAACAGACCATACAACCTTAGAATTTCGAAGTAGGGTGGGGACATCTGACTTGATGGGACCATCTCTAGGCCTTAGAGAGGAGGCAGGCAGAGCGTCCTGAATGATGTGGGGAAGGGAGACGTGCCTGGAGTAGGGTGGACACATGAGTGCAGGAATGGGACACTAAAAAGAATGGCCTAACTGGGAAAGGAGAAGGTTTGACTGGGGATTAGTAGAAGATTAAATGATACAGTTGTGGGTGGGGCTAAATGTTTGGAGAATCTCTAAAGCTAGGCTAGGGTTTGAAATTGGGGCTTGATGCACATGCACTGACATCCATTTGAGGTTCTTTACCAGGAAGTCACATATAAAAATGAGTAATTAATGCAGAGGTGGGAGAGAGGCTGGGATGTGAGAAATTAGGTATGAGACAAGGGAATATGAGTTAGGGGCAAACATAAAGCATCTATTGGAGGAAGAATCAATGGGTTTGGGGCATGACTCCTGTCCTTTGCCAGACAATAGGAAATAGCACGTTGCTATTAAGGAGCAAACCCCCTTTCCTAATGCCGCCAGGAGGGAAGGGCAGGAAGAGTTCACCTCCCTCCAAACTGATTGACTTGCTGGAATAATTTAAAGTGTTACTAATTGAGAATAACTCTAGAGCCTGAGAGCACTCTGCACTTGGAGTTATATTTATAACTCCTTTTTAACTTCATCAAATGCCAATTTAAAAACTTATAGTCAATAATCAAGCACATTTCAATCCTGCTGAAAAATTACGATGTACACTTAAGCACACACCCATGCTTATATTTTCAACATGAAGCGTTCAAAAGGAGCTGGGACTAAGCACTGTGTACCTTCTTAGCAGGTTTACATGAACATTTTTTTGAAGTTGTTATGAAAATTGTTAAAGCATTTTCCTGGTATCTTGTGGAAACACTTAGAAGCTTTGGCAGAAATCGTTGTCTTTGGTCTAATCACATATTTCCAAAGGCAGTTTACAAAACATGTTATTTTGCTATTTACTAATTATATTTATTTGATACACCAATCACTTAATAGCCTCTGGCTGCATTTACAAATAGTATTGAAAAAGCTCCCGCTGTTACACTTATAATTTATTACAGACAACATAAAAACAAGATGCTCTCTCTCCGCATGCATAACACACACAGGGATGCTTGGAGAAAAACTCTGAGCAGATCCAGAATGATCAAATATAAAGGGCATCCTTAGCTGGGGGCATTAGTTTCTTTCTAGACAAGCTGGAGACTGTGGCTCTTTTCTGTCTGTGGTTGGAGAGAGGAAAGTCAAAATCATGCTTGGGATGCTGACTCCAGTTGGCTGAGAATGGTGGAAAACTATGTCCTCCAAGGCACAGGTTGGTGCCTGCCACTATAGGCCTGTTTTCAGGATATTCTGCAACAGCCAGGTTGAATGAGGTCCTGAAGGATCTCAAAGAGTTTGTGATGACTCATACTTTCTCCAGAGATGATTATGCAAAAGAGGGCTGTCCCGTGCAGAAACCAACAAAGTCGTGTGATTTCAGAAGTATGCCAACTTTTGGGGGGAGGAAATCTTCCACCCACCTATATCTGGTGGTCTTCCCTTATAGCCTCTTCTCATTGGTATAATAATTCTTTCAAGATTTGTCAGGCACTTTGTCTTGTGTAAGATGTGATAATCCTTTGCAAAGCTCATACGGTGGTAGTTAAATTAAAGCACTTCTCTCTTGCCTCCAAGACCTGAGGAAGACTGTAGTGTCAGTCATGACTGAAAAGTGGTTTCCACTCCTGGTTGTAACTACTTCCACGTTCCTCCCCTATTACGCATTTATTTCTCTGTGCTGCCCTCCTCTCTTTTCAAACCATTTGTTCCATTTCTTACATGCATTTGTTTGTTTCCATATGGATTGTAAGACTGTCAATGTCTCTGAGGACAGGAGATATGTTTCATGCATCCTTATATCACTGACTTACCTAATTCCTAGTAGAGTGTGACTCGAATGGTTAAATGTTAGATAGAATATGACAGAAAAAAACAGTCTTAGCCAGGATCAGTTAATTTCAATAAGGTGTCTCAAAAAGCAAGGACACTAATAAATAAACCAATGCTAGGACTTATATATTTTTGATGGTAGGTTGGGTGTCAGAAGTCTATTTTATAAATGGGAATAGGAGAGAGACTGCCTCTGTTTGCAGCTGGATAGTGATGGTCAAAAAACGAGGGCATGAGATAAATAAGCTTGTCCATTCAACCTCACAATTCTACCGAGGGCCTGGCATACCTTAAAGGTTATGTTTTGTATATAATGGATGCAGATGAAGCAGATTCTAATGCAACTGTTATGCTTATGCTGCGTACTTCAGAACAGGATGAACCAAACACTATTCATAGCTTGAGGTACCTTGCCCTGCATGTCGTCAAAGCATTTAACTCCAAGCAAATAATGAGATTCATGTAGAAAGAGATGCTGTTTTATTGTCCTGGTAAAATACGTGAATAATTTACAAAGTAATTCTGATCAGACTTCAAGGGGAAAAATAAAAACACAATGGCCATGCCTTTCTGTTGTCTTATATAATAATAATAGAGATCTATTGTGCTATGAATTTATAACCAATTTGAAATAATAAAAGTTTTGTTTTAAAAAGTATCCTAGTGAAATATTTGAGCACATACAAATAGATTTTTAGAAATATTTAGATCACATAAAAAATTCAAGAAAAATTAGGAAAAATCTTTTTTCTATGAATGTTTACCAGTTTCACTTTTTCAGTGGAATTTGTACCCATTCCACTCTTTCTTGATGACGTAGGTTACAGAACACTTGGGTCAGAGGAGATACTACATCTCCAGCTATCTATTAATTCCATTTGGGCAGAGCCCTTGTTCTGTATTTTTTGCATGGTCTATATTTTACACATGTTTCTTGTTCCAATGCCTCCATAGGCTGTGATACTATTCAGGCACAAGAGTGGCTTGCTTATTCAAGGTTTCTCAGGGAAGTGTTTTTCAACTGAGAATTATGTCCAGTCCATCTATAATAAAAAATGGTCAACAGAGTAGGTGCCTCATATTTTGGGCAGACTGGTTGAGATATAGGAACAGAGAGAAAATAAGGAAATTAGAAACACAGAAAAAGCCCCTATCTGTTCATATACTATCCTAGCATTCATTGTTTCTCTGGTTTTCTCTGTAAACTTTAATCTGAGCTCAAATGTGTAGCTATCGTATGACATGACTACAAAATTCAACCCAACCAAGGCATTTGCACAACTCAATTTGGGTACACATTTTAGAGTCTGTTTATTTTTAAATATCTCTTCATTGTTTTCCTACCATTTTAGCATATTCCTGGAATTGAAAAAAGAAACTAGTGAATAATTGGTTGCTCATTAACAGGTGTTGAGTTCCCCCAACTAACCACTCCTAGGTTCAGAAAGCCACATCCACTTGTTCTCTGAGTTCCCTGTTAATATCCTTAACTGCTGTTCTGATTTTGCATTTCCCATTGCCTACTTCCACCTGAGATCTCTCTCCCTGTGGCCTGAACAATAAATGTGCTTGGTATTTTCCTGTAGCCCAGGGATTGGGCATTCTGCATATGAGAATCTACGTTATTCCTTCACTCTCAGGGTCTCTCTGATGAATGATAAGAACAGAGTGTTGGATATAGGTCATTGACAGGCTGGGCAAGGGGACAGTGGCAGCCGGCTAAAACTCCATCTCTACTGAGAACTCTTTTATGGCAACATGACATTGAAAACTCACTTGGGGGCAGCCAGGTAAGGTTCTGAAATTTTCCAGCATATTGGGTCTTGCAGCATGGTGAGCACTGCCCTAAACCTTAATACATAGCTGACCCTTTGGCAAGTTCAACCTGCATCCATTTCTTCCCAGGTATTTTTCAATATATGTTTTGTATTTATTTCTTCAAAGGCACTTTCCAATACAAATTGTACCTTTCCCTGGTTTTTATAGCACTTGGATACAAAACTTATTTAAAATGTCCACATATTTATCATGTGCTTGTGAGTTTCTACATTTTTTATTTTTCTTTTTTAACTTGTCACTTCACTTATGTTAGATTCATTTTATCTGCTAAATTATAAGCATGCGAACAGCAGAAAACATTTAGGGGTGTCTTCCAGCCCTCCCTCCATCTACCCCAATATCCCCAATCCCTCTTAAGCCAAAGGGGCCTTGATCAGCATTGTTTAAATTTGGCTAATGGATTCCTCGCTGAGGATAATCTCTTAAACTGACATTTTAAGCCACGCCATTAATTACAAACTAGCACACTCTTGTAACTTAATGCCACTTCCTTCACTTTGCTCTGCAAACCATTTTTGTTCTAAAATAAATTTCATAAAGGAATCACTTCTCTTTGCTTAGCTTGGGACATCTAAATTAGCCCGAGGCATTCCTATTTATTTCTGGTTCCGAGGACCTTCTGGAATTAGATCCGACATGGAGTCCTCCACAGGGAGCTGGCAGCTGGCAGCACCAGGATGGATGGGACACTGAAAGCAAATAGAATAAGAGTGACCTCAGGAACAGATTAATCTATATCTATGCACAGATATATGTCACACGTATTCCTGAGAGCTCCGATACACAGAACAGAAAAATCTTAGGGCTGGGGAGGAAATGAGAGGCCATTTAGTCCAAGCTTGACATTTTACTCGTGAGAAGACTGAGGCCCAGAGATAAGGAGTGACTTCCTGGGGTCATAGAGCCCATTAGTGGAAAAACCAGTATTAGAACCAGGTCTTCTGGTTCCTGAGAATGTACCGTGATTTGGATGTTTTAAGAGTTTCAGTTCTTCCTGCTGATTTTAGGGCTTAACTCATAAGGAGACCTGAGAGTTAACTATCAAAATTGAAATGACTGTAATAAATTAACAATGTATAGTGCCTGGGAGCTATGATTACAGGTGCTGTAAAAATGCAAAATGTAATGAGAATAACTTTACTGAGAAGCCTGTGAAAATGAGATGATAGAATGTCTGCCCAGGGCCAACTGGGAGGTGCCTCGTCCAATCAACTGATGCTGTGTGACCTCGTGGAATATACAGGAATATTTGCCCATTACGCTATGGCTTGCAACTGTGATGCCTAGAACCGTCAACCAAAAATAAAGTTATCTTCATCAGTGCTAAATTATTCATGAGGGCGATGTTCTTGGTAGACTACAACTCATTGTATTGTTTGATTTAGAAGCAGTTCCATGATTTAGCAATTGTGTTTCTTATATCAATCGAAATATAACACCATGGAAGTGAAGCTTGACATAGTGCACATTTTCTGAGAGTTTTTTGTTTTTGCTTTCTTTTTTACTATTATTGGATCAAAAAAAATTTTACCTCCTGTGGATTAGTTATGCATATCTATAGATCTGAAATCTTTTTGAGTCCAGCATCCCTAGGGCCAGAAATCCTCTGAAATAAATACTTAATAAATTATCTTTGGGCAATCACATGAGAAAGAGATACTCCCTGGCTCATTAAGAACAAGGCATGAACTTACTTCCCCATATTTGTGGATAGGATTACTAGTCCAGAAGATGAAGGGAAAAACCATTAACCATAGACATAGTTTATTTTATTTTATTTTATTTTATTTTTTTTTGAGACAGAGTCTCGCTTTCTTGCCTAGGCTAGAGTGAGTGCCGTGGCGTCAGCCTAGCTCACAGCAACCTCAATCTCCTGGGCTCAAGCAATCCTGCTGTCTCAGCCTCCCGAGTTGCTGGGACTACAGGCACGAGCCACCATGCCCGGCTAATTTTTTATATATATATATTAGTTGGCCAATTAATTTCTTTCTATTTTTATAGTAGAGACGGGGTCTCGCTCAGGCTGGTTTTGAACTCCTGACCTTGAGCAATCCGCCTGCCTCGGCCTCCCAGAGTGCTAGGATTACAAGCGTGAGCCACCGCGCCCGGCCAGTTTATTTTTATTTATTGAGATAACTAGCAACTTTTCTACCAATATGGATATGCTTGTGGTGGGTGGGAAGAAATTGGACAGCATAATAATAGAGTCCGATGGACTCTTTTTCTTAAAACATCTGTATACAAAATGTTAGATTCATGTCACCTAAAAAATACCTGTAGTTCCATTGCTACTTTATGTAATTATGTAAATACATAACCAAACAAATTAATAGACTCCCACCCTTTTAAGAGTCAACCTCTTCTGGCGTATTTGGGAAAGGGAAACTTGTTCTCATATTCTTAATGCAATCAGGGGTACTGGCTTCTCTCCTGGACCCTTGCTGACAGCTCCTAACTACAGTCCCCTGTATTTGCAATATCGTCTTGTTCATGAACTTCAGTGGAAGGCTAAATGTAGAAGCAATGGCATTCACCTCTACCACCCTGCCCCTTTACTGCTCACGTGACCACCCCACAAGGTCATTCTGGTGTATTCTAGAGGGAAAAGGACTATTAAGGGTCTGTCTTTCTTTAATAGGGATTTTCTCAGGGACATAGGTCCTTGTTGTGCCACTTTCAAGTCCTGCCCTGTCTCAGTACGTGTTTCACGTGTCTTTATATAATAGCTGTACGTGGTAACTGAGAGCCTCTCTGTGCAATGTTCTAGAGGTTAAGACAATAAAAGAAGATATGTCGGTGGCTCCTGCTCAAATGGGAATCTGCATTCTGGTAGGAGGAGAGAGGCAATTCAAAATAATCAAATAAGCAAGATTCTTTCAGAAAGCAACTGGTGACATGAACAAAAAACACTATGCTTTTTCATTTGCATATCCATATTCATATCTTCACATATCCATAGTTTGGCTCCAGTGAGGGAATGCAACTACCACACACAGACAGGAATCTCTTTCTCTTCCCATCTGCCCTATAGACAATCTGGGACGTGGCATCCCCCCAGCAGAGCATTTCTCAACACCTGATTTATGCAGTCTAGAATAATCTCCTGGGAGACTTTAGTCACTTTCCTCTCCCAAGTCTGGTTGGGTCAAGGTTTCCTTGTCAGTGTCTGGTGCAACATGTCTGTTCATCTCGGTTGCCGTCCACTGGATAATCTCGGAATCCAAATTGGCACTCAGCCCCAAGACTAACTCTCCAAGACAGACGGGGCAAAGGCACGCTGAGAAAGAAAAGCACAATCTTCACAGATGCCCCTGTCCACAGCAAGGGAGTCCCTCAGCAGCTTTCCTTGTTTTTCATGTGTTGCTCTTTACACGGAAATCTTTATGAATATACTAATAAAAGAAGAAACTACTAAAGGGACTACATACTCCATAGGGACCATCCCTTAGCTATACAAATATTGAGCAGAAATGTTGCAACTAATATTTTTCCCCTTAAATCTGAGGCCAAGCCAATTTCTTGACCAGGACATTAACTTTTAATCTTTGTGTGAAGGGAATCAGTTTCAGGATCTACTCCTCTCTCCAAGTAACTTCTTACCTTTCCCAAGTGTGGGCCATTGTGCTTCAGTTACATAGAAAACATACTTATCACTTTTGTGCTTGACACAAACTATGAAGGATGGCAGATCAATTTTAAAACATGTCTTCATATGAGCTATTAAAAAATATGTGACTAGGCCAGGGCAAGAATAGATGACAGAATCAAAATTTTTTCTTAATAGGATGGAATGATGTGTTTCAACAACAGATATGAAATAGGACAGGAATAAATATAAAGAACTGAATTCTAAACCTTATCTGCACTCGTTCGGGGTTAGGGAGACCAAACTTGACAATGGCTGACGTGAAAAAAGACCCTGAGGGTGTCAATAGGCCAGGAACTCACCTTACATCCACAGTATGGCAAAACAGCCAAAGAGGCCGGGCGCTGTGGCTCACGCCTGTAATCCTAGCTCTTGGGAGGCCGAGGCGGGCGGATTGCTCAAGGTCAGGAGTTCAAAACCAGCCTGAGCAAGAGCGAGACCCCGTCTCTACTATAAATAGAAAGAAATTAATTGGCCAACTGATATATATATATATATAAAAAAATTAGCCGGGCATGGTGGCGCATGCCTGTAGTCCCAGCTACCCGGGAGGCTGAGGCAGAAGGATCACTCGAGCCCAGGAGTTTGAGGTTGCTGTGAGCTAGGCTGACGCCACGGCACTCACTCTAGCCTGGGCAACAAAGCGAGACTCTGTCTCAAAAAAAAAAAAAAAAAAAAAAAAAAAAAAAAAAAAAACAGCCAAAGGGCAAATGCCCAGAACATAGGAGGATGTATTTCCACTGACGTCTGCACTGGCAAACTCAAATCTGGAACTCTGTATCTAATTGGGGGACTAATTCAATGACAGGGGTAGTTGTGATCCCCAGAGCATTCAAAGTAGGTTGAATCCAATGGGGGGGGGTGCGTCTGAAAACTGTATAACATGCTGAACTGTTTCTGGAACTGAGAAATTTAACACAGAAAGAGAAGCCTTAGTGTAGACACGATCTTCTTTAAATATTTACAGAGCTAGTGCATAGAAGAATGAGTTGGTAGAAACCGTGTTTTACAAGAGAACTGATGGCAGACAGATAGGAATTCTAAACTAAAATAGTCTAACAGTGGAACCAGCTTCCTGGCAAAGAGGTGAGCACTTTGTCACTGAAAATGATCAAGTAGGGGCTGGAACAGATCTGTAAAATGTAAATCACTATCTTTATTTAAGTTATTATTATGATCTTTGCAATGATTCTTTGTTAGTCTTCTTTTTTCACAATATGGAAAAATCAAAAGTGTGAATGTTTTCTGGCTCCGAGTCTCTGGTCTTCCTGCCCTCTTGTTTGTGTGTAATGTTTGCGTCAGCTTGGGCAGCGCCATTTTCTCTTGTGAATCTGATGGAACATGGTAAGTGGTCCCCTACCGGCCTGCTTAGCAACTACTGGGGAGTGACTCAAGCATTGGAGAAAATCTGGCTTATTATACTATTTAAAAATGAACCTTGTTAGAAATTCACAGATGTATTGCTTTGCAATGGAGCTCACACTGGAAGACATATTTGAAAATTATACAAATAAAGAAACTTTTTCAAAATTGGTATTCTAGAGAGAACCGAATGGTTCATTGTTAACTAAAAAAATGGAAAATGTGCTCCTTCGTCGGTGAATATATAATGGAAATGTATGAGAACATCTCTGCATAATGGTAGCTAAGTCTTGTTGGCATTATTTATGCAGCTTGTGTTAGCCATGAGAAAATTGTGGTGGGCTCTATGTAGGGCTAAAATTTGTTTGTCTTTCGACATTTTTGTTCATTTTTGTCCATTTTTGTTCACGTTGCTGTTATTTATTTGCATTGTGAGTTTTATAACTCTGCTCATGGCATTCATGTTCTCCCATGTAAGAATGGAGCAATTATTTCAATTTAACTCATCAGACCATTGTGAGTAGAGTTTTCAGATGAACACAGTCAAGAGAAATTAAATGACATCATGCTACGAAAGATGCTGGCATATTCACTCTTATGCACTCCCTTCATAGTTAAAACTACTCTTTTGAAAATCTTAGGACATATTTCAGAGCTTATCTCAAATTATACTCAAACCCAAATCAATGATCATGGGCAGGAGAAGAGCAAAGTGTCTCAATACTTCTGATCGAGATCAGACTGCGATTATCTTGAGCTTGGTGAGTATAAAGTTTGTGCTGAACTTTTATTTCTCTCATATACCTCGGAAGAGAGGATCAACTCTCCATAAGCAGATAATGTTTCCTATTTATCTTTCAAGTGATTCTTTGAAATGTTAATTAGTTTCAAAATAAGTTTATCATCTGTGTTCTCACTGCTGTTATAAAGATATATGAGTTCACTAGTTTTCATCTGTATTCATAAGAAATGTAAAAACAGAGGTTCCAAGTAGGAAAATCCAATATCTGCTTCAAGAAACACCTGATACCATCCACAGACATTAAGAACATCAGCTGGAATGCAAGAACTGGAAAAAAGTAGCCCACAAATATCTGCTGAACTCTACATTCTGTAAAGACAAGGCATGTCTGTTTTACTTATGTTTGTACCCTGGTGCATAGTAGGTGCTCAAGAAATATTTGTTGAATTTTCTGTAAATCATAAATTGCAGGGTGAATTAGAAATGCAATGAACATACAGCATGGCCTCTGAGTTTATGTAATCACAATGGGGATTTAAATTCCACATTTTAGCTTTGCCTAATAAAATTGAAATACTTTTAGTGTCAATCTAGGATGTACATTAACTTCCCCTGGGACTTTTTAAAAATCCCAATGCCCTGGGCTGTCCCCGAGACCAATTAAAGCAGAACCTCTGTAAGTGGAACCCACATCTTAGTATATTTTTAGGGCCCCTCAGGATATTCTAGTGTTCAGCCAACTTTGAGAATAATTATAGGAGTGTTTGTGAGTGTGTGTGTGTGAGTGTGTGTGTATGTATATGTGTGTATGAGAGAGAGAGAGAGAGAGAGAGAGAGAGAATTGAAGCTCCTTGGTTTTACCTGATACCAATTCTCTCCTATGGCAAGGGCAAGGATTGAGGGTCTAGGGGGAGGAAATTGCACCAGGCTACAGAAAATACACAAACATGTATAGAGAAGGAGTTGGTGCTATAAATCATTTCACTATTAATTATGCCATGGCCTGTTTTTATGTTCACTCTTCTTTATAAATGAGATGAAATAGCTTTACAATGTGCCTAACATCGTTTTAAAATGCCACATAAATTCACTCCTGTTTTTATGGGGTTGAAAAATTTTAACACAAAAATAATTTGCCTAGCTTGAAGAATTTGCATAAAACCATCGTAGGGGTGTGTTAAAAAATTACTCTTCTTCCCTTTAATGTAAGAGCGCAAGACAGGATGGAGGATAGATTTCATTCTTATGGTGCCCCAGGTGAATCTCACATTTGCATATTAAAGATTCAATTTAAAATAAACTCCCAAGTCACAATGGGCATTTACCCTAGAATACATATTTTAGCATCAGCCTGGGACCATGCAAGGAAAATTCCTAGAGGGACAGCAATGTCCACAGTTGTTCTAGCTGTTCACCCCTTGTGTATTCCTCTGCAAATGATAGTAGGAGGAGGATGTGATCTGGGTTGCTCTCTCCTGATGCCAGAGAGAAAACAGTAAATTATAGAAGCCAAATGTACAGCGTCTGAGTTTTACTTCTCAAAGTCCTGTCGTGTCATTGTCTCTGGCAACAGCTGGGCTGGCTTTTTTATGGGAGTCAGTTAGGCAAAAGCTTGCTGTGATTGACACGTGCCCTGGGGAGCACAGTTGGAAGTGAGGAGTTACTAGGATAAGCTCCTCTCACAGGCAACAGTCAATACTTTCTTTAAGGAATTAACCCCAGGACAGGCTTGGTGGCTCACACCTGTAATCCTAGCATTCTGGGAGGCTGAGGCAGGAGGATTGTTTGAGGCCAGGAGTTCGAGACCAGCCTGAGCAACATAGTGAGACCTCATCTTTACACAAAATTGCAAAATTAGCTGGACGAGGTGGCATATGCCTTCAATCCCAACTAGGTTGAGGCAGGAGTATTGTTTGAGCCCAGGGGTTCAAAGTTGCCCTGAACTAAGATGAGTCCACTGTACTCCAGCCTGGGTAACAGAAGAGCAAGACCTTGTCTCAAAAAAAAAAAAAAAAAAAAAAAAAGGAAAGAAACTCCAAAGATAACAAAATGTGTGGTAAAGGACATGTGTGAAGGTTGAGGTGCATTCGGGTTTGGCTCAGGTAATTATTGCTATCAGCACATTAACTGAGTACCCAGATTAGTTAATAGCAAAATCACCAGCAATTCTAGCATTTTTTCCCTCCTTTGTAGGATTGTCCAGCCTAGTATTTCTTTTTTCCTTACAAGGCACTGGAAATAGCCCTACCATCAATAATATCTTTCCTTAGAGATAATTCAGAGGTTCCGTGTTAATTTGATATTTATTAATTTCTTAATATTGCTTTTGAAGCTTAAACATGATAGAATAGTTTTCCTTAAGGTTCACCTTAGAGGTTTCCTTGTCAAAAAAGTGAAAGGCCTACAAAGAGAAAGGGAGAGAGAGAAAGAGATAAAGGGAATTCGGCTTAGATATTTCTGCAGAGCATCTTAATTAATTCTGCTCTTTCTACACTCTCACTGCTTTACTGCTGCCGTGATGTGATTGTTTTTGCCTCCTCTGCGTTTGCAGTGCGAGTTGTTTGGGGTCTGGCCAGCGTATCTGTAAGAGTAATGTGTTTATCTGCTACGATGGGGGAGGTTCCAGTTTTAGGTCTTAGCGTTGCTTGGTCTATAGTTTGTTCTTGGCTTAGAGGACTTATAGTACCGTGGGTGTTTTAAGGCCTAAGAATCCTTTCTATTTTATCCTAGAGATTTTCTTTGAAAGATGAAGCTGTCAGAGAGGCATCCAAGGAAGTCATGACAATTCTCTTTCACTGTGCAGCTTTATTTAGGAGAGATGCAGAAAAGTGCAAAAGTTGCAAAATATAATGTTTATGGAGGGAAAATTCTCTATTTTCTTATGTTTTGTTCAATGATTTTGTTTAAGTGCTCTTTCCCATGGTCCTGCCTCCCCCCACCTCCCATCTCCTGGGGCAATCTAATTTTTAACTCAACATATTTTCCAGATCTTTTTGTTTCACAATTGGGTTCGTAGAGAGGAGCTCACTTTTCCTCACAGGATGACTGGTTTATACATTCCATCCAAACACGTCTTCCTAAAGCTTCATGCTGTTTCCACCCCAGCCCTGACTCAGATACATGCAGTGGCACCAATACCTGCAATACCTCCAATACCTCCTGTGGCCCCAATTTTTTTTTTTTTTTTTTTTTTTGAGACAGTCTCGCTTTGTTGCCCAGGCTACAGTGAGTGCCGTGGCGTCAGCCTAGCTCACAGCAACCTCAGACTCCTGGCCTCAAGCAATCCTCCTGCCTCAGCCTCCCGAATAACTGGGACTACAGGCATGCACCACCACGCCCAGCTATTTTTTTCTATATATATATTAGTTGGCCAATTAATTTCTTTCTATTTATAGTAGAGACCGGGTCTCGCTCTTGCTCAGGCTGGTTTCGAACTCCTGACCTCGAACAATTCACCCGCCTCGGCCTCCCAGAGTGCTAGGATTACAGGCGTGAGCCCCAATTTGGCCCTGAATGTGGCCCCAATTTAACTTCTCTATGTTCTTTTTCCACACAATACCCCTGTAAGAACTCACAGAAACCGGCTCATCCATTGTCACCCAAAAATGTCTTCTACTTTCTTAACTTTGCATGTTTTCTCATACTCTTCCCCCTCCAATTACTTTCTAAATTAGTCAGAGTTCTCCGAAGAAACAGAACTAATGGGAGATATATACTTGCATGTGTGTGTGTGTGTTTATCTATCTATCAAATAAAGAATTGGTTCCTGTCCAAAATCTGCAGAGCCAACATCCCAGTTAGAGTCTGAAGGCTGGAAGACTGATACAGAACCAGAAATAGCTGATGTTCTAGTTTGAAGACTGTCAGGTCAGGCAGGAGAATCCTGCCTTATTTGGGAGGGAGAGTCAGCCTTCTGTTCTGTTCAGACCTTCAACTGATTTGACGAGGCCCACCCATGTTAGGGAGGGCAATCTGCTCTCCTCAGTCTATGGATTTGAAACGTTAATCTCATTCAAAAACGCTCTTGTGGAAATATCCAGAATAATGTTTGACCAAATATCTGGATACCTTATGGCCCTATCAAGTTGACACATAAAATTAACCTTCACACCCTCCCTACAGGCACTTAAAGATGGTTATGATTATTACCCTGGAGACACAGTTCTTTGACCTAAACACCCCATACCTTCCATCACTCCTCACACAGCTGAGTTTGAATTGTGTTAGCACCCTGATTGCCTTTCTATGAACCCCACAGTACTTTGTTTCCCTCCTTCCCCCCACCGTTTTATCCCAAAGAAAGAGGGTTGGTTTTATGTATCCTCCAGTTTTTTTGTTTGTTTGTTTTATTCTTCTGAGGTATGCAATAAAAATGATTCCTGGATTTGTACACAAAATAAAGAACTTCTACAATCTCCAAGAACCACCATTTATGTGTTGGTTGGATGCAAGTGTCAATTTATTTGTGTTTTTCAGTACATAGTTGAGACAGTTTATCAAACTGGGGGGAAATGGTGGATGGGTTTGGAGTTTTTGAAGCTGGCTGTATCACAGTACAGAAGATTAGAATATTAAATATTCGTTATGTCAAGGAACAGCTGTGACTCTGATTTGATTCCAGGCGTAAGTAGGAATTGTCAAACTGTTTTTCTAAAAGTAATAAAAAAAATACTAATATTTGGAAAGGGAACTCTTAAACTTTGCAAGTTACAGTCAAAGATCCTCTGCCCTTTGATTAAATAATTATAAAAGATCAACTTTAGTGCAATAATAATTTTCCACTTAGATCACTTTCAGGAGCATTGTATTTACCTGGGTAATAAGTTCATGAGATAGCCTGAGAAAAATCCTGACTATGTGACCATAACACTTTTCACCCTTGGCCAGCTGTGCCAAAGCGTTTGTGGTTTTTGAGCTGCCATGTTCTCTGAGGCTTCCACGCCCTGGCCTCTGCCATTGATTCTGTTGGAATACTCTCTCCTGCCCGCCAACCTGCACATGCCTTCTGATAAGAAGGCATAACTCCAGCTCAGTATGTCTCCCCTGAAAGGTCTTCTCTGACGTTCTCAGTCAGACTTAGGCATTCCTTCTAGGCAACAAAGCAACATGTGCATTCTTTTATTATCTAGCTTGTCACATTGTGGGTGTTCTTTGTTTCTTTTTTGTTGTTGTTGTTGTTGCTTTTGACAGAGTCTTACTCTTTTGTCCAGGATAGAGTGCAATGGCATCATCATAGCCCTTTGCAATCCAACACTCGAGCTATCCTCCTGCCTCAGTCTCCCGAGTAGCTGGGACTATAGGTGCACTCAATGGCAGCCAGCTAATTTCTCTCTCTTTTTTTTTTTTTAGTAGAGGTGGGGTATTGCTCTTGTTCAGGCTGGTCTCAAACTCTTTTTTTTTTGAGACAGAGTTTTGCTTTGTTGCCCAGGTTAGAGTGAGTGCCATCGTGTTAGCCTAGCTCACAGCAACCTCAAACTCCTAGGCTCAAGCAATCCTCCTGCCTCAGCCTCCCGAGTAGCTGGGACTACAGGCATGTGCCACCATGCCCGGCTAATTTTTTTCTATATATATTAGTTGGCCAATTAATTTTGTTCTATTTTTAGTAGAGACGGGGTCTCGCTCTTGCTCAGGCTGGTTTTGAACACCTGACCTCGAGCAATCCACCCACCTCGGCCTCCCAGAGTGCTAGGATTACAGGCGTGAGCCGCCGCGCCCAGCCTGGTCTCAAACTCTTGAGCTCAAGCAATGCACCCACCTCAGCCTCCCAAAGTGCTAGGATTATAGGTGTGAGCCATTGCGCTCGGCCATATTGGGTGTCATTCTCTGTTTCCACTTTCGGCTTTCGACTACATCAATTTGGATGTAGCATCGCACATTGATCTATACTTATTACAGTTATGCTTCTGTATTGGAGATTCAGTGGTGAGCAGTATAGATCTGCCCCCAACCTCATGGGCCTTCAAGCCTAATGTGGACCCAAGTCAGGTCATCTTTGTCACCAGTGTTTATTAAATCAACACATGAAAGCTGATTCCTCCACTAGACTCTTTCAAGATAGGGACAGTATCTTTTTTTTTGTATTCCTAAAACTTAGCATAATTATGTGTTGAATGAATGAAGGAATGATTAATTTAAGTAATTTCATTGTTGACTTTCAATTTTGTATGAGCAAGTAACTTTTCAGAAAAACCTCATTTAAATGTTTATGTTAATTTCTTTTCATAAATGCTGTTTGGAAGCTGATAATTTTAGGTGTAATGAAAATTCAAAAGTCAGGTCATCTCCCAGGGAGAGCGAGTAGGAATCATATGACACTTTTACTAGCATGAAGTATTTAGACAATTCTAATCACAGTTTCAGTGATTATAAAATTATTAATATCAACCGTCAGTTATCTTTAGACTTCAAAGGTAGAATTTAACCTTTAACTCTGTCCAAATCTGTCATGTAAACAACCTAAATTAACTATCCTTTGAGATCAAAAATTAATATCTTACAAGGATTTACCCAGAGTATGCTAATTCTTTGAAGCTTCCTGAAAAACCAAATTCAAATTCAAGACAATTAAATGTTAATAAATTTCTAGTGATGAGAGAAATGAATACAAGGAAGATTAATATTCTTTCTCATGCTTTAGAGACAGGCTGTCAATGTGATCAAATAAAATGTTACCTTTGAAAATCACACCGTCAATCACAGTGTTTGGATGACCTTCTATGTATAGTGAACAAGCAAAGTGGGTTTTTTTTTTTCTTTTCTGTTTTTATCCTGAGCGTTGAGATAGGTGCTAGGGTTGGTGAGCTGCTTTGAGGAGGTCACAGTGAGAATAAAAATGTGCGCATTCATTCAACACATTTTTATTGCGAAACTGTCATGTGGCCGGCATTGTGCTCAACATGGGGATTCTAGACAGGAAAAGTGCAAATCTTGTCCTGTGAAGCTTACAGTGGGGGGGGGGGGGGGATGGGAAACCCAAGTACACAGGAAGATAAACACAAAATAATTAACAACTAAAGACACCGTAATTTGTAAATACTCAACAGAGCATTGTGTTTCATGATTCACATTCTCACCTAATTTTAGGAAGGGATTTAGCCAGATCCTTGAGTTGGGGATTTAACTGTAAATGTTTACTGAGGATGCAGAATTTGCCCAGAGCCTCAGAGCCTCAGAGCCACAGCCATGCCCCACCCGCCGCTCAGCGCATGCCACCCCCCCCCCAGCACACCGCCACTCCTGAGCACACTTTCTCACTTGAGGAAATAAGGCTAATGTAGGCAACATTTAACTTCAGCTCGCTGCCAGCTCTGTATTGACCTTGTATGTTCAGCTCTGTAATTTTAAGACTTCATAAATATAAAAATACTTACTTTTTATCTCCAGTTTGGCTTTAATTTCTCTTCTCTGTGAGAACTGTAAACCTGCCAACTTTAAAGTTAGTTGATCTATTTATTCTGAGCCATAGGAATACAGAATAACTCAGCTGTTATTTTTTTTTGAAAAGTCTTAACTGATATCCTAGGGAAAGAGTTTATTGCATGCATTAAAAATGAAATTTGGTTTATTTCCATGGTTTTGGAGCAATCCAAAGTGCATGTATTTATTGCTTAGATGCGTGCTATACACCTGTTAAAAAAGTGCAGAGGCTTATGATGGTATTTTCAATGTCTTTCCTCTTAAAAATGTTTTCATTTTTTTCTGAAGCTTTTGTGTATGTGTGTGTGTGTGTTTCTGACCAAAGCATGATAGGATCACCTGAGGACAGGTCTCATTGGTCTGATTATCTTGGATTTTGATTTATAAGAACAGCTATGGGCAGCAGCTGACCCTGGCTGCTCTGAAGAAGGCATGCTGTTTGTTCTGAGTGTTTCTGGGTTCTCTGCAGCTGGCATTCTCCCAGTGGTGACATCTGTGGTCAGAGCCAGGTCAACTAGAGCAGAAAGGTCAGAGGGTGAGAGTCCAGGGCCCTAAGTCAGACCTTCCCACCTGGGGGCTATGGGAATTGTGGATATGCATCCAGCTGCCCACTCTTGGAGCATGTCTTGAGGGGCTGCCAAATTTAAAACATCCAGGCCAGCAAGAGCTAGCACAAGGGAGAACGTCCCAGTAAGGAGTGGTAGGGGCATCTAAACAAGTGGTGGAGCTCAGCGGTGGCTGTATAATGGACAGATGTTGGTATCAAGGGCTATTCAGCAGGTAGAGGTTACCCAGCTGAGGTTCAAAGGTGCGGGTATATGCTGGAGGAGGTATGAGGATGATACTAAGAAACACAGACTAAAATACAAAGCTCAGGGGGCTGAGGACAGGGGAGCTTGGGAAGGCAGAACCTTTTGTGTAAAGCAAAGGACTCCATCTACCTGAACAGGAGTGTAGGTGGAAGAAGAGATAAGTCCAGTTTCATGGGCGAAATAAAGATTCAGAGCAGACCTTGGAGCAAATGCCCTTAGGTTGGAGGTGTCCAGTTGCAGGGAGAGGAGTGAGGTAGGGGCTGGGGAAGCCCCTGACAAGCCTGACCTAGGGTGTCAGTGGGTTTTCTCTGGGGTGGAGGACCTTGGGGTCACTGGAGATAGTGTACCACATGAAACTCAGAGTGTCTTTGAAGGGGTTTATGTAATTCCTCACATGCAGTTTGTTTCCTTATCCCATATCAATTCTAGTCAGTGTGATCCTTCCATTCCTGGCCTGTAGCCCCTCTTCGCTACACTTCCCAGGGCCTCAAATGCCCACTGTTCAGTATACAGCATATGCTTCCTGAGCCACCTACCATGCATTAATTCAAGGGTGTTATGTTGGACGCTTGGAGGGCCCCAGTGGTCACCAAGGCAGGGTCCCCATCTCCAAGGCGCTGATATATGGTGGTAAGGCATGACAAGGGTACAAATAAGCCCGAGTCAAGGCACTGTGTAGTGACATGAGTGGTCTAGGGGCAGCAGTCTAGGGCGAGAAGGGAGGGTCCCAGGCATGCTCACGGAAGGCTTCTCTGAGGAAATATTGTTCGAGCTGAGCCTTGGAGGAGAATAGACTCTCAGTAGGTGCAGAGGAAGGGGACAAGGCTGAGAGAAGAGCAGGTTTGTCGACATTTAGGAGAACAAGGTTAGAATGGACAGACACCAGGCACGGACAAACCCGCATTTGGTAGAGCCTTCCATGTTAAATTAATTCCACTAAGTTACATTGAAGCTTCTTGTGGTAGTTCCAGAGCCTTCTTGAATATTTTTTTTTTTTTTGCATAAGACTAATACAGTGAAAGTGGTGCTTAGTTTTACACACGGCGAATTAAATGGGCTCTCAAAGAAGAAAGCCATGTCAGAAAGCATATGCAATTATGACACCATTGTGAAGTGCTGGGATGGGAACAATTTGATGAGGAAGAGAAAGGAATCACAGATGGTTGCGGTTTTAAATCCGACTGGCCCAGAGAATATTGGTACAACAAACAGCATTAGGGAAACTAGAAGGAGGAGTTCTTCCTGTGTGTGTGTGTGTGTGTGTGTGCGTGCGCGTGCGTGCGTTGCGTGGGTGTGCATTTGGCTAGGCAAGGCAATGAATGCAGAAGACTGAAGTACAAATAGAAGGTTGATTAGGCAGCTAGCTGGAAATAGATGTGAACATGTTCAGGTAATTAGAATGTGGTGTCACAGCTCAGGGGATGTGTTAGGGATTCAGACAGAAGAGAGGTCAGAACCTTGGATTTCATACTCATTTAAGGCACAGAAGGAAAACGAGGAACTGGAGAGAGAAATAGACACGATCATTCAGAATAGAGGAGACCCAGGAGAGTGTGTTCCCAAGCCAAGATGAGAGATTCATGAAGAAGGTATCATGCCTTGCTCTATATTTCTTAAATATATATATATGTATATATTTATCAGTGGAACATAGAACAGTGAAAGTCAGCAATTAACATGAATAAGAGTATTATATCTAAACAAATACATACATTCATTAATATCCATTTTCAGAATGGGAATAACTACTAAAAAAAAAAACCTTACAGAAGTCCTCTGTTTTTGCTGTGACAAAATCACTGTTCACTGCACAAATAAGTTTTTATTTCTATTTATTTAATGAGACAGGGTCTTGCTCTGTTGCCTTGGTTAGAGTGCAGTGGTGTTATCCCAGCTCACTGCAACCTTAGACTCCTGGGCTGATGAAATCCTCCTGCCTCAGCCTCTGGAGTAGCTGGGACTACAGGCACGTGCCACCATGCCTGTCTAATTTTCTATTTTTTGTAGAGATAAGGTCTCACTATGGTGCCCAGGCTGGTCTCAATCTCCTGGCCTCCAGCAATCCTCCTGCCTTGGCCTCCCAAAGTACTGGGATTACAGGGATAAGCCACCATGCCTGCACAACTTTTATTTGCATTCTTCACTCTCTAGGGAAGCATCTGGGAACAGTCTTCCTAGAGATAGAGGAAGGATCCTGTAGACTGCAGGAAGGCCCATTCCCCTCCTCCTGTGGGCATAGGAGCTCCTCCTCTGTCGCCACCAGCCCATGTCCCCTCCAGGTGCGGGTCCAGCATCATACTCCCACCCTCCCTTAGGTGTTTCCTCTCACGAGCTAGGAAAAGGCACTCTGGAATGTACTGTTTTACAGTGTGCAGAGTAAAGCAGATTGCTGTGTGTATATTTACAAACAAACAGTATTAGACAGCAAGGATACAAAATTTCAGTTAGACAGGGAGGAATAAGTGCAAGAGATCTCTTGTACAGCATGGTGACTATAGTTAGTAACAACTTATTGTTACTTATTGAAAATTGCTAAGAGAATAGATTTTAAGTGTTCTCACCACAAAACTCTGATAAGTATGTGAGATAATGCGTATGTTAATTAGCCATCCCACAAGGTACACGTTCTTCAAAATAGCATGTTGTAACACCACAAATATATACGACTTTTATTTCTCAATTAAAGAAATAAAGAAAATTAGACCTAATTCTTCAGGACCAGTGGTCAAATGGTTTACTGTAAGGGAATAGTGGACTTAGTGCAAACTTCCCAGGAAACATTTGCCTTAAACTGCAAGTTAAATAGATAGTTTTAAAGAAAATCGTGAATAAGATGGAGATGTATAAAGAGAGTAAAATTACAGCCTTACTGCAGAGCTCACCAGGCCTAACGATGGCAAACCTACAGCTGCGTTGTCTTTGGTGTTATCAGAGCTCATCTACCACATGCTCTTGGTGTTAGCAAATATGGCTGATATTATGTATGGATTACTTGGATGCAGACGTAAATACCAGGTCTATATTTAGACTCTCATGTTGAGTTCTGCCTAGAGCTCTGTGAACAATTTGTTATTCGAAAATTCATGATCTGTAATTTGTAGACATGTCAAAAAATATACCAAAATAAATTAATAAAGTCATTTTAAACAGATTGTTCTTTAAAAAAAAAAAAAACAAAGTCCTGAATGGAATACAGTACACTGAACCGGAGCGAGATGTGGAAGACAATATACTTTCTTGTCTGAAAATCCTCACAGATGTCAATGACAATAAATGCTAGAGACAGTAAATTCTGGTCTTTTTAGCAGGAAAATTACTTTAAACAATTTATTTCCTCAGAATTTCCTTAGCATCATAGATCATTACATATTTAACCCCTGAGCATATGAATTAAGGAGAAATGGGAAATTTCAGGAGGAGTCAGAAGGTCTGAAGGTCGAGGTGGCCCTAAGCTTTAGTTGCTTGCGTCTTGACCACTCTTATTACAGTGGAAATGAATTTTTGATCAACCTATTATTGATCATGTGTCCTTCCTAAGGCTATTTTTAAATTTGGAGAGAAGTAAAGCTGGCCTTTCCTTGGTATTAGGGTAGAAGGGGCCTGGTTGTTCATAAAATAATGGAATAGCCTTAGGTTTTCATGCCCCTATATTTATGCTACCTAAAAAACCAAAAATACTGGAGTGGAGGAAAGATACCTCGGTTTTAATGCTAGTTTTGTACTATTTAGGTATATAACTAGATCATTTAAGTTATGACCCCTATATTCCTAACTTCAAAATAAATTCCCTTTCCAGCATAAGCAATATATATTTTTTAGGTTTTACACCCATTCTTATGAATCCATTCCTAGAAATTTATACCTACATGAACTTCTTCAAATTTCAATCATTCTCAGATTTGGCCAGAACTTATGTCCAAATGTATTAATTGGAATTGCCTCTTGACCTTTTTGTTTTTTTAAATCCCTGCTTGGGTGTACTTTCAGGCTAATTGAGAAAATTATTTGTTTTGAAAAGATAAATGTATTTTAATCCCGGTCAATGAGGCTTGATTGGAGTATGCAATACAGATGGAGCAATTTTTATGCTGCTTCTGGTACCTGCTCCTTTGTGTATATTCCAAACCACCCACTTCTATGAGAAGGGTGAACAATAGTAACCGCGGCCCAGGCACCGGCGAGTCATTACTCATAAAACTGACAGAAAAGCAGATTTCCAATGCTAAGAGTGACATTAATGATCTATAATAATGCCTTGGGATATTTTGGCTTCTCTCAGTTTTGTAGGCAGCAGCGGCTACAACAAAGTGCCTTTGTTGGTCCTATATCTGATGTCACATCCAATTTTTTGAAATACTTAATCCTAATATGATTTATAGGTCATCTTTAAAGTTGAGATGTACTCACCAACAGTGAGATTCTAGAAACAGTCGGTCCGACTGATTATAAGTAATGCTTTCTACTATAGTCTAGGTTCAACAAATGTTTTTAAAGAACCAGATATTTTCACATGTGTAATCTCATTGTACCCTTGGATGGTACCCTGCGAGGTGGGTCTTGTTGGACCAATTTTCATAGATTTAGGTGTACTCAGGGGGTTACATGCCTCATCCAAGGCCACATAATTCTGGCAGTGGTAGAGCCAGGTTTGAACTGTTTCCAACTAGAGCCAGTACTCAAGACGCCTCTTAGGGTCTGTGTGGTGGGAACAGGTGAAAAGATACCTACACAGTTACCAATTGATGAGCTGAGCTGGTGGTCACATGAGTAATTTTAAGTATATTCCTTATTCTCCCATTGCCTTGGTATATATAGCCTTAATATGAATCCATTGTGCCTAAACCTTTCTTGAATGTGCTCAAAAAGGACAGCTTTGCCAGCCTTCTTCAAAGAGGTGTTGAAAAGATATTACATGAATATTAAATTATTAATCAATCAATCAATCAAAAAAAAATACAGCAACCAATAGCCTCAGAAGAAACCTGAAAAATACCATGCTGATGAGGAAGCCAGGCATAGCCAACCTCCCCAAGCTTGCAATGGTAGGACAGTCCCCACATGCCTAAAATTTAGACTGGATTGCTGCAGAAATTGGGTGTTTTTCAGCCACAACTGCTCCACCCAAGTGATCCCTCAACAATCTTTGTAAGTGCTTGAAGAATAACCATGTCTATGTTGCGATCTCGTCATCCCAAGCTTTAGTGGCCTCTCCTGCACTGGACCAGGTATATCCAAACCATAATATGTGGTTTATGGCTTCATGGCGGATGTCCCCTAGCTCAGTAACTGAGTATTTTATTTTCAGTGCTGACTCAAGCTTTAGTCCCCAGCTTAGACCAGGAGCAGAACAACACAACAATTAGAGCGCTGACTTTGGAGTCAGACAGCCCAGGTTGAAATCTCATCTTTGTCGGCTACTGGCTGTGTGCCCTTGGGTGAGACGCTGCACCTCTCTGGCCTTCAGTTTACTCTTCTGTAAAATGACAACAATAATACCTATCACATAGGGCACGTGGGAGGAGTAATTAAACATATAAATGCTCTATTTGCTTTAGGCCATTCAATTATCATTCATAAGCTAATAAGTGCGTCTGTGCAGGTGTCATTATTTTTCTTTAAATTCTTCTTTGTGATTTTTCCTTAGCCTTTACTTTTTTTTGCTCTTTCCTTATCGCTATCTTCTCCCCAATGCTCTTTAATTTCCTATTTTATAAATGAGTGTGCCATCCAGATCTACTCTCCATTTATTTTACCTCCAACAACCCCATCTTTGGGAAGAAAAGAAAAGGTACATTCACAGCTTTAATTATCACCTAGGTTCTGATAATGCCCAAACTGAGATGCATATTAAATAGGTAGCTTTCGAGAACTCACTATGTGCCAAGTTCTGAGAGAGTTTCTCTTAACATATTTTATTGATTTCTCTCTAGAGCAAGTATGTACTATTATTTTGATATTGAAGAAGAGGAAAATAAGTTTCAGAGAGATTTACTAACTTGCCCTGAGTCTCACAGCAGGTAGATAACAGCTATCACTGCCTGCTGCCTGCTGAGCCATAAGAGGCTCATTTTTCACAAACCATTTACAGATTCATTTACAAGGCACTTGTAATAATGTTCTGGAGAATTTGGGCAGTGTGACAAGTGCCAGGTAAAGGAGAACTTTTAATGTGAAAAAAGGTAGTATAGTAGGAAGAGCCCAGGGCCACTTCAGTACCTGGCTTGGAATCCTCTTTTTGGCCATTTTAGTGTTTATGAAATCTCAGGCTAGTCGCATAATCATTTCAATTGTCATTTTCCTCATCTGAAAAATCGGAATCTTAATATTGTTGAGGTGAGAATTTTAAAATGGAATAGATAAGAAAGGTGATTGTTAATCTCTAGTCATAACAGAAATGTAAGTTTTATTAACCTTATTATTTCCTTTTTAGACCAGTAGGGTTCTACTTGTAATTTCAGACGATTGGGGAATATTCATCAACTACAGGGCATGATTCCTTCTGATTACCTGATATAATTTTGGCCAAGAAAAGATGAAAAATGGCGGTGTGTGCTTTTTAAAAATCATATTTGACTCCAGAAAGAAGTTCTACTAGAAGCAAACTGAATTTTGGGACTATTCTAACCAATATCTAAGGGAGAATATATATAGTCAATTAACTATTATTGGTCAATAAAGTTATGTATCATTCCACTCCCTCTATTTCCCAACCTGGTTTATTGCCCTGATTTCTAACTGGTTTTCGAAGATTTCCATCCTCCTGAAACTAACCCATAAGAAGGCATGTGTAGATTGTATCTTTGGTTCATTTAATGGGCCAGGCAAAGGGGTTGTAGCTGTCTCTTTAATCAAGCAGACCTCGGGCTGTTTCAGTGAGAATAACCCAGGTGCTGATCACCTTAATGACAACACTATTTTTTTTTTTTTTTTTTTTTTTTTTTTTTTTTTTTTTTTTTTTTTTTTTTTTGAGACAGAGTCTCGCTTTGTTGCCCAGGCTAGAGTGAGTGCCATGGCGTCAGCCTAGCTCACAGCAACCTCAAACTCCTGGGCTCGAGCGATCCTTCTGCCTCAGCCTCCCTGGTAGCTGGGACTACAGGCATGTGCCACCATGCCCGGCTAATTTTTTTTTTTATATATATATCCGTTGGCCAATTGATTTCTTTCTATTTATAGTAGAGACGGGGTCTCGCTCTTGCTCAGGCTGGTTTTGAACTCCTGACCTTGAGCAATCCGCCCGCCTCGGCCTCCCAAGAGCTAGGATTACAGGCGTGAGCCACAGCGCCCGGCCGACAACACTATTTTAAAAAGCATTTTAAACACATTATACTGTAGATTATTCTATTTTTTTTTCCTAATGGAGCTGTCCTTGAAGGACCATTATGCCATTCTTTTCAGATGTTTAATAAAGCACGAGATTATAATGATCATGCTTGAGAATAGGTTTTGTGCAGCTGGGAATTGCAATATAGCAATCTTCCATCAGATCATCAAGATGCTGAAATGTATTTTTAGTGGAGTAGTGATGGGGGCTTTATTAAATTGGTCTAATCAGTATTGCCTACGATTATTCATACAATTTTATTTTTAATTATTATCATTCTAATAAAAACACATGTATTTATGATTCCTTTGTGCACATTTCTGAGTTGAGGTCTATAAAAGTTTCAACTCAGGTCCTCCATAGACTTATAGTTGGAAACAACCCTCATGCTTGTGTAATTAACTAAATAAAGTACAGGTGCATTATTCATGATAGAGGGTGCTGGTGCTGGCATTTCAGTGTGGTTTCCTGAGTATACTTGTCTGGGTTCAAAGAGGTACATTGCACTTAGTGGCCATATGTTGGGCATGCCACTTAATCACTTATGAGAATAACATTACCTTGTGAGAATTAAATGAGGTGGTT
Source organism: Microcebus murinus (assembly GCF_040939455.1). Taxonomy (NCBI): domain Eukaryota; kingdom Metazoa; phylum Chordata; class Mammalia; order Primates; family Cheirogaleidae; genus Microcebus; species Microcebus murinus. The sequence continues at coordinate 20,039,906 of NC_134116.1, read as the reverse complement.
TGTACTATGAAAGCCCTCAGCATGAAGCCTTTAGCAAGTGCTCAGTAAATGTTAGCTCTTTAAAAATAGTATGCTGAACATCATAGATAATGTTTCATCAGTAAATTTATACATATGTCCCATACAATTTCTAAACTATCTTCATCACATTGCTCTTAACAATTCAGATTTTTAGACTCTAGAGGCAAACAAATGTCCAACAAAGCAAGTGGAATCTCCATTTTTCAGTAGCGTAACATTAAAAAAATAATCCTAGGGACTGAGTTCCAGTAAAACAATCACTTGTGTTTCATCATGTGGATGCAGCTTGCAGGAGGGAGGTTTGACCAGGATCAGTGTCTTTTACACAGAAGTAAAGAGCTAGGAGTCCTCCATGAAGCAGGTGATGGGTGGCATGTCTGAGCTCTGGAAGCTGGAAGAAATGCCATCTTTGTGGCTCATGAAAGACAAGGATGGAAGAGAGAGAAAGTAGCAAATACTGAGATGAGGGATCCGGATAGAAACTGTCAGGTTTCAGAGGCCTGGCTAAAACAGAGGAGGCTAGAACTGCTCCCTGGAGGTGGAGCTAGATCTAGCCAGCAGAAAGAGAGAGATAGAGATAGAGATAGAGATAGAGAGAGAGAGAGAGAGAGAGAGAGAGAGAGAGAGAGAGAGAGAGAGAGAGAAGCCTAAGGATGGAAAGCTAGCTAGCAGTTCAGCCAATAAAATATTTCCATTTGATCTCAATTTAATTTTTCTCGTAAGTCAAACTTCTAATCATCTTACATAGAGATTTTAATAAAAAGAATCCCATGCCATCTGTTTGGCTGTGGCTTAGGAAGACAGGATTTCTATCATATTGTCTCAGATCCCATTCCTACTTAAATGCTGAACCTTTCACAGTTAGGTATGTTATAAAGGAGAGAAAAAAAAAAAAAAAGAAATCAAACCCCAGGTAACGTAGATGGTAACAGAGTAACAGGATCAGTTTTGCTTTGACAGTTGTTTTATTTTATTTTATTTTATTTTGGTGTCTGCTTCTTTCAAATCAAGACTCATCAGTGTTTTGCTTTAAAAAGTTGAGAAAGCTGCCTGATCTTCAGATATTTACCTTTATGCTTGAACAAGTCTTGTAGCAGTGGAAGAAAAGCAGTTCACGTTACATTTGTGAGGAAGAATCTCACGTATATAGGAAAGAAAAAGAGAGAAGGCTGGTCATGGGAGGTGCAGGCCTTACCAGCAGAAGCTGCAGTAGGTAGGTACAGGGGGGCTGGGATAGTCCTGCAGAACCCTGTCACTCTACATAGTTACTCAAGCATTTTGAATATGTGCCCTGGTCTTTAGATAGCATCCCAGCCTAATAATGACACCCAGTGTAAGGACTGGGGTCCCTTATGTAGCATCAAAGGAAGAATTTGAATGAACCTAATTGTGTACCTATTATGTGCAATACACTGTACAGCCCATGTTACATGCATGATGTCACTTAGTTTTCATGGAGTCCCTGTGAAGCATGCATTGTCGTACCCTTTTCTCTTACAAGGTTAAGTGACTTGCTAATGGCCATGTTTTGGGAGGCATGCCTGATGTCAGAGTTTATCACCTTTCTTTATGATGCGATCTCTTTCCAAGGTGATGGACTTTTGGAAGAAAAATGAGCCTAATGAGTCTGTCATACACACCTACCCAACCACTCCCACCTATTGCCTCGGCCCTAAGCCCGAGGTCTGTGCCGTACAGCTATGGCCAGCCTGTGTGCAAATGCCTTGACTTTTCTCCCACCTCTATTTGCTGCCTTGCAGATAACAGGAAATAATATAATTGGCAATAGCCCCTTCAGATATAAGTGATCATGATATATATCTAGTTTATGACCTTACTCATTTTTCATCCCCCCAAAATAGGAAAAAATAAACTACTTTGTTGTTCCTTGCAATTGAAAATGAACTAAGTTCAGTAAACGGTGTGAACTGCATTTTGAAAGTTTCCATAGAGCATGAATAAGTAGGCAATTTACCACAGTACTTCTACCTAACGTCTTTTGTAGAACTTTTCTTCTACCTATCCAGGAACTCTTTGCTTAGGAAAAATTCAGACTGCATGCAGTTTTTGTATATTTAAATGAAGACAGTACATACCTGCTATTCTTTTGTCTTATAAAATTACGTGGGACTATATTTTTCCCCTTTGTGGTATACGGCTATAATATGTCTTGGAAAGTACTTTTTTAAAATATCAAAGATGAAGTTCTATTTCCTTCACAGATCATTGGGTGCTTTGCCTTAGCACCTTGCATAATGAATATCTCATTGACATACTGCTTAAGCATCATTTAGTCACAAAACCTGAAGAAATTCCCTATTTGACTAGGAGTGACTTTTTCAAACCATGGCACTATACACATGAAAATACAAAAAGAAAGCACAAGGTCATAAGAATTAATGGGGGATGCTTTCTCCATGAAATGATCTGGGCAAATCTAAAATACAAAAATCCTTAATTAAATTTACGGAAATGGCAGATGATCTCATTACACTGAATCTTTCCTCATCCCTAGTTGTAAAGCAAGCAAGCTATTCCTCGTGACTCTAAATAAGTCTACGATTGACCTCTGGGATGGTGCTCAAACACAGGAATAACAGAAAAAATAAAAACCCTAAATTATTTAAAGAACTTATATTGATTAAATTTCTGACTAAATCCATGAGAAAATAACTATTGTATTTTCCATGTGCATTTGCAGAATAAAAACATTCTCTCCCACCTATTTTTTTTCAATTTTGAATTTTTTTTTACATTTTTTATTTTATTTCAAGATAATATGAAAGCATGAACATTTTGATTGCATTTTATATCTTTGCCTCTACCTAGCAAGGGTTAGAGGTATGCCCTTCCCCCTACCTATTTCTTAATGAGAGAAGAAATTAGAAGTGCGATGGCAGGTGGTATGCAAGAAGGATAAGGTCAGAGGTCATGGTGACTTTACAGCCACAGCTACAGTATAGAAATCAGCACGTGTGAAAGTGAAGAGGGTCTTAAATATGGAGAGCTCAGGACTTTGGTTGACATAGTGAATCGGCCACACATTTATATTTCCCCCCTTTTAAAAATCCTTCTAAAATGAGAGTATTTTTGTTTGTTTTTATTTTTTTTATTTTAGCATACTATAGGGGTACAAGTCTTAAGGTGATGTATATTGCCCTTGGCCCCCTCGGCCCCTTCAAGTCAGAGGCCGCCTCCCCCCCCCCCCCCCGCCTCCCCCCCGCCCCTTCAAGTCAGAGCCTCAAGCATGACCGTCCCCCAAATATTGCACATCTCACTCATTGCGTTTGTATATACCCATCCCCTCCTCCCCTCTCCCACCTGCCCAATACCCGATAAATGTTACTCGTATATGTCCACTGAGGTGTTGTTGATCCGTTAATACCAATTTGCTGGTGAGTACATGTGGTGCATGTTTTTCCATTCTTGAGATACTTCACTTAGTGAGAGTAAAAGAAAGAAAGGGGAATTTACCCACAAGAACCAAGATAACAGGAGAAGAGGCAACAGCTTATATGTGAACAAAATTTAGAAGAAATTGAGTGGAGGAGAAGTGATTGATTTAGCAGAGCAGTAGATATTTAAACTCATATATGGTAACAGAAGAGGAGACTGATGAGTAGTGATCCAGTTTGTCCCATAGAATCCTTTGAAATGCCCACCTCTTGGATACTCAGGTGCCAAAATAGAGTTAGGGTAAAGGACAGGATGGGTGTCCTAGGTGCCCCTCCTCCCCATAGCCATCATGTGAATATTGTTTTCCTTCTCCATAGGCAGGGGTGGGGGCTGGGGACCGGAGGGGTTTGTTTATTACCAGAAAAATTGGAAGCTGAGATGCTCCAGACTAGGGCATATTAAGTGTAGAAGGTGACATGGAAGAGATGAAACCCTAAAAGGGAGATAAATGAAGGTTTAAACTCTGACTTAAAAGACCCTAGCTCAAAGTATACCAAGAACCTTATATATTTTCTCTTCACCAGTAGTTAAGAAAAACAAATTCAATGGCTCCAGAGCAAACACTTCAAGATTCTAAAATCTGTGGGTATCCCCCTGCCAAAAGGCCAGCTCATAGCATAATCACTCTAAGCTTACCATTCAACGAGCCTTGACAATGTACAGAATAAGCACCTCCCCTCAGTAAATTTTCTTAAGCCTCAGCCTTAAATGGAAATCGTCAGACAAGGATTATCAGACATGTGAGAAAAGCATCCTCCATGAAATAATAAAACTAAATAAATTGGAAAATATAAATCCAGAGGAAATAGATACAAAATAGGGATGAGAATAAAAGGTACCCCACACACATATTCACATATATATTAAGTATTCTCATAAAGTTAGAACACTGTATCTATGAAATAAGAACTAGATGCTGTAAAAAAAGAACAATCAAAGAATAAGAATCAATGCTTAGGATTTAAATATATACTATTTGAGAAAAAGAGTCGATTGAATAAGAGAAAAAATTAAGAAAATCTCCCAGAACAAAAGACAAATAATAGAAGGACAAAACTAATAATATTAGAGAATCAATACAAAAGGCCAACACTCAGTTGATAGGAGTTGCGGAAAAACAGAAGAGAGAGACTAAGGGAAAGGTAATTATCAAACAAATTATTTAATAATTGTTTTAGAACTAAAGGAATGAACCCCCTTTGTGAAAATACTATGAAGGCAAACCTTACATAATGAGGTGAAATTATTTTCAATTTAGAATTCTATACTCAGCACAGCCCTCTTTCAAGGGAGTAAACATAAGACTTTTTTTAGGACTCAAATATTTTACTGTTAATAAACTCCCTTTTAAGAAAGCTATCAAAGGACATTATTCAGTACAATGAAGGATTTGCTCCTGAAAGAGAAAACATAACATCTACAAAAGACACCTACCCCAGGGAAGGAGCAAAAGGAAGGCCCAACCTAACAACTGGGTCATTTTTTAATTCTTGTAAGGAAGAAAGTTGAACAAGAAGCCAAATATAAGTGTGGTGTAGTACTTGTAGTACTTGACTCAGAAGTAAACAATATTTAGAGTCATAAGAATTCAAAGACTGATCATTGACCTAAACCATATTTGTCATAAACTATATTGAAAAGATGGGGGAGGGGTGTTGCAGTTGATGTAAAGCATCAACTACAAGCATGTCAAAAATTGATAATATATAAAAATAGCATTATAAACATACCATTTAGAAATATATGGGTAAGTAACAGAGGAAATAACTCTCAAATGTATTGAATTTTGCCTACTGAATTAAGGATTTCTGAAAAATCAGAAGTTTCTCATCAAAGGGCTGTCTAATTTTATAAACAAACATCCATATTACCTAGGCAAAAACTTGGAAAGATTGAACACATGTGTATGGAGTTTAGGGTTTTAATAAAATAAAATGTGGACTACCATATAGTTAATAATATATTAATTATACTACATAATAACTAGGTCTATGTAGTAAATATCTTAACTGGATATAAACTGGTGTAGATTTTGTGCAGCAAAACCAAATGTTTTATTTTTTCTTAATTTTTAAAATATAGTTTTCCAACTAAAGCAATAATATTACATAAGCATAAACTTGGAAAGACTGAACAAATGTGTATATAATTTATTGCAGACATAGATATATTTCATATTAATAATTAACACTACTGTCTATTGTCCACATTTTTTTCTGGTACATCTGTATAGTATTACTTTCTCTTTTGTTATCTTCCTGCTTCTTTCTTGTACTTTCTTTTTTTCTTTTCCTTTTCTTCCACCTGTACCTCCTCCTCACACCTACAAGACTTAAATTTTAAAATCCCACTAAGTGCTGAGTAAAAATTATACTTCTAATGTGTTAAAAACCCACTCATAATTACAACATTGTATCATTTCAGAGCATGAAGCATAAAGGGAAAATATGAATTACATGGTGGGGGAACACCAATTTTTTGAAAATGTGGAAACCAGATTGGCATTAGATTTTTCAGCAATCAGCAACACTGGACACAAAAATATATGAAAAATATCTGAGGGGAAATAACTTTGAACTATAAAAGTTTTAGCCTGTGATATTAAATGTATTTCTAAAAATCGTCCTAAAGTGTGGAATTTATAAGTATGGAATTTATTTTGTTACGTAAGAAGGAGGAAACACAGTCTAACCATACCTGGAGATTTAGCTAGGAATGCGTTACCTCCATGGAAAGAATATTTCTTTCTTGCTTTATGGCTCTAAAACAGATACACTTCATTTTTTTTTTCTGAACCTAGTCATGATTTCATAGTGAAAAACTGAATGTGTTCTACTTTATGCATCTTTTCATTGTATCACTAGCAGTTCTTGGCATCATACTGGGCTTCTGCTACTTGCCAAATTACCTTAACAGTGTAACAGAAAGAAGTCACCATGCTGAACTATTGGCTGTTAACTTGGAGTAGAATGATGATGCCTTTATGGGGAATTTGATGCTATGGGTCTGCTCTTCTTATTCTCCATTGTACCCTTGGGACTCGGCCAGCCACCTTGCTACAAGGCTAAAGGAAGAACTGACACCAAGTCTATCAGAGCAGAGAGATGGCAAGAAGCTGGGTCGTTGGTGATATTGTTGATCCAACCCTCAGCCCATGCATTCTCTGGGCATCCTATGATATGAGAAAATACTCTTGCATGAGGTTAAACTTTCTATTACTTAAGCCTGGAAACATCACAGCTGATAAAAATTTAAACTAACTTTTCAGCTATCAAATAAGCTAAACATTGTACTTTCTTTTTTCTTATACCACCCACATTTTCCTTTGAGTGTGAGGGGTAAGAGCAGGGAAAACAAATCAAATGAACCTTAGAAATAGAAATGATTGAATACCCAGATTGAAAGGAAATAAAGACCAGCTATTCCAGCCCACTTATTTAAATAGGGAACTTGAGGCCCAGAGAAATGTAAATCTCACTTGGTGTCACTCAGAAAGTTTGTGGCATGTCAGGATTACATGTCAAGGCTCTGTTGGCCACTTCATACTGCATATGAGATTAAGTGGCAGAAAGAGAGTATTAACTGGGGCAAAGATACTAAGATATTAATAAAACAGCTACCACTTTTGGGTAGTCATCAATACCTGCCCACCTAAAACTTCACAGGATCCTTTTGAAACTGCATCAGTAACTTGAAAGAATTGTATAATATGGAGGCATTATTATTTTATGTTTCATTTTATAAAAATATACAATGTCAGCACTTCCAGTGCTTATAAATAATTAATAATTATAGGTACCTTAAGGAGTTGAGAATATTTTTTAAGCAATAAATGTGTCTCTGTTTTGGTTTACATCCTTTCTGATTAATGCATGACCTATGACACTTATTCATTTCATCCTGATTTAATTGTGAAATGTTTTGGTTTTAATATTGGCCCTAAATTTTTACACTATACAGTTTTTCTTTATTCATACCTCTAAAGGTTTAACATCATTTGTATTCCTATACCTCTGAATATTAAGCCACAGAAAGATTTTTCAGTGATATAAATTATAGCTTCCATCAGAAGTGCTGGTGGAATTAATCTCCCAGATTAATGCAAAGTTGAAATCCAAGTGTATAGCACATTAAAAAGGATGAACAGAACTGCATTCACTCTGGTTTGCAGCCTGAATTACAGATCAGAATTGAGACTTTGGGTCAACATATTATGTTTAGGGGAATTTTCATCGTGCACAAACCTAACCACCCCTTTAATCCTGGCTGTCCATTGGCCACTCTTATACTGGTTCATCCAGCAAGCACTTACAGAATGCCCATTCTGTGCCCAGCAATGTGCAAGACTCTGGAAAGTATATTGGCAGGGGTAAAAGTTAAAGGGAGTGACCAACGTGCAGTAGAAATAGAACAAGGAATAATAGTGACCCTGCCCTGAGGAATGTACAATCTAACAGGTGAGATAGCTAATCAAGTCTTGCCGCACCTTATGATAAGTGCTATCGTGCTGGTCTGACCAAAGTACTATTGAATAGATGAGGGCATGTTCACTTGAGGCTTCTCTGAGGAGATGATGTATAAGTTGAATCTTAAAGATGAGTTGAATTCTGTCTGTGGAAGTGAGAAGAGAGACTTGAGGTATTCTAGGCCAGAAAACATTATTCATGGTGGTAATAGTGGTAAAAAAATTATTGGTGAAGCAACTGTGAGTACGTAGTTTGGGAAGTCTTGGGTGGAGATGTGCATAGTGACATATGAAGATGAAAAATCTAGATGATAAAGGCCTGTTGGAACAACGTAAGGAATGTTCACCTGATGCTCTCACAGTGTTATTTAAAGCTCAAGATTTCTCTCCTCCTCTCCATGCATGTTGGCCAACTCTGCTTGTTGATCTGTTACCAGGCAGTCAGGCAGTGTGTGTGTCCTAATCTGCCGTGGCTAGACCATCACACAGGTGCACATACATCAGCCAACAAGACTGACCTTCCATCGTATACAAAGAATAAGGGGCTACATTTCTATGCTAGGAAACCACACTGACTCATGTTCAGCATCACATCTATAGCAACATAAATGAGGTCAATAATAAACTTAGTATCAGCAAACAAATAAGATGAGATACAGGGACTCAACTACTGAACAATGAATGCAAATCTATCTGTGTCAAGTTCTTCTTTATTGAACAGTTAATAGAAGAAAGACTTTTCCATATCATGCATATATTTGTCTGTTTAACATATTTATTTCCAAGAGTCTTCCTTTTAAGGTCTCGGCTATCCTTGCGAAAGCTAGGTCAGAGTAAATTGTTGCGTGAGAAGAGAAGATTATCCACAAATCTAGGTTTTAGTAATGTTCACAATAGAGAAGGAGCCACCATTTTTCCTTGCCATTAGAATGGCATGGGATAGTTGTCTCAGTTTCTTTTACAAATTAAACCTAGTGTTTAGGAAAAAGAGTCAGAGGAACCAAAGAAAGTTTAACAGGATTTAACAGAATTTAAAGTATTCAACACAGGTACACATCCATGAAATGCTACCCATGGAATGGAAATGCATACTTCCTGAAATCCAGCAAAGTTAAGCCACCATTACACATATGTGTCACATGTGTCTTTTGCTTTGAGGTCAGAGTACACAGAAAGCCACAGAACTGTACATGTTGGCAGTGAGAAGCCAGAGCACTTGGTCCAACATAGAGAGCATTGTGGAGGAGTGTTACAGGGAGTCAGAAGACCTAGGTTCTAGTCCAGGATAGAGAATTTAATTACTGCTAGATCTTGGGCAAGGCCCTTAACCTCTATTTGTCCTAAGTGCACAAAGCTATGTGGGGACACAAATACCTCCAGAAAATACCTCCAGATCCCCTACGAGGAGTGAATGTGAATTCTTATTACTATCATGATCACTGCTTATAGTAGTAAAGGCATTGTTACTGAGACTTCTGATAATTTAAATAGATCTAGACTGTATTTTATCTCTCTACTCTCTGAAGAGAAAAGTTTGCCATGCAAAGTTTAAAATAAATGTGATTCAATAACACATTTTTAATGTGCAAAAATATTTTCAAATACTTCCCAATGCCATTTGCATATAAATAATTTGCTAATTACAGATAAATTATTCAGTTATTAAAATATGCCCTACAGGATGTATATTTTGTAATATTTTAGTGGTTACTTGAAAATAATTGATTTGTATACTTCAAAAGCATTTCATTTTAGACTTTTTTTTTAAACCAATTCACTTGTCCTCACTTCATACCCCATTCCTCCCAAATATTCTGAATCAATGAATCTGTTCATTCGGTGAATTAGTTCATTCGGTGCTTGAAACCAGTCTTAACTCTGAAATCTGTGAGTGGTTGGTGCTCCCTGGGTCTCTGTTTGCTTATGATGAACTATGGCATTCAAGACACAGGGCCAATATTCCAAGACAATGATTTTCCATCTTCTACGATGCATATTGGAAAAACGTCCCAGTGAACTATACCTTATCCATTCTAATTGCAAGGAGCAATGGCAGACATATTGTATAACAGCAAATAATCCAAAAATCATTCATCTACGTCAGACTTTGTAGTATAGCATTTGCATTTATATTTGACATGATTATCTTATTCAATGAACGAATCATTTTCAATGTTACAACAAAGCCTCTCCCTGAAGACATAACTCATGGACAAGTTGCAGAGAAAAGAGCTGTAGACTAGGTCGGTGTATGGGGTTCTACTCCCATTCCTGCCACCCACGAGCTGGGTAACTGCTAGCAAGTTGTGTCACCTCTCTAAACCTCACTTTGCTCATAGATATTAAGATAAGGTTGAAAATTAGAATGTCTTGGAATCATTTTCCTAATCCTATCCCCTGCTTAACATCTCCCAGTCTACTTTTGATGGAAATAGTGTTTTTATATTCCTGACCAAAGTGTCTTTTTAACTGCTCTCAAAACTTTTGTAGAATAGGTAGAATATTTGGCTTAGCCTTTCACTTAAATGAAAAAAGAAATCAACAAGCCAATGCCAAGCAAGGTGTCTTCAGGGCACAAAAATCGACTCAGCTGATTCACGAAATATCAATATTTTTTTCTAAACTAGTAAACCTAAGTTATAGTCCTTTTTCTGTCATTGACAAGTTGAATACATTACTGTTTGGGTTGCCTTAGTAGTATTTCTAGAGTGGTAGAAGCCATAGACACTCACTATGTTTCTTTTTGAGTCCTAACGTGATACGGTATGATTCTATACAAATGACCTGACATAAGTAAGTCATATGCTGGGTAATGAGCAATATAATCTCCTTTGAATAATTAAGTGCTTCTATCTTACATTTGCATTGATAATTAATTTTCTCTGTTGAAAGATTCTTCATATTTTCTTTGACTTTTATTCACTATTTAATAACTTATGATTTAGTCTAATAAGCAACTAGTGTCATTATATAAATATTTTTCCCCAAATTCTTCTAAACTGCCTCCAAAGAGTCAATCTGACCGAGGATTTTTTTTTCTTATTTGTTAATGAACAAGGATTTTCCAAGCCACATACATGTGAATTTATGAAGAATGTAATTCATACTCAGCATTTAGTTTCACGAAGCATATTAACATGAGCCTTTCCTAAAAGATTTGTCTATAACATAATTTTTGTCTTCAGTAACCAACTCTGATGAAAGCAGCTAAGTCATGCATGTTTGCTACTTTATTCAACACTTTGAACATTTTTTTTTTCAAATTGGTTGTACCTTATGGATGAGTTCTCAGCAGTAAGTCCATTTAAAATTTTTTATGCCTCATGAGCCTGACAACACATCAAGAAAGGCTGATTTAGGAAAACACAGATTGTTTGCTAATCCCTAGTGTGAGTGGCTTTCTTACTAATTAGTTTTTGACTTTGAACCTTTTAAAATTTTTCTTTGAAGGTAATTATTGTATAGAAAGATTTTTTATTAAGCAAATATTAGTTTAGATCTCTGTCTTTAAATCTTGTTCTTTTTTAAGGTCTATGTCTAAAATAAATTATTTAAAATTCACTGTTTTCTATGTATTCGTTTAAATAGATTTTGGTATCTACTTGCATAGTCAGAAAATTTTTCTTAGAATTCAGGATTCTCATCTATTCCTTTATGTTTTAATAAATACATAAAAAATTCACAGAATGCTTTATTTCTTTACTTTAAGCCTTTAACATTTAAATAATCAGCCTTTCTAACATGATGGAAAATCAGATCTCTGAGTTTTAGTAATCTCATAAGAAGTAGAAACAAAATGAATGAAAGTTTTAGTTTTTATTGGTCATATAATCAAATTTATTTGTGGAATAAAATGAGATAGTGTGGTTTAATAGAGGGGCTTTATCAAATTACTTTACACAGAAACTTTAAAAGAGCATTCTTAATTTCTGTTTCTTGCATGCTATGTTTTTGATTAGTTGATTTCAGGAAAAATGATAGGTTTCAAGCCACACTAGTATACCATTTGAAAAAGGAGAGAATTCAGGCTCACTTTTCTCTTTATATGCTGATTAGGTTGTAGTATACTCATTTCATGCCACAACTCCTTTTTTGAGGGCTTTGTGGATGACCAGGGCTGCTAGAAGTAGCAGGAAAGGCTCTTGTCCTCAGGGAGCTGACTCCATAGTCTTGGTGAGATGAGATTAGCACCTAACAACACCTAGAGCATATATGCATTAACTTTCCGAAAGCAAAGCATGATAATGAATAATGTTGGTGAGTTTTGTACAAAAACAATTTTAAAAACTATGTCAAAATAAAGACAAAAGTCAGGATGGAGGAAGAGGAAATGTGGATTCAGGCTTTCATGGCTACTAGAGGTGTAGGAAAAAAGACCAAGCCAAGAGAACATGGGACAAAAATGAGCTTGTTAGGGCTATTGACCTAACTGACAGTTTGGACTGAAGTGGGGATCAGGGAAGCTTATGGAGGTCTTCAGTGCTGGCTGGAGAGCCGTTTGGATGCAACCCAATTCTGGTCATAGCTTCAGGTGCCAGCCAAGTCACCTAAGCGACTAGTGTAGACATACCTTCTCTCTAAAGAGAAAGGTTTCTATTCCACTCCAGGTGTTGTGGCCATGAACAAATGCACATTTTGTGAGGCCAGACCTTCAGATTTTTCAAAGGCATCCAGACACCAAGGTTTTAAAGAAAATGCTCTTAATGTTAAATGATGATTCGGTTTTTTAAAGCACTGTGTGGACCAAATTAAAGATATCTGCTGACCTGATACAGCCTAAGAATGACCAGTTTACAATTCTGCACAATGAAAAGGACTATTGGAAAGTTTTAACCTGAGGCTGATATGATGGTGACAGGGAATGAGAGAGAGGCTCTTGGAAACCATGCAAAGAATTGGCAGGAATCAGATATGGACAAAAGTGGATCAATGGAAACTATAAAGGAGGGTCTAATTTAAGAGGAACTTCCAAAGAATTGACAGAACTTGGAAATGTTCTTAGTTTGCATATGAAAATAAAATTCATGGACAGGAAGACTGCTCTAAGATTTTGAATGTAAGGCTCCGGGTTGATGGGGAAAGAAAATATAAAGTTGTTGGCTTAGGGGGAAATGAGAACCAATTTATTATGTGTTCCAGCTTTTATTGAAATATTGGGGATATCCTGAAGCTAGTTAGAAATTTTGAACCAATAAGAGGGAGATATAAATGTCAAAGTTGATTAGATACTTAACTGATCTCCTGTATAAACAATATATGTTTTTCCACACTCCTCTTCCACATATAGAAATCATTTATGTAGAACTTTTCATTTTTGAACTTGGGAAATACAGCAGATTGGCTCATTTTCCAAATAGGTACCATTCTGTGATTACATATGCAGATATTTGTCCATTCATGCATATATAGTGTTGCCATTGTGCAAATAAAAATACAGAAAGGCCAGTTAAATTTGAATTTCAGATAAACAACAAATAATTTTTTGTATGTCTCCAACACTGCATCAGATATATTTATTCTGAAGAATTATTCATTGGTCATCTGAAATCCAAATTTAACAGGAATCTTGTATGTTATTTAGCAACTCTGTGCATGGATGCATCCAGGCCATCATCCTATTTCTCTTGGCTCGCAGAAGTAGTCCTCTAACACACCCCTGGTTTCCACGTTTGCTCTGCTATATATACACTGCTCACCACACAGCAGTCAGGGTCATTTCTTAATGACTTCTGGATCAGTCATGTCACCTCCTTGCTTAAAACTTTTTAATGGCTTCCCTTCGTACTTAGAATAAAGCTCAACTTCCTACCTTGACTTGCAAAGATCCAGTCCATGCTCCCTAGCCCCCCTCATTTTGAATGTACTTTCTCCCCCAGGCTGGTCAAGTTCAGCCCCTTTACTCTTCTTTCTGTTCTTCAAGCCACTCAAACTTGATCTTAGGGCTTTGCCCTTGCTGTTCTCTTACTTTGGAATGCTCTCTCTCTCTCTCCCCCAAACTTTGTTCTTTGTCGTCATTCAAGTCTGAACTCCCGTAGGACCTCCCTATTAGAGAGACCTTCTGATCACTCTTATTTAAACCTCAGCATTGGGGACAACTGGCTATCTGGTGCCTTGTAAGATTCTTAGCAGCGTCCCTGGCCTCTAATCTCTGGATGCCCCCATTTGTGATGATTTAAAATGTCTTTAGACGTCACCAAATGGCCTCATGGGCAAAATCATCCCTGGTTGAGAATCACTGAAGCCATCAGCCCCTTCCACTTTATTTCTATCATATTATTCTATTTTTCTAACTTCTCAGCGCTTCAGACTATCTGCAGTTATTCTATTTGCATTTGTTACTTCTTCACATCATCTCTTTTTCTCTCTTGCACTAGAAGTGAAACTTAAAATGTGCAAGATTTGATCTGTTTTATTTATTGCTGTATCAGTATTTTCTAGAATCACATCTGGCACATAGAGGTGTTCAATGAACATTTATTGAATATATGCCAAATTCAAACAATCTTTATCGAAGAACTCCCCATGTCCCAGATACTGTTAAGCTTAGGTGAAATAACAATGAAGAATGTTATCCCTGGTCTTGTCTTTGGTGTCTTACAGAGAAGACCAGTCTTGAACTCCAATATCCTGGATCACAGGCCCTACAGGATATAAACATCTTGCATAAGGTCCAGGGAAGCTAACCATGCTACAGTGCATGGGTCAGTCCAATACAACAAAGAATTGTCCTGCCCCAATGAGAACATTACCCCTGAGAGAATCACTGGCTGAGCCTCCCAGGCTTCCCCTGCAGGGTTGGGGATAGTGTCACTGGCCACAAACCATGCGGAGGAGAATTGAGGAAGGGAGTTTCACAAATGGAATTTAGGGTACTCTTAGCAGGAGGAAAACAGTCAAATACTTGTGAAAAACAGTGCATATCTTTCACAATGTGCTAACTATATCAGTGGGAAGTTACTGAGGATTTTTCTTTGAACATGGAGCTTGAAAAACTTTATGGAAAGGTATCTATTTAGACAATATTTGTTGTATTATATTACTGTATTAACTGTGATGCAATATAATACTTGCTATTAAAGATGACATAATTTCTGGACTATATTTGACACTGATATATAGGATTATTTTTCTTTTCATAGTGTTTAATTATCTTCTAAAGTAAACTTTAAATTAAAATCTGTGATAACTGCTAAGAAGTTCACAAATCATAAAAATGTAACTCGATGCATTTATTTATTTATTTTAAATTGACAGAGAAAGTTATATATATTTATCATGTACAACATGATATTTTGAAGTATATATGCATTTTAGAATGACTGACTCCAGCTAATTAATATATCCTTTCTCTGTCTTTGTTATCATTTTTGTGGTGAGAACACTTTATATCTGCTCTTTTAGCAAATTTCAAGAATACAATATATTATTAACTATAGTCACCATGTTTTAACATAGGCTTCTTGAACTTACTCCTCCAGTATAATTGTAATTGTTTTTATCCTTTGACATGTCTCCTATTCCCCCAACCCCCCCAACCTCCTCAACCCCCAACCATTCTACTCTCTGCTTATATGAAATCAACACTTTTAGATTCCACATATGAGTGAGATCACATGGTATTTGTTTTTTCCATGCCTGGCTTATGTTACTTAATTTAGTGTCCTCCAGGTTCATTTGTGACAACATAAATGACAGGATTTCATTATTTTAAATGGCTGAATAGTATGTCATTGTGTTATATATACCACATTTTCTTCATCTGTTCATCCATTGATGGACATTTAGGTTGATTACAATCTTGGCTATTGTGAATAATGCTGCAACCCACATGGGAGTACAGATATCTTTTGACACATTGATTTCATTTTGGTGGTATATGCCCAGCAGTGGGATTCCTGAATCATACAGTAATGCTATGTTTTAATATTTTGAGGAAGCTCCATACTGTTTTCCATAATGGATATGCTAATTTACATTCCTATCAACAGTGTATGAGGATGTTCCTTTTTCCACATCCTCACCAGCACTTGTTATCTTTTGTCTTTTGGATAATAGCCATTATAACTGTAGTTATACCTCAGTGATAACTCATTGTGAGTTGATATCTCATTGTGCTTTGGATTTGCATTTCCCTGATGATTAGTGATGTTGAGCATTTTTTATATACCTCTTGACCATTTGTATGTCTTTGGAGAAATGTCTGTGCAAGTCTTTAGCCTATTATTTATTTATTTTTGCAATTGATTTGTATGAGTTCCTTATATATTTTGGATAATAATCCCTTATTAGGTGTATGGTTTATAAATATTTTCTCTCATTCTGTGGGTTGTCTCATCACTGTATTAATTGTTTCCTTTGCTGTGCAGAAGCTCTTGAGTTTGATGTAATCTCATTTATATATTTATGCTTTTGTTTACTGAGATTTTGTGGTAATATTCAAAAACCCATTGCCCACACCAATATTACAGAGCTTTTTTCCTATGCTTTCTTCTAATAGTATTACATTTTTGGTCTTACAGTTAAGTCTTTAATCCACTTTGCGTTGATTTTTTGTATGAGATAAGGGTCTAATTTCATTTTTCTGCATGTGGATTTTTTATTTTTCTGACACCATTTATTAAAGACACTCTTCTTTACCTGTTTTTGTGTTGTTGGCACCTGTGTCAAAAGTCAACCGTAAATGGATTTGTTTTGGGGCTCTCTATTCTGCTCCATTGGTCCATATGTCTATTTTTTTTGTTTTGTTTTGTTTTTGTTTTTGTTTTTTTATTTTGGCATATTATGGGGGTACAGATTTTAAGGTTTCAATAAATGCCCATTTCCCCCCCTCCCCCCAAAAGTCTGAGTCTCCATCATGACCATCCCCCAGATGGTGCACATCTCACTCGTTATGTTTGTATATACCCGCCCCCTCCCCCCTCCCACCTCCCCAATACCCTATTACTGTAGCACCTATGTGTCCACTTAGGTGCTACTCAGTTAATACCAGTTTGCTGGAGAATATATCTGGTGCTTGTTTTTCCATTCTTGGGATACTTCACTTAGTAGTATGGGTTCCAGCTCTAACCAGGAAAATATAAGATGTGCTATATCACCATTGTTTCTTAGAGCTGAATAGTACTCCATGGTATACATATACCACATTTTATTAATCCATTCTTGGATTGATGGGCATTTGGGCTGTTTCCACAGCCTTGCAATTATGAATTGTGCTGCTATAAACATTCGAGTT